>NC_044991.1:9701138-10036874 GCF_008728515.1 Papio anubis | reverse complement strand
TTTTTTTTTTGAGACGGAGTCTCGCTCTGCCGCCCAGGCTGGAGTGCAGTGGCCAGATCTCAGCTTACTGCAAGCTCCGCCTCCCGGGTTCCCGCCATTCTCCTGCCTCAGCCTCCCGAGTAGTTGGGACTACAGGCGCCCGCCACCGCGCCCGGCTAGTTTTTTGTATTTTTTAGTAGAGACGGGGTTTAACTGTGTTAGCCAGGATGGTCTCGATCTCCTGACCTCGTGATCCGCCCGTCTCGGCCTCCCAAAGTGCTGGGATTACAGGCTTGAGCCACCGCGCCTGGCCTTTTTTTTTTTTTTTTTGGTTGCTCAGAAGTTGATCCCCCGGAAAACCAAGACTTTGATAAATTCTCTGAGAAGGGAAATACCAGTGCTCTGAACAGCCCCTGGTGGGAGCTGCTGGTGGGAATGGCAGCAGCTGAAGTGGGCTTCCTCATTTCACTGGGGATGTGTAGAGCCTGCAGTGATAGAAACCAAGTTGCAGCACTTACTTAATTTCTGGAGGAGAGCGAATGTGGTTATTGTATAGGCAGGGCCAGTGGAGTTACCCAGATGGTCTGATCTGCAGGGACTGATTTGGCTAATTGACCGTGGAGCCTGTAGAACCAAAATATATGAACAGCTCATACACTAAGTTGCTACTTATGTGTGTATGTGAAAAACTTCAGGCTTGGTCAACAGAGGTCTGACTTTAGCCACTGTGATTGAGAGCCCAGTCTCTCACCCAATTTCCAAGCCTGAGTCAGTCCCTGTTCCAGAGATCCTGGAAGAAGTGAAAGCTGGATACCTGTAAGAAAGGACCCTGCAGTTCCACAAGTACGAGCTGGGAATCTGCCTCCAGCCTTCCCCAGGGTGATCTGAGACCATCTACCAGGGAACTATACACAATGAAAAGATTAATACCAGACCTTTGATTTTTGTTTCCTCCTTTTTGAGAGGGAGTCTTGCTCTGTTGCCCAGGGTAGGGTGCAGTGGTGCTATCGCGGCTCACTGCAACCTCTGCCTTCTGGGTTCAATCAATTCTCCCGCCTCAGCCTCCTGAGTAGCTGGGATTACAAGTACCCACCACCACGCCCAGCTAATTTTTGTATTTTTAGTAGAGACAGGGTTTCACCATGGCCAGGCTGGTCTCAAACTCCTGACCTCAGGTGACCCTCCCACCTCAGCCTCCCAAAGTGCTGGGATTATAGATGTGAGCCACCACGCCCGGCCTAGTATGGTAATTCTATATTTAGTTTTTGGAGGAACCTTGCCTCAGCTCTTAAACTGGGATCACACTCTTCTTGGGGTGGCTCCCAGTCACTGACTAGGCAGAGCTGTGGTACAGGGCCCAGCCATTTCTGCCTAATGTTGGGCTGCTTTCCTCTGAAGCTTCCCGCTGGGCTGGCACTTTGCTTGGAAGGAGAAATGGCCAGATATACGATTATATACTGATTCATGGGCTGTAGTCCATGGTTTGGCGGGTGGTCAGGGACTTGGAAGAAAGAAGATTGGAAAATTGGTGGCAAAGACATTTGGGAAAGAGGTATGTGGATAGACTGCTCGGAGTGGGCCAAAGATGTGAAGATATTTGCGTCCCATGTGACTGCTTCTTAAAGGGTGCCCTCAGCAGAGGAGAATTTTAATAATTAAGTGGATAGGATGAACCATTCTGTGGATACCAGTCAGTCCCTTTCCCCAGCTACCCCGTCATTCTCCAGCGGGCTCATGAACAAAGTGACCATGGTGTCAGGGACGGAGGTTAAGCATGGACTCAGCAACATGGGCTTCCACTCACCAAGGTCGACCCGGCTATGGCCACCTCTCAGTGCCCAATCTGCCAGCAGCCAAGACCTACATGGAGCCCCCACCAGGGCACCATTCCCCAGTGTGGTTGGCCAGCTACGTGGTGGCAGGTTGATTACACTGGACCACTTCCATCATAGATGGGGTAGTGTTTTGTCCTTATTGGAACACACACTTACTCTGAATAAGGACTTGCCCACCCTGCACGCAATGCTTCTGCCAGAACTAGAGTGTGTGGGCTTGTGGAATGTCTTGCCCACCATTATGGTATTCCACACAGTGTTGCTTCTGACCAAGGAACCCACTTGATGGTCAAAGAAGTATGGCAGTGGGTCTACTTGGGTGGAACCCACTTCCTTGGGTCCAGGAATCAAGGGGTAGAAATGGGAGTGGCACCACTCACCATTACCCCAGTGGACCCACTAGCAAACTTTTCGCTTCCTGTTCTCTGGTGACATTATGTCCTGCTAGCCTGGAGGTCTTAGTTCCAGAGAAACGAATGCTTCTACTAGGAGACATAACAGTGATTCCATTGAACTGGAAGTTGAGACCGACGCCCAGCCACTTGGGGTTCCTCATGCCTCTGAGTCAACAGACTAAGATTGTAGTTATGGTGTTGGTTGAGGTGATTGATTCAGAATGCCAAGGAAACTGGATGCCTGCTCCACGGTGGAGGTAAGGAAGAATATGTCTGGAAAATACAGATTTTTTAGTGCATCTCTTAGTATTACCACGCCCTGTGATTAAGGTCAGTGGGGAAACTATAATAACCCAATCCAGGCGGGACTGTGAATGACCCAGATCCTTCAGGAATGAAGGTTAGGGTCACCCCATAATATGGTTTGACTCTGTGTCCCCACTCAAATCTCATCTCGAATTGTATTTCACATGTGTTAAGGAAGGAAGGTGATTGGATCATGGGGCGGTTCCCCCACTCTGTTCTCACTAATAGTGAGTTCTCGCAAGATCTGATGGTTTTATGAGTGTTTGACAGTTTCTCCTTCACATGCTCTCTCTCTCTCCTGCCACCTTGTGAGGAAGGTGCCTGCCTCTGCCTCTGCCATGATTGGTTTCCTGAGGCCTCCCCAGCTGTGAGGAACTGAAAGTCAATTAAACCTCTTTCCTTTATAAATTACCCAGTCTCAGGGAAGTTCTTTATAGTGGTGTGAAAATGGACTAACACACCCTGTCAGGTAAAGAACCATGACCAATGCTGGGTTTGGTGGCTCACGCCTGTAATCCCGGCACTTTGGGAGGCCGAGGTGGGCAGATCACAAGGTCAAGAGATCGAGACCATCCTGGCTAACATGGTGAAACCCCATCTCTATTAAAAATACAAAAAATTAGCCGGTGTGTGGTGGCTAACGCCTGTAATCCTAGCACTTTGGGAGGCCAAGGCGGGTGGATCACAAGGTCAGGAGATCAAGACCATCCTGGCTAACACAGTGAAACCCCGTCTCTACTAAAAATTCAAAAAATTAGCTGGGCGTGGTGGCGGGTGCCTGTAGTCCCAGCTGCTCAGGAGGCTGAGGCAGGAGAACGGCGTGAACCCAGGAGGTGGAGCTTGCAGTGAGCCGAGATCGCGCCACTGCACTCCAGCCTGGGTGACAGAGTGAGACTCCATCTCAAAAAAACAAAACAAAACAAAAAACCGTGACCAGCTGAGATGCTTTTTGAAGGCCAAACGTATACGGAATGGGTAGTAGAAGAAGGAAGTTATCAATACCATCTACGACCACATGATTAGAGAAACAAGGACTGTAATCATCATGAGTATTTCCTATCTATTTTGTTAAGAAAATGTTTGTGTGTATATGCACATATATTAAGCAAATTTGTTTTCTTTTGTTTTATTATTTTATCATGTAACATGTTTTATTGACTTTATGTTAGTATTTAAAATTTTTTTTCAATGATCAAAAAGTTGAAATGAGGCCGGGCGCAGCAGCTCACACCTGTAATCCCAGCACTTCGGGAGGCTGAGGTGGGTGGATCACCTGAGGTCAGGAGTTCGAGACTAGCCTGGCCAACATGATGAAACCCCATCTCTACTAAGAATACAAAAATTAGGCTGGGTGAGGTGGCTCACGCCTGTAATCCCAGCACTTTGGGAGGCTGAGGCAGGTGGATCACAAGGTCAATAGATCAAGACCATCCTGGCCAATGTGGTGAAACCCCGTCTCTACTAAAAATACAAAAATTACCTGGGTGTGGTGGTGTGCACCTGTAGTCCCAGCTACTCAGGAGGCCGAGGCAGGAGAATCGTTTGAACCTGGGAGGCGAAGGTTGCAATGAGCCGAGATCACACCACTGCACTCCAGCCTGGGCAAAAGAGCGAAACTCTATCTCAAAAAAAAAAAAAAAAAAAAAAAAACATTGGCCAGGCGCAGTGGCTAATGCCTGTAATCCCAGCACTTTGGGAGACTGAAGCAGATGGATCACCTGAAGTCAGTAGTTCGAGACCAGCCTGGCCAACATGGTGAAACCCTGTCTTTACTAAAAATACAAAAATTAGCCAGGCATGGTGGCAGGCACCTGTAATCCAGTTACTCCAGAGGCTGAGGCAGGATAATCACTTGAACCTGGAAGGCGGAGGCTGCAGTGAGCCAAGTTCACACCACTGCACTCCAGCCTGGGCAAAAGAGCGAAACTCTATGGAGGGTTTTTTGGTTTGTTTTTGTTTTTGACACACAGCCTCACTCAGTTGCCCAGCTTGCAGTGCAGTGGCACGATCATGACTCATTGCAGCCCTGAACTCCTGGGCTCAAGGGATTCTCCTGCCTTAGCGTCTTAAGTAGCTGGGACTACAGGCACATACCACCATGCCTGGCTAATTTTTTAATTATTCTTTTGTAGAGGCGGGGGTCTTACTATATTGCTCAGGCTGGTCTTGAACTCCTTGGCTCCAGTGAGCTTTCTGCCTCAGCCTCCCAAAGTGATGGGATTACAGGCATGAGCCACCAAGCCCAGCCTAAGAAGTGTTAATTTTACATCATACTATTCAAGTTATAGAATAATGAATAAACATCACTCAAGAACTTTACCTCCTCTTCTGGGGGATCGATTTAGTGTGTTTTCAGTTGTGCACAGGGTAATTGTTTCATTTAGGCAGAATTATGACCTTGTTACTGTCTTTACTTTGGGAGATTAAGTATGGTTTAAGGAGATGTGTGTGGATGCCAAGTTGACAAGGAATGGACTTGCCATGGATAATATCAGGTGTCAACTTGACTGGATTGAGGGATGCCTAGTTCGCTGGTGAAACATTGTTGCTGGGTGTGCCTGTGAGGGTGTTTTCAGAGGAGATTTTTTTTTTTTTTTTTTTTTTTTCTTTTGAGACAGAGTCTCCCTCTGTTGCCAGGCTGGAGTGCAATGGCATGATCTTGGCTCACTGCAACCTTTGCCTCCTGGATTCAAGTGATTCTCATGTCTCAACCTCTCAAGTAGCTGGGATTACAGGTGCCTGCTACCATGCCTGGCTAGTTTTTGTATTTTTAGTAAAAATAGGGTTTCACCATGTTGATCAGGCTGGTCTTGAACTCCTGATCCCAGGTGATCCAACCCCCTCGGCCTCCCAAAGTGCTGGATTACAGGCATGAGCCATGGCGTCCAGCCCAGAGGAGATTGATGTGTACTTCAGTGGACTGAGAGAGGAAGACCCGCCCTCAGTGTGGGTGTGCACCATCCAATCTGCTGCCCACCCCCAACCCCATCCCACCCCTAGGACAAAGCAGGCAGAAGAATGGGGATACTCAGCTCATGCTCTCCCTCCCTCGCTCCCTCCTGGAGCTGGCTGCCTCTGACTCCTCCTGCCCTTGGAAAACAGAAAACAAGACTCCAGGTTCTTCAGCTTTTGGAATCTGGAACTTGTACCAGTAGCCTCATGGGGGCTCTCAGGCCTTTGGTCTCAGACTGGAGGCTGCACTGTTGGCTTGGCTGGTTCCGAGTCTTTTAAATTTGGACCGAGCCTCACTACTGACTTCTCTGGTTCTCCAGCTTGCAGACGGCCCGTTGTGGGACTTTGCCTCTGTGATTGCGTGGCCCAGTTCCCTCTAATAAATCCCCTTTCATATATATCTTATTGCCTCTGTTCCTCTGGAGAAACCCTGACTAATACAGACACTTATGTTAGCTCCATAACTTGGCTGTTGTGAGTAATGCTGCAATAAACATGGGATACAGATATCGTCTTGAGATACTGATTTCATTTTCTTTGGATATAGACTCAGAAGTAGGATCGCTGAATAACATGGTAGTTCTATTTTTGGTTTTTGGAGAAGCCGTGTCTCAGCTTCTGAGCTGGGATCACACGCTTCTTGGGGTGGTTCCCAGCCACCAACTAGGCAGGGCTGTGGTGCCAGAGCCCAGCCGCTTCTGCCTAACATTGGACTACCTTGCTCTGGGGCTTCCCACTGGGCTGGCAGAGCCCTTGTCAGGTCAGCATCACAATCTCTGGACCCCTTCCCGATGTGCTTCCCTTCTTCCTTGGCTAGCGCTCACCCCACAGACACATTTGGTGCTCCTCTCTCCACCCCAGCATCTGCTCCCAGAAAACCCAACCTGTGGCACTTCACTTCTTCATCTGTTAAATGAGATGAGAAAGAAAAGCAACTTTTCAGCCGAGCACGGTGGCTCACACCTGTAATCCCAGTACTTTGGGAAGCTGAGGCGGGTGGATCATTTGAGGTCAGGAGTTTGAGACCAGCCTAGCCAATGTGATGAAACCCCATCTCTACTAAAAATACAAACAATTAGCCGGGCATTGGCTGGACGCAGTGGCTCATGTCTGTAATCCCAACACTTTGGGAGGCCAAGGCGGGTGGATTACCTGAGGTCAGGAGTTCGAGACCAGCCTGGCCAACATGGTGAAACCCTGTACTAAAAATACAAAAATTAGCCAGGCGTGGTGGCGCACGCCTGTAATCTCAACTACTTGGGAGGCTGAGGCAGGAGAATGGCTGAACCCAGAAGGAAGAGGTTGCAGTGAGCCAAGATTGCGACACTGTACTCCAGTCTGGGCAACAGAGCCAAATAAATAAATAAAAACCACACAATTAGCCGGGCATGGTGGTGGGTGCCTGTAGTACCAGCTTACATGGGAGGCTGGGGCAGGAGAATCACTTGAACCCGGGAAGCAGAAGTTGCAGTGAGGTGAGATCATGCCACTGCATTCCAGCCTGGGCAACAGAGTGAGACCCTGTTTCCAAAAAAAAAAAAAAAGAAAAGAAAAGCAACTTTTTATCCTTTTTTCTTTAAAAACTTGCGCCTCTCCTTGCTTCTCTGGAGCACTTCCCAGTGTTTTCCGAGCTGTGAGCTCTCTTTAAATTATCAGGCCCAGAAAGGGATGGAAATGTGACAGCAGTCATGTCTCACTCCCCCTCCAGCTAAGTAATCAGCTCTGAAAGCCACTTGCTGTGTGGGCTCTAGACTGACTGATGCCAAGTAGCCATAAAACACCATACGCTGGACACTGTAACTCACTCCCTATAGCTCAACAGTGTACAGCCAGTCACTAATCAGTGTTATTTCTGTAAACCAGAAAGCATCCTTGGAAACTCAACTCTGTAATCACCTCCTCTCCTGATTAATCCCCTTTAAAAACTCAAGCCTCTCTTTTGAGCACTTCTCAGTGTTTTCCAGGCTACAGTCCTCAACCGTGGCCCAAATCACTCTCTATATTAATTTTGCCTCAGTTTCCTTATCTGGATTGACAGAGGATAACAGAATACTTAGTTGTTGGCCATGTGCGGTGGTTCATGCCTGTAATCCCAGCACTTTGGGAGGTCGAGGTGGGCAGATCACTTGAGGCTAGGAGTTCAAGACCAGCCTGACCAACATGATGAAACCCTGTCTGTGCTAAAAATACAAAAATGAGCCGGGTGTATTGGTGCACACTAGTAATCTCAGCTACTTGGGAGGCTGAGGCAGGAGAATTGCTTGAACCCAGGAGGCAGAGGTTACAGTGAGCTGAGATGGCACCACAGCACTCCAGCCTGGGCAACAGAGTAAGACTCTGTTTCAAAAGAAAAATAATAATTAGTTATTTCAAGAATTACACAATGATATCAACTTGAACTTCTCCTCCTGTATCAGTGGGCTGATTTTCCATTTGCCCCTTCAAATTCACTTTTCTCCCTTTCCACCCTGCCCTGGGCCACAAGAGGTTGACCCTCAGGAACAGCATCTACAGACAGAGGTCAGAGGGCAAGAGGAGAGTGAGGTCAGATTATTTACTCCTTTGGACTGCTCCCTGCCAGGTTACTGCTGATTGGCCCCCTCACTTTTTAAAAAATTTTTATTTTTTGAGACGGCAACTGAGTCTTGCTCTATTGCCCAGGCTGGAGTGCAGTGGCACAATCTTGGCTCATTGGAACCTCTGCCTCCCGAGTTCAAGAGATTCTTGTGCCTCAGCCTCCCAAGAAGCTGGGATTATAGGCGCCAGCCACCATGCCTGGCTAATTTTTGTATTTTTTTTTTTAACTTTTTTCTTTTTTTGAGTAGGAGTTTCACTTTTGTTACCCAGGCTGGAGTGCAATGGCACAATCTCAGCTCACACAACTTCCGCCTCCCAAGTTCAAGTGATTCTCCTGCCTCAGCCTCCTGAGTAGCTAGGATTACAGGCGTGTGCCACCACACCTAATTTTGTATTTTTAATAGAGACAGGGTTTCTCCATGTGGGTCAGGCTGGTCTCGAACTCCCGACCTCAGGTGGTCCTGAGGCCTGCCTCAACCTCCCAAAGTGCTGGGATTACAGGCGTGAGCCCCCGCGCCGGGCTCCCTGGCTTTTTGACTGTTCTTTCTGGGTTCTGCTCACTTCTCCCCTTCCCTCAGCCCCCAGGCCTGGGAATGGCAGTGGCTCTCTGCTCTTCACAGCCCCAGCGGGCTGGCCAGCATTCCTTGTTGGTTTCCCTTAGCTATGCCCAAACCCTGGCAAATAGGCCCTTTACTAAACTCTCCTGCATTTCCCCATTTGAGCTTGTTCTGTTTCCTTCTGACAACCAGATGGATCCCATCAATGAGGATACTTTCAACTGCTGCAAGTGTTCTCAACCGATGTGGTTTGGATTTCTGTCCCTGCCCAAATATCATGTCAAACTGTAATCCCCAGTGTTGGAGGATTGCACACCAGCCTGGGCAACAAGAGCAAAATTCCATCTCAAAAAGAAAAGAAAAGAAAAGAAAAAAAGGTATGTGGCACCTTCCCCTTCGCTTGTTTCCTCTTGTTCCTGCCATGTAAGATGACCCTGCTTCCTTTCCACCTTCCAACATGATTTTTAAGTTTCCTGAGACTTCCCCAGCCACACTTCCTGCACAGCCTGCAGAGCCGTGAGCCAATTAAACCTCTTTGCTTTATAAGTTACCCAGTCTCAAGGAGTTCTTTATAGCAGTGTAAGAACCGACTAATACACCAGTGTCATGTCCAGGCACAACAAAGTTCAAAGGGGGCAAAAGAGACAATCTCTTCCTGTATCTTCTTTGCAAGAACAAGGAAATCTTTACCAAATGCCTCTCACCACAACACTCCTCTCCTTTACTGTCACTGGTAAGAATAAATCACGTGCTGCTTTAGCCTCAGGTTCCCAGAAAACACAGTCTGAGACAAAGGGGATGTGTTGGTATTTTACTGGGAAGTGCGATCCTAGGAACCAGGAAGGAGGGTAGAGGAGCAAAGCAGGGAAGCAGATAGTAAAAAGCAATGATTTCCAGTGGGCCAGGGCTAAAAGTGTTTGATTGCTCTAACCTACGGGACTGCTGGGAAGCTACATGAAATATGCCTCAGGATGGTATGTCCTGGGGGATTTTGGGGAAAGCATCTATCCATGGCTTCTACCCTACACTGGTCAAAGGTTCCTCTAAGGAGTGTTAACTCTCCCTGCACTTCTGTTCATGCGAGGGCACTCCGTGGATTCCCAGATTCTAAGATGTAGCAGCAACAGAGAAGACCCAAGACAGAGGGTAAAAGGCACACAGCACTGGGAGGTCACAGCTATATCTGCACCTGTACCTGGACTTGGTCAGGGACTGTGCCAGAGCAGGTCCATGGATGAACTATGAGCTAGGTGTGGTGAACAGGACCTGAAGAGATGCACACAGGTGTCCAGTAGACATGCTCACCCCGAAAACAGTCACTGGCAAGAGGAATGAGATTACTGTTGATTCACTGGTTTAAAGTAATCATTTGTAGTAGAATGGGTGTTGAGCATGCTACCTGAACTCTTCAAAGAGGATGTCCTTAACTCCCTCTCTAAAAGACCCCTTCACCCCCACTCTCATCACCCTATTCATTTCCTCAGTGACACTTACAACAGTCAGTAATCAGCCTGTGTAGCTGGCATTGTGGATTGCCTTGCTCAGTGTTCACTCCTCCCAACTTCACTCCTAGCATTCAAAGGCCAGAGAGATCACACCCACCCCTCTCTGCTTCCCTTGCTGCTCAGTCTTGGTTTAAATTCCTCTAACCAGGCTCAGTCATTTTGGTAGTGCAGATAATGGCAGGGATGGCCTAACTCCAGAGCCATGATCTTGTAACTACCTAAATCCCTTTGTGATTAAGTTACATGGATTTGTCTGGATTTGAACCCTGAAAAGGACACCTCGTTCACTTATTAGCTTGCTTGTCATTATTTGTCTCTTCCCACTTTAGTTTAAGCTCCCTAATACCAGGCACTTGCTCGTTTTTCCTCACTGTATCCACAGAGCCTAGTACAGTGCCTGCTATGTAGTATATGCTGTGTAATGATTTGTCTGATGGATGGATGAGTGAATGAAGATGGGAGGACTGTGGCATGTGGAAGAGGAGGAGATACTGGACAGTAATGCTCATTTTCTCAAACTGTAAACTTTGGAATGCCCAAGAGCTCAGTCCTCACAACACCTTTATTCACACTTACTCCCTAGGTAAGCTCATCCAGTCTGTTTAAATTTATATCTCTGTGAGCTTTTGAAATTGCTAAACAAAAAATAAAATAAATTTAAAAATTTATATCTTCAGGCCGGGCGCGGTGGCTCAAGCCTGTAATCCCAGCACTTTGGGAGGCCGAGACGGGTGGATCACGAGGTCAGGAGATCGAGACCATCCTGGCTAACACGGTGAAACCCCGTCTCTACTAAAAACTACAAAAAACTAGCCGGGCGAGGTGGCGGGCGCCTGTAGTCCCAGCTACTCGGGAGGCTGAGGCAGGAGAATGGCGTAAACCCGGGAGGCGGAGCTTGCAGTGAGCTGAGATCCGGCCACTGCACTCCAGCCCGGACAAGAGAGCGAGACTCCGTCTCAAAAAAAAAAAAAAAAAAATTTATATCTTCAGGCACGACTTTTCCCCTGAACTTTTTTTTTTTTTGAGACAGAGTCTCGCTCTGTCGCCTAGGCTGGAGTGCAGTGGCGCAATCTTGGCTCACGGCAACCTCCGTCTCCCAGGTTCAAACGATTCTCCTGACTCAGCCTCTTGAGTGGCTGGGATTACAGGCATGCACCACCACGCCCGGCTAAAACTTCTGACTCTTATATGCAACTACTAACCACCACTTCCCTTAGGAAGTGAATAGGCATCTTAAATGTAGCATGTCTAAAGGAGAACTTTTTTTTTTTTTTTGAGATGGAGTCTTACTCTGTTGCCCAGGCTGGAGTGCAGTGGTGCGATCTCAGCTCACTGCAAGCTCTGCCTCCCGGGTTCATGCCATTCTCCTGCCTCAGCCCCCTGAGTAGCTGAGACTACAGGCGCTTATCACCACACCCGGCTAGTTTTTTGTATTTTTTTTAGTAGAGACAAGGTTTCACCCTGTTAGCCAGGATGGTCTCGATCTCCTGACCTAGTGATCCACCTGCCTTGGCCTCCCAAAGTGGTGGGATTACAGGTGTGAGCCACTGTGTCTGGCCTAAAACGGAACTTTTTTGTTGTTGTTGAGACAGAGTCTTGCTCTGTTGCCCAGGCTGGAATGCAGTGGCACCTTTCTGGCTCACTGCAACCTCTGCCTCCTAGAGGTGGTTCTCATGCCTCAGCTACCCAAGAAAGAGGGAGGAGGTCCCAGACTTTCTTCTTTTCTTTTTAAGAGACAGAGTCTCACTCTGTTGCCCAGACTGGAGTGCAGTGGTGCGATCTCGGCTCACTGCAAGCTCTGCCTCCCGGGTTCATGCCATTCTTCTGCCTCAGCCTCTGGAGTGGCTGGACTACAGGCGCACGCTGCTACATCTGGCAAATTTTTTGTATTTTAGTAGACACAGGTTTCACCGTGTTGCCTAGGCTGGTCTGGAATTCCTGAGCTCAGGCAATCCACCCACCTCGGCCTCCCAAAATGCTAGGATTACAGGTGTGAGCCACTGTGCCCAGTTGAGAGACATTCTTGAACTTCCTAGGAGGGCCTGGACAAATTGAGCCCCCATTGCCCACAGCAGCAAACTTCGCAACGTACCCTTATCCTGGCTTTTCCTTCTTCCCTGACTCACTCTGTTCCCTGACACCTGCTCCTTAAAATCACATCTAAAATAAACTACTGCACAGAAGTCCTTGTTTCAAGCACTGCTTTTAGAGAAAACCAAATTAAGGAAATCAGTACCAGGAGTGACAGTAGAAAGAAGGGGACCTCCCCCACAACTCCATCCAATTGAGTTTCTGGAATATATCAATTACCAGTCAGACGCCAACAAGGATTCCATTGCTGGTGGTAAATAGGGGGCTCAACAACCCTGGCCTGGTGTGTGCAGTAGCATCACATTGACACTCGTACCTGTGGTTGGTTGAAATGAGGTATAAGTGGAAGAGGAAACATTGAACTATGCAGTAGCTCTAGATGTGAACAGTGTGGAAACTGTGGTCATTATAAGGACTATAGAGTTAGCTGGTTTTTGTTAACTGCTTTGGAAACCTTGAAGAAAAAATGGCAGACTCTGCGTGCAGTGGCTCACACCTGTAATCTCAGCACTTTGGGAGGCCAAGATGGGCAGATCACTTGAGGCCAGAAGTTCAAGACCAGCCTGGCCAACATGGTGAAACCCTGTCTCTACTAAAAATACAAAAATTAGCTGGGTATCTGGCATGTGCCTGTAATCCCAGCTACTCAGGAGGCTGAGGCACAAAAATCACTTGAGCCTGGGAGGTGGAGGTTGCAGTGAGCTAAGATCAGGCCACTGCTGCACTCCAGCCTGGGTGACAGAGGGAGACTCTGTCTCAAAAAAAAAAAAAAAAAAAAAAAAATAGATAAGAGGAAAAAAAAAAAAAAAAGGCAGAGTCAGATAGCCAACTGTCAATTCAGGACATACAACAAAAGCCAGAAGGCCTTCAAAGCAACAATTGCAGACCCTCATCTTCTGCAGCAATAAGGCAGACATTGCTGAGAATAAGACCCAGATTCTAATTGTTAAGAGTTGTAGAGTTGCAAGAAAGATGGAATATGGGCAGCCCTAATGCATCACCAATGCCAAAGTAAAGCCTCTCATAGGAAAGGATTGGCACCCTGATGCCTAGGAGGGGACATCTGGGTGTACTTAAGAACATTGAACCCCCAGATTTCTCTGAACCCCCTGAACATTTCAGGCCAGCAAAAGTAACCCTCTCTTCCTTGCTAGAGGAGAGCAGCCTGCCCTTGTCTGGAAGTCATGCTAGGATTCAACTGACTTTCAAGAGGATATTTATCCTCAGATATGCTCCTTATTTCCTCTCATTGCTTCTTCTCCTGACTCTTAACAGTCAGAAGTACAGGGGACTTTTTTTTGGGGGGGGGCAAGGTATAGGGGACTTTATTGATGGCACATGATAACGTGGGTCTCCATAGGCCCCACCCTCTTCGGGGGTCTGACATGGAAACTGTGTTGAGGGGAGATGCTCAGTATGGTGGGGGCTGAGTGCAGCAGGGCTCCCCAGCAGCTCAGGGCCCCTCTCTTCCTCTTGTGCTCTCACTGGGATTGGTGGCCTGGGGCTCCTACTCCTTGGAGGTCATGTGGACCATGAGGTTCACCACCCTGTTGCTGTAGCCAAATTCACTGTCATACCAGGAAATGAGCTTGACGAAGTTGTTATTGAGGGCAATGCCAGGCCCACCATTGAAAGTGGAAGAATGGGTGTCACTGTCAAAGTCAGAGGAGACAACCTGGTGCTCAGTATAGCCCAGGATGCCCTTGAGGAGCCCCTCAATGCCTGCTTCACCATCATCTTGATGTCACTGTATTTGGCAGGTTTCTCCAGATGGCAGGTCAGGTCCATGACCAACATGTTGGTGGTGGGGACATGGAGGGCCATGCCAGTGAGCTTCCCATTCAGCTCGGGGATGACTTTGCCCACAGGCTTGGCAAGAATGATGTTCTAGAGAGCACTGCAGCCATCACACTACAATTTCCCAGAGGTACCATCAGGAGTCTTCTAGGTGGCAGTGAAAGCATGAACGGTGGTCATGAGTCCTTCCACGGTGCCAAAGTTGTCATGGATGACCTTGGCCAGGGGGGGTTAAGCAACTGGTGGTGCAGGAGGCATTGCTGATAATCTTGAGGCTGTCTCCATACTTCTCATGGTTCATGCCTATCACAAACATGGGGGCATCAGAAGGGGCAGAGATGGTGACTCTTTTGGCTCCCCCATCTAAGCAAGTCCCAGCCTTCTCCATGGTAGTGAATATACTGGTGAGTCCGTAACATAATCAGCACCAGCATCATCCCCTTTGATTTTGGTGGGATCTCATTCCTGGAAGATGGTGATGGGATTTCCATTGGTGACAAGCTTCCCGTTTTCAGCCTGATGGTGCTGTGGAACTTGCCATGGATGGAATCATACTCAAATATGATTTGAAAAAAAAAGGAGTCATTGATGGCAACAATATCCATTTTGCTAGAGTTAAAAGCAGCCCTGGTGACCAGGCACCCAATATGTCCAAATCTGTTTACTCCAGCCTTCACTTTTACCTTGGTGCCTCAGGGACACAATTGGCACTGCATGAGAAGATGCAGCTGTCAGTCGAACAGGAGGAGCAGAAAGCCTGTCATTGCTTCATACTCAATAACTGGGATCAGATCTCAGTGTTGTAGCTTGGGATAGGAAATACAGCTTCTGCTTTTGGATAAAATAGTCCAACCATGAGGACCAGGACCAGCTAATAAGGACTGGGAGAAATAAAGGGACTATGTGTGGGAGTGGATTTTTGTTTTTGTTTTGTTTTTTTTTTTTTTTTTGAGACAGGGCCTTGCTTTGCCACCCATGCTGAAGTGCCATGGTGCAAACACTTCTCTCTACAGCCTCAATCTCCTGGGTTCAAGCAATCCTCCTGCCTCAGACTCCCAAGTAGCTGGAACTATAGTCGCACGCCACCATGACTGGCTAATTTTTAATTTTTTGTAGAGAGGGCCTCGCTGTGTTGCCCAGACTGGTCTTGAACTCCTAGGCTCAAGTGATTCTCTGGCCTCCACCTCCCACAGTGCTGGGTTACAGGTGAGAGCCACCCCACCTGGCCAGAAGTGGATCTTGAGGGTGCTAGACCATGATGCAAATGTAAGGTTGAAAGGAGATAGTTTTGGCCAGGCGTGGTGGCTTATGCTTGTAATACCAGCACCTCAAGAGGCCGAGGCAATAGGATCCCTTGAGCTCAGGAGTTCAAGACCAGCTTGGGCAACATAGCGACACCTCATCTCTACAAAAAATTTTAAAAAACAAAATTAGTTGGGCGTCATGGCTTGTGCCTATAGTACCAGCTACTAGGGAGGCTGACGTAGGAGGATCACTTGAACCAGGGAGTCAGAAGTTGCAGTGAGCTGAAATCTCACCACTGCACTCCAGCCTGGATGACAGAGTGAGCCCCTGTCTCAAATAAAATGAGTAGGCAAGGTGTGGTGGCTCACGCCTGTAATACCAGTATTTTGGGAGGCTGAGGCAGGTGGATCACTGGAGGCCAGGAGTTTAAGACCAGCCTAGGCAACATAGTGAGACTCTATTTCTAGTAAAATTAGCTGGGCATGGTGCAACATGTTTGTAATCCCAGCTACTCTGGAGGCTGAAGCCAGAGAATCACTTGAACCAGGAGGTGGAGATTGCAGTGAGCAGAGATCACACCACTGCACTCCAGCCTGGGTGACAGAGCCAGACTCTGTCTCGAATCAAAAAATAAATAAATTAATAAATTAATTTAAAAAGAAAGGAGATAGTTTATTGACAGGGGAGCACTCTTCTGTAATGCAGGATGTAGCTGGAGCCAGTTCTAACATGCTTCTGGGATAGCTCCACGAAATGGTCTATGATAATAAGGTGGGGATGCTGGGATGGCCATTGCAGAGTTTTGGGATTTTTTGTGCAGGGTAAAATATACATAAAATTTGCCTCTTCACTTTATATATTGTGGTACAATATACATAACATAAAATTTACCATTTTAACCACTTTTAAGTGTCCAGTTTAGCGGCATTAAGTACTTTCACCATGTTGTGCAGACTGTTCATTTCTAGAACTTTTTTTTTTTTTTTAAAAGACGGATTTTCTCTATTGTTGCCCAGGCTGGAGTGCAATGGCGCGATCTCGGCTCACTGCAACCTCCGCCTCCTGGGTTCAAGCGATTCTCCTGCCTCAGCCTCATGAGTAGCTGGGACTATAGGCACGTGCCACCATGTCTGGCTAATTTTTGTATCTTTAGTGGAGACGGGGATTCACCATGCCAGCCAGGCTTGTTTCGAACTCCTGGGACCTCAGGTGATCTGCCTGCCTCGGCCTCTCAAAGTGCTGGGATTATAGGCACAAGCCACCACACCTGGCCAGCTATACACTTTTCAACAACAAGATCTCATGACCACTCTCTCATTATCACAAAAACAGCAAGGGAGAAATCTGCTCCCAAGATCCAATCACCTCCCACCAAACACGCTTCCTCACTTCCTTCAGGACTTTTCTTTTCCTGAGACAGTGCTTCTCATTCTGTCACCCAGGCTGCAGTACAATGGCACAATTTCAGCTCACTGCAACCTCTGCCTCCTGGGTTCAAGCAGTTCTCATGCCTCAGCCTCCCAAGTAGCTGGGATTACAGGTGCTTGCCACCATGCCTGGCTAATTTGTGTATATTTAGTAGAGACAGGGTTTCACCATGTTGGCCAGGCTGGTCTCGAACTCCTGACCTCAGTCAATCAATCCTCCCGCCTCAGCCTCCCAAAGTGCTGGGATTACAGGCATGAGCCACTACACCCGGCCCAGACTGATCAAAACATGTCTGATCATGTCTTTTCTCAACTGAAAACCCCCTGGTGACTCCCGTTTCCCCTAAAGGAAAAGCCAAAGTGCTTACACTGGCTGGCAAGCCTGGCAGAATCTTCCCTGCCTGCTCCTTCCTCTCTGATGTCAGCTCCTGCTAATCTCTACTATAGCCACAGTGCTCTCCAGAGTCACCCTGCAGACTCCTGCCACGGGGCCTCTGCACTGGCAATTTCCATGGCCGGGAATGCTGGTCCTCCAGAATATTTCTAAGCATGCTTCCTCACTTCCTGCGGGACTTTTCTCAGAGAGGCCTTCCTTGATGATCAGTCCTCTACCAGAGTAACCTGTACCTCTCATGGTATTCGCAGGCCCGCTCACCCTGCTTTAAGTTTTTTACAGCAGTTGCCAATATCATAAGTTATCTTTATGTGAAGTATATTTTCTTTTTCCTGAGACAGGGTCTTTTTTTTTTTTTTTTTTTTTTTTTTTTTTTTTTTTTGGAGGCGCAGTCTCGTTCTGTCACCCAGGCTGGAGTGCAGTGGCCGGATCTCAGCTCACTGCAAGCTCCGCCTCCTGGGTTCACGCCATTCTCCTGCCTCAGCCTCCCGAGCAGCTGGGACTACAGGCGCCGCCACCTCGCCCGGCTAGTTTTTTGTATTTTTTAGTAGAGACGGGGTTTCACCGGGTTAGCCAGGATGGTCTCGATCTCCTGACCTTGTGATCCGCCCGTCTCGGCCTCCCAAAGTGCAGGGATTACAGGCTTGAGCCACCGCGCCCGGCCAAGAGACAGGGTCTTTCTGTGTCACCCAGGCTGGAGTGCAGTGGCCCAATTTCAGCTCACTGCAATCTCTGCCTCCTGGATTCAAGCGATTCTCCTGCTTCAGCTGCTTAAGTAGCTGGAATTACAGGCACCTGCCACCATGCTTGGCTAATTTTTGTAGAGACAGAGTTTCACAATGTTGTCCAGGCTGGTCTTGAACTCCTGAGCTCAAGCAATCCGCCTGCCTTGGCCTCGCAAAGTGCTGGGATCACAGGCGGAGTCACTGCACCTGGCCCGACGCTGTTCTCCAGAGTCACCCTGCACGCTCCTGCCACACAGCCTTTGCATTGGCGATTTCCACAGCCAGGAATGCTGGTCCTCTAGAATATTTCTAAGCATAGTTCCTCACTTCCTTCAGGACTTTTCTGGAAGTGCTTCTCAGTGAGGCCTTCCTTGATGATCAATCCTATATAAAATAGCAACCTCCATCTCCGCTGGTATTCAGGGGCCGGCTCACCCTGCTTTAAGTTTTTCTTTTTTTTTTTTTTTTTTGAGACGGAGTCTTGCTGTGTCGCCCAGGCTGGAGTGCAGTGGCCGGATCTCAGCTCACTGCAAGCTCCGCCTCCCGGGTTTACGCCATTCTCCTGCCTCAGCCTCCCGAGTAGCTGGGACTACAGGTGCCCGCCACCTCGCCTGGCTAGTTTTTTGTATTTTTAGTAGAGACGGGGTTTCACCATGTTAGCCAGGATGGTCTCGATCTCCTGACCTTGTGATCCGCCCGTCTCGGCCTCCCAAAGTGCTGGGATTACAGGCTTGAGCCACCGCGCCCGGCCTAAGTTTTTCATAGTAATCGCCAATATCATGAATCGTCTTTGAGGGATTTTCTGTCTCCCCCCAACTTGAACGCAATCTTCATGAGGACAGGGACTTTATCACCCACCCCCCATTTTTTTTTCACTGCAAAACCTAGAACAGTGCTTGGCGGGTAGTAAGGACTCAATAAATGTTTGTTGGATGAATCCAATAAGTAAACAAGACAGAGGACACATGTAGGGATCCGTCTGTGAACCCTGAGCCCCTGGCTCCTGAGTCCGGCAGTGGGTGCAGTGGCAGCTCCTGTCTGTGAGGGCCCCAGAGGTCGGCAACAGGATGCCTCCTTGGAAAATTCACTCAACGGCTTTGCCGCTGAGGCTGTTCCTCTGGGATGATCTCTTTGGGGGATCATGCATGGATATTTGTCTCAAAGAGTCCCAGGCCAAACCTCAGGTGCCTCAGAGCATTTAGAAAATTAACACCTCTGCGAGCCTGGTCCAGGCAGATCCCGTGCAGACGGGAGTTTGTCCCCTTCCGGCCCCTGAGGTCCTGGCTATGGCCAGCATGGAGTGACCTGCGTGACCTCTGAGTGCCAGGCAAGGGTTCAGCAGCCAACTCCTCAACTACTTCTGCAGGACGCTGGCAGCATAGCCAGCGAGATGGTTGGAAGCCGTCAGGGCACAGAGAAGGGGCCGAGGGTGCCCTGAGTGTGCGTCGGGGGCAGCCCTGCTGCAGTCCAAGCCTTTGATTCCCAAGCTCTGTGCAGTTCCCCCTGGACCCTGCCATGTGGCCCAGCCACCCATACCTGGGATAGGGGCTAAGCCAAGCTACTGTCTCCTCCACAGGGAGGCAGCCTGTTTGCTCTGTCCGTTTGCCTTTGCAGAGACCTCGATCCTCATGCAAGACAAGCAGCGGCCCCTGTAAGCACACGAGACAATCCCAAGTGTCAGTGGGAAGGAGATCCCTTTCCTGATGGGGCTGCCTCTGCCCAGTCCCTCCCAGCTTCCCCAGGGCCCTGGGGCTCTGCAGGCATTCAGAAGTGGAAGCCAGCCACAGCCCGGGACTGAAGAGGTTAATGTGCAGCTGCCTCCGAATGTTAATGTGTCTAGGTGATGTCAGTGAGAGCCGCGAAGGAGGGAGTAGGGAGGGCAGTTGGGCTTGGAGGCGGCAGCGGCTGCCAGGCTGCCGAGGAAGACCACCTTCCCGACTGCGGGGCTTGCGCTCCTGGACAAGGTGGCAGGCACTGGAGGCTGCCGCAGCCTGCGTGGGTGGAGGGGAGCTCAGCTCGGTTGTGGGAGCCGGCGACCAGCACTGGCTGGATGGACCTGGAAGCCTCGCTGCTGCCCACTGGTCCCAACACCAGCAACACCTCTGATGGCCCCGATAACCTCACCTCGGCAGGTGAGTTGACTGGGAGTCCTCCCTTCTCTGGGCTGTGGGTGGAAAATGGGAAGGTTTCACCCCTGAGCCAAACTGCTTGGGAAACTTTATCACAGTTCTTGGGGACATGATCTGTGGTCTACTTTGCTCAGAGGGGCAGGGGAGAAGGGGGCAAGGGTCCGCAGGGGCAGACGGGTAGGAGCAGAGCAGGGGACGAAGGTATGTTCAGAATGGCAAGGAAGTGGGGCCAGCCGCGAGGCAGCAGGGGAAGGCTCGCGGCTGGGTTCCAAAGAGGCTTGGCAGAAAAAATTCCAGGCTGGAAAAGCAAGCGAGAGAAGCTGGAGGGTGGTATGTGGGAGACAGCTGGGAGCTCACTCCTGCACTGTTAGCCTCAGCTTTTTACTCGCACTTGGGTGATGAGGTCTGAGACATCCTCACTGCCACCTGGGAGAGGCCCTGGGAAGGGAAGACTTCACGGAGCCATGAGGGGATTAACTTTTCTGGTGAATTAAGCTTCCTGACATTTCCAGAGCTGCGGTGCCCTGGGATTCCAGCTTTGAAGGAGAAGGGAAGGAAGGAAAAGAGGAAAGGCTTATGTGGATAATTTTTTCAGGCTGCTGAGCTGCAACACACAGCTTCTGTCTCTGCTTCACTCAAGAAGCCCAGGCTCAGAAGATACCAAGCAAGGAAATCCCTGCTAGGAAGACTGGGGTAGGGAGGGCTGCTGACTTGACCAGGGCACAGCCGGCAAAAGCCTCTACAAGACAGTCGCTCAGAGATGCCCAAGAATCAGTACACCGTTTCCAACCAGAGAGCTCCAAAATGAAGCACTCAGGGCTACACATAGGAAAAGCACGTGCGCACACACATACACACACACTTACTTTTATGTCCTTCTGGCTATTTTGATGTGGTTTCCTGGTGAAGCCCGGGGCGCACAGAGTAATCTCTGCAGACAGCTGTGGTTCTTGCCTCTGGTGCCTGCAGGAGGCAGGCTTCTTGTGTCCTTGCAAGACGGGTGGCTCAGGGGACTCTGGTAGGATTCACCAGGAAATCCATGGAGGAGGGAAAAGGGACAAGATTAGCAACGGTGAAGGGAGGGAGAATGGTGGGAGAGGATTCCAGATGAACGGTGGGTCGCTGGAGGCTGAGCATGCCAGCAGGATGTCAGTTCTCACAGCAGAGCCCATGTCAAATGGCCGACGCTTGCTCCTTCTGTCCCCAGGATCACCTCCTCGCTCAGGGAGCGTCTCCTACATCAACATCATCATGCCTTCGGTGTTCGGCACCATCTGCCTCCTGGGCATCATCGGGAACTCCATGGTCATCTTCGCGGTCGTGAAGAAGTCCAAGCTGCACTGGTGCAACAATGTCCCCGACATCTTCATCATCAACCTCTCGGTGGTGGATCTCCTCTTTCTCCTGGGCATGCCCTTCATGATCCACCAGCTCATGGGCAATGGGGTGTGGCACTTTGGTGAGACCATGTGCACCCTCATCACGGCCATGGATGCCAATAGTCAGTTCACCAGCACCTACATCCTGACCGCCATGGCCATTGACCGCTACCTGGCCACCGTCCACCCCATCTCTTCCACGAAGTTCCGGAAGCCCTCTGTGGCCACCCTGGTGATCTGCCTCCTGTGGGCCCTCTCCTTCATCAGCATCACCCCCGTGTGGTTGTATGCCAGACTCATCCCCTTCCCAGGAGGCGCAGTGGGTTGCGGCATCCGCCTGCCCAACCCGGACACTGACCTTTACTGGTTCACCCTGTACCAGTTTTTCCTGGCCTTTGCCCTGCCCTTCGTGGTCATCACGGCCGCATACGTGAGGATCCTGCAGCGCATGACGTCCTCAGTGGCCCCCGCCTCCCAACGCAGCATCCGGCTGCGGACAAAGAGGGTGACCCGCACAGCCATCGCCATCTGCCTGGTCTTCTTTGTGTGCTGGGCACCCTACTATGTGCTACAGCTGACCCAGTTGTCCATCAGCCGCCCGACCCTCACCTTTGTCTACCTGTACAATGCAGCCATCAGCTTGGGCTACGCCAACAGCTGCCTCAACCCCTTTGTGTACATCGTGCTCTGCGAGACGTTCCGCAAACGCTTGGTCCTTTCCGTGAAGCCTGCAGCCCAGGGGCAGCTTCGCGCTGTCAGCAACGCTCAGATGGCTGACGAGGAAAGGACAGAAAGCAAAGGTACCTGACACTTACCCTGCCGCCCTGGACACCTCCAAGTCAGAACACCACAGCAAGCCGTGGGGAGAGATGCCGAGAGAAACCCAAGACCGCTCTGGGGGAATGCAGGAAGGTTAGGTAGTGAGGGGTCGTTGCAATGAAATAAATACGTTCCATGGGGCCCACACATTGCTAGGGAGGCCTGGAGTCAGGTTTGGGGGTTTCAGACCTCAGAAATCCCCCTGGGGGAGCAGGATTAGACCTTTGGATAGAACAGAAGCTGAGCAAGAGAAGATGTTGGTTTGGATCATCGGTTGCACTATATCTGCGAGCTCTCAAATGTCTTCTTCTCAAGGCAAGAGGTGGAAGGCTACTGACTCGGTTTGTTTCAAGTCAGGCAGGGCTGGAATGTGAGCAGCCGGGGACATGTTGCACGAGGCCTAAGAGACGGGAAAGGGCCCGATAGCTCTTTCCCCGCTCTCACTGGTGTGATGGAAGGCGGCCTTTCTCCCAAGCTGGTGGATAATGAAAAATGAAGCATCCCATCTCTCGGCATTCCAGCATCCTGTCAATTTCCCTTTTGCTCTAGAGGATGCATGTTTATTTGAGGGGATGTGGCACTGAGCCCACAGGAGTAAAAGCCCAGTTTCCTAGGAGGTCTGCTTACTGAGAATGACAGGGAGATCTTGGGTGGGTGTGGTTGGGGGTCTTAAAACTAATAAAAGTTGGCGGCGGGGGGCTTTTGCAGCTTTGGTGACATTCTCTCCACGGGGCACATTTGCTCAGTCGCTAATCCAGCGTGAGGGTCCGTGTGTTCTGCATGTGCAGGGGCCATTCTAGTGCCCAGTGTGTTGGCATCATCTTTTTGCTCTAGCCCTTCCTCTCCAAAATAAAAACAAATAAAGGAAAATCTCCACCCACATCACTCTGTTCTTGTGGACTTGGGGGTGGGTGTGGGGTCAGGGGGAAGGTGGGTAGCAGAAAAGAGAAAGAGGGGTCACTTCATTGTGGAATTTAGACCTTGGTTCGCGCTGCAGTTTTAGGAAGCACGAAGCAGGGATCTGTTTTTCTGAACCCACAGGGAGGATTCAGTGGCATGAATGGAATTACTGGGGATTCATTCGATTGCGGTTCCACTGCTAGGCTTGTTCTTGGGACTCAGCTTCCTGTCTTCTGCACAAAATCCCCTGGACTTTGTTGTCACCAGTGCTGGCCCCTCAGGCCCCAAGTCCCAACCCCCACTTCCCCCAACCCCCACACCCGCTGAGTCACCAGCCGCAGAACCAGCTCTTAGGGCAGCTGAAGCCTGTTTGCTTTCTACAGCCGAGATCTGGTGTGGGCACCTTGAACAGAAGATTACAGCCGGGGCCGCTGGGAGGCAGCCGCGACTGCTGCTTGGCTGCTGCTTCTTGACGTCTTCACTGAGAGGGAACTGGGAGCCGTCAGTGCAGTGCTCAGCAGACCTTACTGAGATAGCAGGAGAAAGCTGCAAGCATCCTTAAAGCAGGGACACCAGCAGAGTCTGTTCCTCTTCAGAGCTGCAGCAGGGAGCCTCTTTAGAAAACTTCTGGGCAGCTTCCTTGGGTCCTGGGGACTTTTTTTTTTTTTTTTTTGACACAGGGCCTTGCCATGTTGCCCAGACTGGTCTCAAGCAGTCCTCCCACCTTGGCCTCCTGAAAGTTGGGATTATAGGCTTGAGCTGCCACATCCAGCCCCTGGGGAGCTCTTTATCCCCATCATTAGTATTTCCTGGCCTGTGTTCCTCTCCACCGAGCACCTGCGGGGTAAAGAAGCTGATGGTTATTTTCCTTACTAACAGTAGGGTCTCCAGCTGCCACCGGTAACTTGAAATCTCTTTTAGACACACACTCAATAAAAGAAAGAAGATTCTGGCCAGGCACGATGGCTCACACCTGTAATCCCAGCACTTTGGGATGCCGAGGTGGGCGGATCACCTGAGGTCAGGAGTTCAAGACCAACCTGGCCAACATGGTGAAACCCTGTCTCTACTAAAAATACAAAAATTAGCTGGGCGTGGTGGGCGCCTGTCGTCCCAGCTACGTGGGAGGCTGAGGCAGGAGAATCACTTGAACCCCGGAGACAGAGGTTGCAGTGAGCCGAGAGTGCACCATTGCCCTCCAGCCTGGGTAACAAGAGCGAAAACTCCATCTCAAAAAAAAAAAAGGAAAGAAAAGATAAAAGGATTCTTAGGGAAGCCTTGAGGCAAATCCAAGAAGCCCCAACTCCTAGCCAGCAATGTGATAAAAGGAGGTCTTCCTGCATCAGGGTTATCTACTGGAAGGCTTTCCTGGATGTCTATCAGCCCCAGCCCCTGCCTGCTCGTCACTCCCTCTCACCTTCCAGCACTCCAAGGAGGAATCCCAGAGAGGAAACAAGGGAGACGGCCTCTCCCAGAGAATGCACATCACCAGATCAACAGCTCACAGTGGCTGGGTGGGCACACGTCCAGCGAAAGCCCCAGCAGCTCCCGGGGAAGGGGGCATCCTGTCCTTCAGCTCTTAACCCCACGCTGAAACAACTAAAATGGAAGCAGAGTGGGTGGAGTCATGAAAGTGGGTGGATAGCAATGTAAACCTCCCAGAGGGGAGAGGCGGAGGGGAGAGATGAGTTAGGGAGAACAGGCGGTCGAGGGGAGAAGTGGGGCAGGGAGGCTTGAAGGGTGGGGGATTACGATGGGAGCTGCCACCAGCACACCTCTGCCCAGCCTGATCCCGCAGTAATCTGGACACACTCGCGATGTGGATGAGGGTAAGACCAGGCAGAGGTGAGCGCTGGGTTGCTGGCAAGGCATTTTCCTGACATCACTGGTGGGAATGGTGGACCGAGTGCAGGGCTGGGATCTGAGACATGAGGAGAACTTTCTTTTCCTCTTCCTTAAGCCTAGGGATGTGACCAGAACCTTGGAGAGCCGTGGGGGCTACTGTGAGCTGCAGACAGAGTCCAAGAAGGGGGTGAAGGCCCTGCGGTCCATCTCTTTGCTCCTTTCCCCCTTCCCACATTTAACAGTCAGTTTCTCCCACGGGGGCCCCATCAGGTCATCTCCTCAAACCCGGCCAGTGCTTCATCCACTGCTGCCTTATCTTTTCCCCAGAAAATACTTCCTCTCCAACTGTGAGGATTATGATCCGAAACTGCCCCCCAGCACCCGGCAGAATTTCACAGCTGAGAGACGTTGACCTCAAAATTTAGGTTGCAAGTGAGTCCGCAGAACCACTTCCGCACATTGCTGTTCACAAGAGAAGCAAGCAGAGCACCAAACACGGCGACTGGCATTGGGTTTGTGTTTGCTTGTTCCTTTCTGAATCATCAGTTTTCATTTAATTAATTAGCTTATTTTTATTTATCTATTTATTTTGAGACAAGGTCGGGCTCTGTTGCCCAGGCTGGAGTACAGTGGTGCGATCTCAGCTCACTGCAGCCTTGACCTCCTGAACTCAAGCAATCCTCCCCCCACTTCGGCCTTCCGAGTAGCTGGGGCTACAGGTGCATGTCACCATGCCCAGCTATTTTTTGTTTTGTTTTGGTGGAGACGGAGTTCCACCATGTTGCCCAGGCTGGTCTTGAACTCCTGGGCTCAAGTGATCTGCCTGTCAGGCCTCTGAGCCCAAGCCAAGTCATTGCATCCCCTGGTACTTGCACGTATACGCCCAGATGGTCTGAAGTAACTGAAGAATCACAAAAGAAGTGCAAATGCCCTGCCTCGCCTTAACTGATGACATTCCACCACAAAAGAAGTGAAAATGGCCAGTCCTTGCCTTAAGCGATGATATTATCTTGTGAAATTCCTTTTCCTGGCTCATCCTGGCTCAAAAAGCTCCCCCACTGAGCACCTTGTGACCCCCACTCCTGCCCGCCAGAGAACAACCCCCCTTTGACTGTAATTTTCCTTTACCTACCCAAATCCTATAAAACGATCCCGCCCTTATCTCCCTTCGCTGACTCTCTTTTCAGACTCAGCCTGCCTGCACCCAGGTGAAATAAACAGCCATGTTGCTCACACAAAGCCTGTTTGGTGGTCTCTTCACATGGATGCGCATGACACTGCCCACCTCAGACTCCCAAAGGGCTGGGATTACAGGTGTGACCTACTGTACCTGGCCTTATTTATTTATTTATTTTTGAGACAGAGTCTCACTCTGATACCCACGCTGGAGTGCAGTGGTGCGATTTCGCCTCACTGCAATCTCCGCCTCCAGGGTTCAAGTGATTCTCTTGCCTCAGCCTCCTGAGTAGCTGGGACTACAGGCATGCGACACCACGCCCAGCTAATTTTTGTATTTTTAGTAGATACAGGGTTTCACCATGTTGGCCAGGCTGGTCTCGAACTCCTGACCTCAGGTGATCCGCCCACCTCGGCATCCCAAAGTGCTGGGATTACAGGCAAGAGCCACCACGCCTAGCCTCTTTTTTATTGTAAAATACACATAACATAAAATTTACTCTTTTAATAATTTCAAGTGTAGAATGCAGTGGCATGAAATACATTCACATTATTGTGCAGCCCTCACCACCATCTATCTCCAGAAATTTTCCATCTTCCCAAACTGAAACTCCATACCAATTAAACACCAACCGACCATTCCTCCGTCCCCATAACTCCTGACAACCACCGGGTTACGTTCTGTCTCTGTGGATTTGACTGCTCTAGGAACCTCGTATAAGTAGAATCACACAGATTTTGTTCTTGCGTTGAGGGAAGAGTGAGACCCTCTATATTGTTTTATGTTGTTTTATACTCAGAAAAGAAAAGAGAAGCGAAACTAAAGGCAGGTAGCCCAGCACCCAGGAACCAGACCCGAAACCAGGCCTGGGCCTGCCTGACCTAAGCCTGGTAGTTAAAATTCGACCCCTGACCTAGCAACTGTTGTTATGTACAGATTCCAGACATTGTATGGAAGGACACTGTGAAACCTCCCATTCTGTTCTGTTTCACTCTGACCACCGGTGCTTGCAGCCCCTGTCAGGTAACCCCTGGCTCGCTCAATCAATCACGACCCTCTCACGCGGACCCCCTTAGAGTTGTGAGCTCTTGAAAGGGACAGAAGTTGAGCACCTGACGAGCTCGGATTTTAAGACGCTAGCCTGCTGATGCTCCCAGCTGATTAAAGCCACTCCCTTCACTATCTCGGTGTCTGAGGGGTTTTGTCCTGCTACATCGTGACTGGCTTATTTCACTTAGCATAATGTCCTCAAGGTTCATCCAGGTTGTCATATGTGTCAGAATCGTCCTCCTTTTAAAGGATGAATGATATTGCACTGTATGTGTATACCACATTTTGTTTAACCATTCATCTGTTGTTTCTACCTTTTGGCTATTATGAACCTGAGTGCACAAATATCTGTTGGAGTCAGTGCTTTCCATTCTTTTTGGCATATACCCATAAGAATTGCCAGATCAGGCTGGGCGCGGTGGCTCACGCCTGTAATCCCAGCACTTTGGGAGGCTGAGGCGGGTGGATCACGTAATCAGGAGATCGAGACCATCCTGGCTAACATGGTGAAACCACGTCTCTACTAAAAAATACAAAAAATTAGCCGGGCGCAGTGGCGGGCGCCTGTAGTCCCAGCTACTTGGGAGATTGAGTCAGGAGAATGGTGTGAACCTGGGAGGCGGAGGTTGCAGTGAGCCCAGATTGCGCCACCGCACTCCAGCCTGGGTGACAGAGTGAGACTCCATCTCAAAAAAAAAAAAAAAAAAAAAAAAAGCCAGATCAGGAGCCGGGCACAGTGGCTTATGCCTGTAATCCCAGAACTTTGGGAGGCCAAGGTGGGAGGATCACCTAAGCTCAGGGGTTCCAGACCAGCCTGGCCAACATGGTGAAACCTCATCTCTACTAAAAATACAAAAATTAGCCAGGCATGGCGGCACATGCGATCCCAGCTACTTCGGAGGCTGAGGCAGGAGAATCACTTGAATCTGGGAGGTGGAGTTTGCAGTAAACAGAGATCACACCACTGCATACTAGCCTGGGCCACAGAGTGAGAGTCTATCTCAAAAAAAAAAAAAAAAAAGAAGAAAAAAAAGAAAAAAAATGGCCATATCATATGGTAGTTCTATTTTTAATTTTTTGAGAAACTGCCATAGTGGCTGTACCATGTTACATTCTCACCAGCAATGTGCAAGTGTTTCCATTTCTCCACGTCCTCATCAACACTTATTTTCTTTTTCTTTTTAAAATAAAAGACATTCTAATGCGCCTAAAGTGGTTTCATTGTGATTTTGATTTACATTTCCCTAATAATTAGCAATGTTGAGCATCTCGTCATGTACTTCCTGACTATTTGCATTTCTTCTTTGGAGAAATGTCTATTCAAGTCTTGTGCCCATTTTTAAAATTGGGTTGTTCTTTTGTTATTGTTAGCAACTATATTTTCCTCAATTCAAACTAGTAATAATTGGTTCTGCATGACTTGTTACTAAGAAAAAAAACAAATGTTAAAAAATTAAGCTCCTGGCCGGGCGCGGTGGCTCAAGCCTGTAATCCCAGCACTTTGGGAGGCCGAGACGGGCGGATCACGAAGTCAGGAGTTCGAGACCATCCTGGCTAACACGGTGAAACCCCGTCTCTACTAAAATACAGGCGAGGCGTGATTAGCTCAAGCCTGTAATCCCAGCACTTTGGGAGGCGAGGCAGTCAGTCAGGAGGTCGAGACCATCCTGGCTAACACAGTGAAACCCGTCTCTACTAAAATACAAAAGCAGCAGGGCAGGGTGGCGCCTGTAGTCTAGCTACTCGGGAGGCTGAGGCAGAATGCAGTGAACCGGGTGAGGCTTGCAGTGAGCTGAATCCGGCCACTGCATCAGCCTGGGTGACAGAGCAGAGACTCCGTCTCAAAAAAAACAAACAAAAAACAAAAAGAAAAACAGCCAGAGTGAGTGGTGAAGCCTGTAGTCCCAGCTACTGGAAACAGAGAGGCAGGAGAATGGTGAAGCCAGGGCCGGGCTTGCTGTGAGCTGAGAGATCGGCCACTGCACTCCAGCCTGGGTGACATGAGTCGTCTCAAAAAAAAAAAAAAAAATTAAGGCTCCTTCTCCTCTGCAGTTCAATAAAATGCTTTTTTTTTTTTCCTAATTGAGAAACTGGGATGGAGAACCATATTCCTCAAACCTCTCTTCTTCCTCATGCCATGATCCTGTAAATAAGTCAAACTGACCCAGTAGCTTGAGCTGAGGAGATCAGAAAAAAGCAAGGCAGCAAAACAGTGATGGACGACTGTTCCCGGACCAAATTAAGGGTTGGGCTGCTTATTCTTGCGGCCCAATAACGAGATGCAGATGAAATGGGAAAGAAGGAAGTTTTTATTTCTGTAATCAGTTTTAGGGAGAGGCCTGAAAAATATTGCCAGACCAACTCTAAATTACAAAGCTTTCCAGAGCCTATGTACCTTCTAAGCTATATGTCTACGTGTAAGTGTGCATTCATCTACAAACATATAGAGTAACTTTTTTTTATTTTTTTGAGACGGAGTTTCGCTCTTGTCTCCCAGGCTGGAGTGCAGTGGTGAGATCTCAGCTCACTGCAACCTCCACCTCCTGGGTTCAAGCAGTTCTCCTGCCTCAGCCTCCTGAGTAGCTGGGATTACAAGCATGTGGCACCATGCCCAGCTTTTTTTTTTTTTTTTTTTTTTTTTTTGTATTTTTACTGGAGACAGGGTTTCACCGTGTTGATCAGGCTGGTCTTGAACTGCTGACCTCATGATTCGCTCACCTCGGCCTCCCAAAGTGCTGGCATTGCAGGCGTGAACCACCATGCCCGGCCCTGATTAACTACTTTTAATCTATAACTAAGGTCTGAGTCCTGAAGACCTTCCTCTGCAGCCTCAGTAAATTTACTTAATCTAAATGGGTCCAGTTATGAGGTGATTACTCTTATCTTGTCTCCTGCTAAATCATGGAGGTTTGGGGCATTCCTTCAGACCCCCAGTAAACTTGTTTGTGGAAGCCTGGGGTGTTTCTTCAGACCTGCAATAAAATTTGTTTAATCCTAAATGGGTCCTGTTAAGAATTCCTTCGTTATTTTGTCATGCTTTAAGGCCCAGGAAAGGCCTGGGCAAAACTCTTGGTGAACTTTTGTTACATTCCAGCCTTTGTATAAGCACACAGGCTCTTTCAGCCTTTTGTTTTGTTTTGTTTTGTTTTGTTTTGAGACGAAAGCTTGCTCTGTCACCCACAGCTGGAGTGCAATGGTGAGATCTTGGTTCACTGCAATCACTGCCTCCCAGGTTCAAGAGATTCTCCTGCCTCAGCCTCTGGAGTAGCTGAGATTACAGGTGCACATCACCATGCCCAGCTAATTTTTATATTTTTAGTAGAGACAGGGTTTCACTATGTTGGCCAGGCTGGTCTTGAACTCCTGACCTCAGGTGATCCACCCGCCTTGGCCTCCCAAAGTGCTGGGATTGCAGGTGTGAGCCACCGCGCCCGGCCAGCTTTTAATATTTAACTTAACCACTCAGTCAGTACTGAAGCAGTTGTTATGGAGGCCTGCGTGAGTAAGACCTAGCCCGCCACACCACCTCACCGGGGTACACCAACCTTAGATCTAATCCTGAGGACAGTCGAGGGAGGAACTTTCCAGATGGTCAGAGATGGGCTGGATAAGCCACTCACTTAATTCTCTGCAAAGCTGTCTCCTGCATTTGTGATGAATCACGGCGATCTCAGACTATACAGAAGGGCAACACCTGAAAGAAAAGGGTCACTGCTGCCTTTTGAATCCGTCAAAGCGGATTGGGCTTCCATCCCTCGGCTGCCTCTCTTTGAAGCTTCCTCCTCTCAGGGCTCTCCCCATCAGAGATCCTGTGCCCCTTTCTCTCCCCCAGAAGGGCAGGGAAATCCCTAGTCTTGCACCTCCATATCACCTAGCTCCGGGGGTAAAATCAGGATGATTAAATGAGATGTTGCAAATGCAACCCAAGTGCTCCCCAGAGACACCTTAACGGGGAACTAACATTCATATAAACCCACTGAAGTCTCCATCCTGCGAGGCGGTGGGCCAGCAAGTGCCTTCCCAAATATCTCTGTGTGGTCACCTGCTGCCTCGGGCTCAGGGCATTCATTGCTCAGCTAGTCACTACCTCTCCAGGCTGCTCTACCTCCCTGCAGGTGGCTTCCCCCCAGGCAGCCAGTGCTAGAGGCTCAGGGATTGTCAAAGCAGAGAAGGAGGGAGCGGGTGAGAGTCCAGAATAGGACTGGAGTTGGCTGGGAGTCCTCACAATCCCTGCAGTCTGCCTGTTGCATTCTGTCATTGTGGGGAGAAGCCTTCCTGCTCTCCCAGGCCTGGCCTGCTGTCCCATGTCTGAGCCATATACACTGGGCGAGACCCCTTTTCCCATTTCCTCTCTCCTCCCAGTTCCAGGATCTCCAAATCTCCCCTCTTCTGGCTAACCTGGAGAAATCCACAATTCAGTGTAAAAGGCAAAATAGTTCATGCCAAGGAAGACGCCCCTTCACTCTTATGCAGGGCAGCTTATTCCTCTGTGCCTCCGTCTCTCTCACTGGGGAAAGGGGGAGAAGAGACGCTTCATCTTTGCACACCACCCTCAAAAAAACCTGTTAAATGCTTGTCAAACAAAAGTATTAGTAATTTTTCTGGCTGAGCATGGTGGCTCACTCCTGTAATCCCGGCACTTTGGGAGGCTGAGATGGGTGGATTACATAAGTTCAGGAGTTCAAGATCAGTCTGGGCAACATGGCAAAAACCCTGTCTCTACAAAAAATACAAAAATTAGTTAGGCATGGTGGGAGCATGCCTGTAGACCCAGCTACTTGGGAGGCTGAGGTGGGGGGAGGATCACTTGAGCCCAGGAGATAAAGGCTGCAGTGAGCTGAGATTGCACCGCTGCATTCCAGCCTAGGCAACAGAGTGAGAGCCTGTATTAAACAAAATATATATATATATATGTGTGTGTGTGTATATATATATATATATTAGTAATCTTCTAACAGAAGTTCTGTCCAGGATCTTTAGAGTATAGAGTAGAGGCTGGGCGCGGTGGCTCAAGCCTGTAATCCCAGCACTTTGGGAGGCCGGTAGACCATGGATCACGAGGTCAGGAAATCGAGACCATCCTGGCTAACACGGTGAAACCCCATCTCTACTAAAAAATACAAAAAAAACTAGTCGACAGGTGGCCGGGCGCCTGTAGTCCCAGCTACTCGGGAGGCTGAGGTGGAGAATGGTGCATAAACCCGGAGGCGGAGCTTGCAGTGAGCTGAGATCCGGCCACTGCACTCCAGCCTGGGCTTACAGAGCCGCAGACCTTCAAAAAAAAAGGCTGGGCGCTGGGTGGCTCGCTAAGCCTGTAATCCCAGCACTTTTGGGAGGCCGAGACGGGCGGATTACGTTCAGGAGATCGAGACCATCCTGGCTAACCCGGGTGAAACCCCCGGGCTCTACTAAAAATACAAAAAAACTAGCTACAGGGCGAGGTGGCGGATGCCTCTGTGGGGTCCCAGCTACTCGGGAGGCTGAGGCAGGAGAATGGCGTAAACCCGGGAGGCGGAGCTTGCAGTGAGCTGAGATCGCACCACTGCACTCCAGCCTGGGCGACAGAGCGGGACTCCGTCTCAAAAAAAAAAAAAAAAGAGTATAGAGTAGAATCCAACATTTGGCTGCTGAGAAGCTCATCCAACCCACAGATGTGGTGTTTTGTTTTTCTCTTGCATAGTATAAAAAAGATTGTGAATTAGTTGCCAGCTTTTGAATCCATTGCTTTACTTAAAAATCTGGGTGACCAGCTTCTCTTGAAATATCAGAAGATCTGGCTACAGGGTCTACCTTCCCATGTGCCAACAGTCTGCTGGATGCATGAAGCTACACTCTTAGGCAGTCACGCACTCCCCAGTTTGCCACAGTCTCCACTCCTCCCTATCGTCCCCTTGACTCAGCCAGCTTCATTTATTTAAGTCACTCGCCTGCACCATACTGACATTTAATTTCATATCACTGGGCCCAGCTCATCAAATAGAGCTTTGTGAACCACACCAGTGATTTTGGATTTTATACCAAAGCCAAGAGAAATCATCAAAAGGCTTTTAACAGGAATGATATTGTTACTGGATAGAAGGTCTTGACTGTGAATTGTCCAGGTTCCTGGCACATTGAACAAAGAATTAAACAAAACACACAAAGCAATGAAAGAATGAAGCAACAAAAGAAGAATCAAGCAAAGAAAACGCAGATTTATTGAAGTGAAAGTACAGAGCGGGAGCCGGCTCAAGCAAGTGGCTCAAGAGTCCCGATTACAATTTTCTTTCGGGTTTTTATTAAGCTAAAAGAATTTGGTGGCTGGGCGCAGTGGCTCACGCCTGTAATCCCAGCACTTTGGGAGGCCAAGGTGGGTGGATCACCTGAGGTTGGGAGTTCAAGACCAGCCTGGCCAACATGGTGAAACCGGTCTCTACTAAAAACACAAAATTAGCTGGGCATGGTGTTGCATGCCTGTAATCCCAGCTACTCGGTAGGCTGAGGCAGGAGAATTGCTTGAACCCAGGAGGCAGAAGTTGTGGTGAGCCAAGATCTCGCCACTGCACTCCAGCCTAGGCAACAAGAGCGAAACTCCATCTCAAAAAAAAAAAAAAAAAAAACAGAAAAGAAAAAAAGAATTTGGTAACACCCCTACGTGCCCTTTAGAGGCATCCAATTGGCTACACCCTATGAAGGATTGGCCCACGACCAATCAGAGGCTGAAATGGAAACTTCTGTCTTGTTATCATAGGAGTGAGGGTATGGCCTGTGTGCAGCCCAGTCTTGCCTAGAACTGGCTGCACCTGCTGTTCTTTTGCTTATGCCTAAACCCATGGTTACTCTAATTCCCTATCATCCTGCCTCAATATGATTAGATTTTCATCCTTAAATCATCATTATAGATTCTGCGTAGAGAATGGGATAGAAGCAGATGGAAAATGAAAGCAAGGAGACCCAGCGACCCTGGAGACCAGGTGACCCTGTACAGCAGCAATGGTAATGGCCTGGATGAGGGTGGTGGCAGTGGAGGCGGCAAGAGGTGGACACATATGAGATGTCTTTGTAAAGCAGAAGCCACAGCCATTGGGAGGAGCTGGATGTGGAGGGTGAAGGGGAATGTGTTGATGGCACGTGTGATGGAGGATGGAGGCGCCATTGATTGAAGTAGGGAAACTGAAGGGGAATCAGATTTGTGGGAGGAGTTTTTTTTTTTTTTTTTGAGACGAAGTCTCACTCTTGTCCCCAAGGCTAGAGTGCAATGGCACAATCTCTGCTCACTGCAACCTCCGCCTCCCAGGTTCAAGTGATTGTCCTGCCTCAGCCTCACAAGTGGCTAGGATTACAGGCATGCGCTACCAGGCCCAGCTAATTTTGTTATTTTCAGTAGAGACGAGGTTTCACCATGTTGGCCAGGTTGTCCTCGAACTCCTGACCTCAGGTGATCCGCCTGCCTCGGTCTCCCAAAGTGCTGGGATTTCAGGAGTGAGCCACCGGGCCCGGCCGAAGAGATTTTAAAAAGTCCATTTGGGGTTCGTTTATATGTGAGATACTCAAGTATTCTCCAGGCTTCAGACAAACCAGGCTGAAATAGAAATGCGGGAGTCATCAGCCTACAGAGAGATGAGATGGCCTAGGAAGAGAGTGAGTGCAGGGTCACATGACAAGCGGGCTTGAGCCCTGGAAAGTTCCACCACTCAAAGGCTGAACGGGAGAAGAACAGTTAGTAAAGCAAACTGTAAAAGAATGCCCAGAGAGGCAGAAGGAAAACCAGTAAAGTGTGGCATCCTGGAAGCAAGAAAAGAGACTGGTTCCAGGAGGGGAAGTCTGCCTAGGAGTTCAGGTCGGCAAGACAGGGAAGCATTCATTGGATTTAAGATCACAGTGGTCAGTGGGGACACAACTGGTTGGATGGAGGAGCAACTGCCTCTTTTAGGGGAAGCAAATGCTCCCTAGTTTGCCACAGTCCCCACCACTCCCTATGGTAACACTTGGCCTGAATCACTCCCTTATCCTTGTCTAACATTTATACTTGCGATTTTGGCCTGGAGCAATGAGTACTATTTTGTAGCATGATTTTAAAAGGGTGATTTTTTTTCTCCCTACTAAACATGGACAGCACTTAACACTATACCGAGCACTTAAAAAATGTTAGCTTTTTATGTTTATCTGTGCTTTGTTTTGGTTTTTCGGTTTTTTTTTTTTTTGGAGATGGAGTCTTGCTCTGTCACCCAGGCTAGAATGCAATGGCTCGATCTCAGATCACTGCAACCTCTGCCTCCTGGGTTCAAGTGATTCTTCTGCCTCAGCCTCCTGAGTAGCTGCTATTACAGTCACCTGCCACCAAGCCCAGCTAATTTTTGTATTTTTAGTAGAGACAGGGTTTTGCCATGTTGGCCAGGCTGGTCTCGAATTTCTGACCTCAAGTGATCCTCCCACTTCGGCCTCCCAAAGTGCTGGGATTACAGGTGTGAGCCACTGCGCCTGGCCTAAATGCTAGTTTTTAATTGTATCTCTCTTTCCAGGCCTGTCCTCCATTAACCCCCATGGGATGTTCTGGAATCTTTTCCTTCTTCTCTGGTTGATTATAAATAACTTAAAAGGCCTGTCCCTACCCTGCGGTTTTTTTCCACCTGACTTGGCTTCCACTTTGCTGGCCTCCTTGAGTCCTCCCCACCCTTCCACTCCAGCTTGGTTCTCTGCCTCTCTATGAAGCCCTCCCAGTCTCATCTATCCTAGTCTCTGCTAACTCCATCGTGAGCTTGTGATTAGGGAGGTATATTTCTTCATATCTCAGCAACTTTCACACATTGCTTTGAACATGGAAGGTACTCACTACATAGTGGTTGATGATACCTTGTTCACACCTTCTTAGAACTGGACACCTGGCCGGGCGCAGTGGCTCAAGCCTGTAATCCCAGCACTTTGGGAGGCCAAGACGGGTGGATCACGAGGTCAGGAGATCGAGACCATCCTGGCTAACATGGTGAAACCCCGCCTCTGCTAAAAAAAAATATAAAAACTAGCCGGGCGCTGGGTGGCGGGCGCCTGTAGTCCCAGCTATTCGGGAGGCTAAGGCAGGAGAATGGCGTGAACCCGGGAGGCGGAGCTTACAGTGAGCTGAGGTCAAGCTACTGCACTCCAGCCTGGGCGACAGAGCAGACCGGCTTCCGTGAAAAAAAAAAAAAAGAACTGGACACCTATTGTCTTGCCTGCCAAGCCCTTCTTCCTTCTCTGGAAGCTGTTCCCTGTCTCTCCACCTCCCCATGCTCATTATGACGACGGAAGCCTTACTTCTCTACCGTGGACAGCCCACGTCCTGCCATGCGCATCTCTCTCAGCTCCAGAGTGGAAGCTACAGTGTCTCTTGGAACTTGAGCCTTGGAAGAGAGCAGCAGTTATAGCCCACATTTATTGAACATGTGCCAGAGACTGTTCCAGATGGTGCATAAACTCTTCATTCAAGCTCATTAAACCCTGACAAGATCCCTATAAGGTAGGCAATATTTTTATCCCCATTTTACAGAGGAGGACACCAAGGCAGAGGCTTCCTGGCTGCTGCGTCTCCCATGCAGTACATAGGCTTATCACACTCCAATTCCTCTCTTGTTCTGTCACTATCAAATCCCCACTTTATTCTCCTCCCAGCCACTTCCACAGCACAGTCCAGATTGTTTCCCAGCTCCTTGGCTTTCCTTGAGCAGTTCCACTCGCCTGGGAACAATATGCCCCTTTTTATTGGCTTGAGTGACTCCTACTTAATCTTTAAGACTTAGCTCAGGTGTTGTCTCTTCCAGGAAGCCCTCCTTGAACAACCTCTTGCCTCTCAGGTGGGGGAATCGATACCATCTCTCCATCACACTTTATTTTTTCTTTCTTTTTTTGTTTTTGAAATGGAGTCTCGCCCTGTCACCCAGCCTGGAGTGCAGCAGTGTGATCTCGGCTCACTGCAACCTCCGCCTCCCGAGTTCAAATGATTCTCCTCCTTCAGCCTCCTGAGTAGCTGAGTCTACAGGTGCCCACCACCATGCCAAGCTAATTTTTGTATTTTTAGTAGAGACGGGGTTTCACCATGTTGGCAAGGCTGGTCTCGAACTCCTGACCTCGTGATCCACCTGTCTTGGCCTCCCAAAGTATTGGGATTACAGATGTGAGCCACCGTGTGTGGCCTATTTATTATTTATTTATTTATTTTTGAGACAGTCTTGCTCTGTCATTCAGGCTGGAGTGCAGTGGCGTGGCATGATCTCAGCTCACTGCAACCTCTGCCTTCCGGGTTCAAGCAATTCTCCTGCCTCAGGTGTGCACCACCATGCCTGGCTTTTTGTTTTGTTTTTTCAGTAGAGGCAGGGTTTCACCATGTTCGCCAGGTTGATCTCGGACTGACCTCAGATGATCTGCCCGCTTCGGACTCTCAAAGTGCTGGGATTACAGGCGTGAGCCACCGCGCCCAGACCCGTTTTTGTTTTGTTTTGTTTTGGTTTGGTTTTTGTTTTTGTTTTTGTGATGGAATCTCACTGTCTCCCAGGCTGGAGTGCAGTGGCATGATCTTGTCTCACCGCAACCTGGGCCTCCCAAAGTGCTGGGATTACAGGCATGAGCCACATGTAATCCCAACCCATCACACTTTAAAAATAATGCCCTGGGCTTCCCTCTGGAGTCCTGCTCACCGCATTGCAATTGAACACTTTGTTGACTTATTTGTGCCTCCATAGACTCCAGGCTCCATGAAGAAATGGACTTCAGGGCTCAGCCCCCAGCCTGATGCATAGGAAGCTCAGAGTCCTTCCAAAATCCAGTGTCCCAGCTGATGCTGCCAGTGGAGAAACCATGCCTCTTATGCCAGCCTCAAAAAACCTCAGGGAAGCCAGAGCCCTAGAGAGCTTCCATCCAACAAACCAAATACCGATGAGGCACACAGTCACTGGTAGAAAAGGGGCAGCATTGGACAGGCAATGGCAAGTGTTGTCAGGAATGTGCAGAAATTGGAACCCTCAGACAGTGCTCATGGGAATGTCAAATAGCATGGCCACTGTAGAAAACAGTTCAGCAGTTTCAAAATGTTAAATATAGAGCTACCACAGAATGCAGCACTTCCACTCCTAGATATATACCTGAGAGAACTGAAAATATATCCACACAACAACTTGTATACAAAGGTTTATAGAAGCATTATTCATAATAACCAAAAGTGGAGACGTGAGTTACAGTGACTCACGCCTGTAATCACAGCACTTTGGGAGGCCAAGGCAGGAGGATCACAAGGTCAGGAGTTTGAGACCAGCCTGGCCAACATGGTGAAACTCCGTCTCTACCAAAAATACAAAAATTAGCTGGGCATGGTGGCACATGCCTGTAATCCCAGCTACTTGGGAGGATGAGGCATGAGAGTCACTTGAACCTAGGAGGCAGAGGTTGCAGTGAGCCGAGATCACGTCACTGCACTCAAGCCTAGTGACAGAGCAAGACTGTCTCAAAAAAAAAAAAAAAAAAAAAAGGTGGAGGCATCTACAAGTCCCTCAACTAATTAACAGATAAAATGCAGTCAATCTATGCAATGGAATTATTCAGCCACAAAATAAAGTACTGATACATGCTACAACACGCATGAACCTTGAAAATATGCTAAATAAAAGTCAGTTACAAAAGATCTCATATTGTGTAATTACATGTACATAAAATGTCCAGAACAGGCTGGGCATGGTGGCTCATGCCTGTAATCTCAGAAGTTTGGGAGGCTCCACACTATGCTTTTCCTGCTATACCCCACTGCCTGGTTGAAGGAGGGAGGTAGGAGTTCTGAGGACAGGGGGACCTTCAGGTGAGGCTGGAGGTCCAGTCCCTAAAGCCTTCCTTGCTTAGGGGGAGATTTAATGATTGGCCGCCATCATGTCAAGAGAAGAGACGATCCCTCTCCTGCCTGCTTTGCTTGACCAAACGACCTCACTGTGGCAGGTAGTGGTGGAGGGACATGACCTTGAGATGAGGTGAAGCTGGGTTCATATTCCTGCACTGAGATCTTAGGCAAAACACTTAAGCTTGTGGAGCCAGAGCCTTAGATTTCATTTTTATAAAAATGGGATAACAATTTCCACCTCACTGAGCTGTGAAAAGCATTACATGAAGGGGAATGTAAATTGTGTGCCTACCAGAGCCTGATGCAGAGAACAGGTGAAAAGAATTGAATTTAACTCTACCCACCCATCTGTCGTCCCTCCTGCAGCTCTATTCCAATCAGTATTTTCTTTCTTTCTGTTTTCTTTCTTTCTTTCTCTTTTTCTTTCTTTCCTTCCTTCCCTTTCTTTCTTTTTTTTTTTTTTTTTTTTTTTTTGAGATGGAGTCTTGCTCTTGTTGCCCAGAGTGGAGCGAAATGGCACAATCTTGGCTCGCTGCAACCTCTGCCTCCCAGGTTCAAGTGATTCTCCTGCCTCAGCCTCTTAAGGAGCTGGGATTACAGGCGCCTGCCACCATGCCCAGCTAATTTCTGTATTTTTAGTAGAGACAGGGTTTCACCATGTTGGCCAGCCTGGTCTCAAATGCCTGACCTCAGGTGATCCGCTCCCCTCGGCCTCCCAAAGTGCTGGGATTACAGGCGTGAGCCACCATGCCCCACCTCAATCAGCATTTTCAAGGTTAAATGCCCTGGAAGCAGCCAGTCAAAATGACTTAAAAGCTGAGCAGGTTTAAGAGGCTTGCTCAAGCAAGCTCACTGGGCCCTTGAACTTCGGTGGTGGTTTTTTTTTTTTTTTTAATTTTAATTTTTTTTAGAGACAGGGCCTTATTATGTTGCCCAGGCTGGTCTTGAACTCCTGGCCTCAAGTGATCCTCCCACCTCTGCCTCCTGAAATTCTGGAATGACAGGCATGAGCCACAGCACCTGGTCAGAACTTTGGCATTCTTAAATATCTAGAAAAGCTTTTCTTGTAAAGGAAACAGAACAGTCTCCTTGGGGGCGTGGCCTACCTGGCACCTCAAGGGAGTATCAGAAAAGGCAGCCCGGGCTGCTGTGGCCCATCACATCGGTGTCATAGTCCACCCACCACGGGACAGGGCTCGGCCAGGTCTGCACCTGTTGGGGGCACATGCTGTCTCAGTGACGGTTGGCCACTGACAGAAATGGTGCACTGACCTCAGTAAAAGAATGCCAAACTCTTTCTTTCTCAAGTAATGTGGAGGAAAGGGAGCTCCTGCTAGGTGCAGAAGAAAGAAGAAAACCCATTCTTGGCAGCAGGGGAATCAGGTTGCCACAGCAACGAACTTCTTCCAAGTCCACTCATTATGTGGCTTTTGAATTAGACTTGCTCCTGTGAGTACATCTCGCTGCACTGTTTCTCTTGCCTTTGGCCAGCTCATTTCCTGAGCTTTTCCCGGGGAAGTCACCACAGAGGGGAGTCACTGATCCCTCCTTTCAAGGCTTGGTCCTGCTTGTCCCTGGGATGACACAATATTTACTTGTTGGTTTACACTGGGAAGAACCTGATCGCCGTACAGAACGAAGAGCCCCTTCCTCCTCTGTGGGTGGGAGCGTGGACTGGTACAACTTATTTGAGCAGCAATTTGGCCCAATACAATTTGGCATACCCTTTGATCTCACGGTTCTGGGGCTTAACCCTGGCATGACAGCATTTTTGTATAACAACAACAAAAAGCTGGAAACGACCTTCACATCACTGATGGGAGATAGGTTAAATATCAGCTAAGCCACCAGACAGCTGAAGGAATGATGAGCTAGAGCTTATGCACCCGTATGGAAAGATGTACTGTTAAGTTAAAAAAAGCAAGTTGTTCAAACTCATAGAAATGGAAAGGAGAAGGGTGGCTGCCAGGGGCTGGGGGGAGGGAAGAAAGAGGGGTTGTTTAATGGGTATAGAGTTTCAGCTTTGCATGATGAAAAAGTTATGGAAATTGGTTGTACAACAATGTGAATATAACTACTGAATTCTAAACTTAAAAATGATTAAGGGCAGGTGCAGTGGCTCACGCCTGTAATCCCAGCACTTTGGGAGGCCAAGGCGGGAGGATCACGAGGTCGGGAGATCAAGACCATCCTGGCCAACATGATGAAACCCCGTCTCTACTAAAAATACAAAGATTAGCTGGGTGTGGTGGCGGGTGCCTGTAGTCCCAGCAACTTGGGAGGCTGAGGCAGGAGAATCGCTTGAACCCAGGAGGCAGAAGTGGAGGTTGCAGTGAGCCCAGATTGCACCACTGCACTCCAGTCAGGGACAGAGCAAGACTCTGTCTCAAAAAAAAAAAAAAAAAAAATTAGGATGGTAACTTTGTTATATGTTCTTTACCACACAAAAAAAGTCAAGTTGCAGAATGGAATTAATACTTATCGTATTTGTGTGTGTGTGTGTGTGTGTGTGTGTTTTAAAAGGGTAAAAACGATTTTCTTGAGGAGACAAAATAAGCTGTTATCGGTGCTTACCTTTGCAGTTGGGGGGCATTAAAGGGGAAAATATGTTACTTTTCATTTTATTCCCTTCTAGAGAGGCTGAGGGAGGAGAATCACTTGAGCCCAGGAGGCAGAGGTTGGAGTGAGCCGAGATCGTGCCATTGCACTCCAGCCTGGGTGAGAAGAGCAAGACTCCATCTCTAAAAAAATAAAAACAGAATCACCATATGATCCAGCAATTCCGCTTCTGAAAGCAGAGACTTGAACAGATATTTGTACACTCATGTTCATAGCAGTATTATTCACAACAACGGAAAGATAGAAGGAACCCAAGCATCCATCAACAGACGTGGATAAACGCAGTACAGTGTTACACTGGAATATTATTCAGCCTTCAAAGAGAAAGAAATTCTGACACACACAATGTAGGTAAACCTTGAGGACATTATCTAAATGAAATAAACCAGTCAGAAAAGGACACATAGCGCATGATTCCACTTACATGAGGGACTTAGAGTAGTCAAGTTCATTGAGGCAGAAACAGAATGGTGGTTACCGCAGGCTAGGGGTGGGAGGCAGTGGGAAGTGATTGTTTAATGGGTGTAGAGTTTCCGTTTGGGAAGGTGAAAAAAGTTCTAGAGATGGATGGTGGTGATAATGGCACAACAATATGAATGTACTTTAAAGCCACTGAACTATATATTTTAAAATGATTAAAATCGTAAATTTCATGTTTTATATATTTTATCACAATTTTTTAAATCTGTTCACGGTTTATCTTTGGCCATCATTCCTGCCTGTTAAGGCCTTTAGGATCTGGGAGATGCACCCCAAACCCTATTCCAGTACCAGAGTCCCCTGCATGATCCTTTCCTCCCATTTTTTTTCTATTTATCTATTTATTTTTTAGTTTTTTGAGACACAGTCTCGCTCTGTCGTCCAGGCTGGAGTGCAGTGGCACAATCACTGCCACCTCTGCCTCCCAGATTCAAGTGATTCTCCTGCCTCAGCCTCCTGCATAGCTGGGATTACAGGCGTGTGCCACCATGCCCAGCTAATTTTTGCATTTTTAGTAGAGATGGGATTTCGCCATGTTGGCCACGCTGGTCTTGAACTGTTGACCTCAACTGATCTGTCCGCCTTGGCCTCCCAACCTGCTGGGATTACAGGTGTGAGTCACCATGCCCGGCCCCCACCCCCACCTTTTTCTTTTTTTTTTTTTTTGAGATGGAGTCTTGTTCTGTCACCCAGGCTGGAGTGCAGGGGTGCAACCTCAGCTCCCGCAACCTCTGCCTTCCGGGTTCAATCGATTCTCCTGCCTCAGCCTCCCGAGTAGCTGGGATTACAGGTGCTCGCCACTATACCTGGCTACTTTTTTGTATTTTTAGTAGAGACGGGATTTCACCGTGTTGGCCAGGCTGGTCTCGAACTCCTGACCTCAGATGATCCACCCACCTCGGCCTCCCAGAGTGCTGGGATTACAGGCATGAGCCACTGTGCCCTGCCGCTTTTTTCTTTCTTTTTTTTTTTTTTTTTTTTGCTGGGAACCCTTTCTCAATAAATCCCTTGCACAAAGATCTCTGACTCAGGTTCTGCTTCTATGCGGCTGACGACACGTCATTTGTTTTCTTTCTTTATAAAATCATGGGGTGTAAAGGGTCCCTCCAGGCAGGAGTCTGGCTTCCTCCTGGGTAGGAGTCTGCGCCATTTTTGAAGCTTTCCAAGCAGCATCCCCCTTCTCCACATCACCGTGGACAACTATCTTACCATGTGCGCAGAAGGGCTCCAGAGGACACGTGAGCATGGATGTTGCGATCCCGGCTTCCCAAGTAGCTCTGGCCACGTCATATCTGCAGGGCGACATCAACGGGAAAACCACAGGTTCGGCAGGCCAAAGTCTGAATCCCACCTGTATTTGTTTTCCAGCGCTGCAGTAACAACGTGTCACAAACTGGGTTACTTAAAATGACAGAAATGTGTTGCCTCACAGTTCTGGAGGCTGGAAGTCCAAAATGAAGGTGTTGGCAGTGTCATGCTCTCCCCAAAACCTGTAGGTAAGGAAGATCCTTCCTTCAATCTTCCAGCTTCTGGTGTTTGCCAGGGATTCTGGCTTCCCTAGCAAGTAGGAATTGCATCGCTGCTATCTGCCTCCATTATCACATAGCTATCTGCCCCGGTGTGTCTCCTCTCTTCTCCCTTCCTCCTCCTCCTCCTTCTCCTTCTAGACAGGGTCTCACTCTGTCACCCAGGCTGGAGTGCAGCGACGCGATCAAGGCTCACTGCAGCCTCCACTTCCCAGATTTAAGTGATCCTCCCACCTCAGCCTCTCAAGTAGCTGGGACTACAGAAGTATGCCACCACACTTAACTTAAAATTTTTTGTAGAGACAGGATCTCACTACATTGCCCAGACTTGTCTCGAGCTCCTGGGTTCAAGCAATCCTCCCACCTTGGCCTCCAAAAGTGCTGGGAGTACAGATGCGAGCCACTGCCTGGCCCCTTACTTTTTTTTTTTTTTTTTTTTTGAGATGGAGTTTTGCCCTTGTTGCCCTGGCTGGAGTGCAATGGCATGATCTAAGCTCACCGTAACCTGTGCCTCCTGGGTTCAGACAATTCTCCTGCCTCAGCCTCACAAGTAGCTGGGATTACAGGCATGCACCACCATACCAAGCTAATTTTTTTTTTTTTTGTATTTAGTAGAGATGGGGTTTCACCATGTTGGTCAGGCTGGTCTCAAACTCCTAACCTCAGGTGATCCACCTGCCTTGGCCTTCCAAAGTGCTGGGATTACAGGCACACGCCACCGTGCCCGGCTGGCCCCCCACTTCTTATAAGGATACCAATCATCTTTGATTAAAGGCTCCACTCACTCCAGTATGATCTCATCTTAACTAACTGCGTCTGTAATGACCCAGTTTCCAAATAAGGTTATAGTCTGAGACTTCAGCATAGCTTTTTTGGGGGACGGAATTCAACCCATATCAGCATCTCTGCCATCAGTTAGCAGTGGGATGCCTCAAGTCATGTAACCTCTGCTTCAGTTTTTTCAGCTGTAGGAATGAGAATACCAAGGTGATACGGCTAGGGAGTGGAACATGTGGGATCGTGAACTTTCCACTGTGGTACCTGGCCCAGGGAGCTAGATGCACATCAACAGCGATGCTCTCCTTAGCAGCATTCTCCTGGGTGCCCAAAGGCTATCATTACAGCCCCCTCATCCTTCCCCCACCCCACCAAGCTTCCCCCACACTCACTGCTCTGTAGGAGAGCTTAGCTCTTCCCTAGAGACTAGTTTGTATTAATAAAAGACGGCCGGGCGCGGTGGCTCAAGCCTGTAATCCCAGCCTCCTTTGGGAGGCCGAGACGGGCAGATCACGAGGTCAGGAGATCGAGACCATCCTGGCTAACACGGTGAAACCCCGTCTCTACTACAAAATTAAAAAAAAAAACTAGCCGTGCAAGGTGGCGGGCGCCTGTAGCCCCAGCTACTCAGGAGGCTGGGGCAGGAGAATGGCGTAAACCCGGGAGGCGGAGCTTGCAGTGAGCTGAGATCCGGCCTCTGCACTCCAGCCTGAGCAACAGAGCGAGACTCCGTCATAAATAAATAAACAAACAAACAAACAACCGGAGCCTTTCAGAAGGTTAGACTTAAGTGTCCATTATTTAAGTACCACTGCCTGTGACAACTCTATGAGGAGTAGGAGTGCTAAGTGCACATTGGGCAGGACAACCCAGGTGTGTCGAACATGCAGAAAAGGCTCAGCACACAGCCCTTTCTGATCTCACAATGACTTTGCACTAAGTGCCCATCAATCTTCCCGAGGCAATTTCCTGTTGCCAGGACAGAGCGGTCTCCCCTCTTCTCACCCTCCTGCTGCTGTGCTCCTGCTTCATGCTGGTTCCGACAAAGGGGTGAGTGTTTAACATTTCTCTTAATTGATGCTGTGACAGGTCCTTTTGCTGACATATCCTGGCATCTGTCTGCCTTATTCACCGCAGCACAGCATCGATCTGAAACTGTCAGCTGTTTCCAGAATAATAGGATCTCTTCCAGATCTAAGCCTCAAAGTTTGCACTGATTTTATTCATTCTAGGATGTCAGTAGGTTATTTCAATTATTTTTAATTTTTATTTTAGAGACAGAGTTTCGCTCTGTCACCGAGGATGGAGTGCAATGACATGATCTTGGCTCACTGCACCCTCCGCCTCCTGAATTCAAGCAATTCTCCTGCCTCAGCCTCCCAAGTAGCTGGGATTACAAGTGTGCACCACCACGCCTGGCTTTTAGTAGAGATGGGGTTTCGCCATGTTGGCCAGGCTGGTCTCGAACTCTTAACCTCTAGTGATCTGCCTGCCGTGGCTTCCAAAAGCGCTGGGGTTACAGGTATGAGCCACCATGCTCAGCCTACAGTAGGTCATTTCAATTGGCTGTCCTCACCCACCCTCACCCCAAGCTCTCCCAAACTAAGGCAATGAAAAGTATGTGACCTTTGAAATCTCTTGTCCCCTCACCTTGCTGACGCTTCTCTTCAGTATTCAGTGCTTCTCAAATTTTAAAGTGCAAACAAGGCCGGGAGCGGTGACTCACGCCTGTAATCCCAGCACTTTGCCAGGCCAAGGCAGGCGGATCATCTGAGGTCAGGAGTTGAAGACCAGCCTGATCAACATGGAGAAACCCTGTCTCTACTAAAAATACAAAATTAGCCGGGCATGGTGGCGCATGCCATAATCCCAGCTACTCGGGAGGCTGAGGCAGGAGAATCGCTTGAACCTGGGAAGCGGAGTTACTGGTGAGCCGATATTGCGCCGTTACCCTCCAGTCTGGGCATCAAGAGTGAAACTCCGTCTCAAAAAAAAAAAAAAAAAACTAAATAAAGTGCAAACAAATCACTTGGGACCTTGTTAAATGCAAATTAAAATTCTTTTTTTTTTATTTTTTGACACTGGGTCTCTGTTGCCCAGGCTGGAGTGCAGTGGCACAATCATAGCTCATTGCAACTTCCACCTTTGGTGGCTCAATTGATTGTCCCACCTCAGCTTCCTGAGTAGCTGGGACTACAGGCATGTACCACTATGCCCAGCTAATTTTTGCATTTTTCTGTAGAGACGATGTTTCACCATGTTGCCCAGGCTGGTCTCGAACTCTTCCTGCCTCAGCCTCCCAAAGTGCTGGGATGACAGAAGTGAGCCACTGCGCCTGGCCAGATGTTGTCTTCCTAACAAGCCCTCATGTGCTGCTGAAGCTGTGGGTCCACAGGTCTCACCTTGCATGGCCACACCTACATGTTTCCTCTCCTCAAAGTTGATGTGCCAGGGATGTGACAGATAATGTGACCAAGGTTTGCCCTGGTGCTAGAGGAGCCGGAGGGGGCAACCACCTAACTGCCCAGGGGAGGTAAAGGAGACCTCCCTGAAAGGTAAGCCACCGGGATCAGGGCCAGCACGATCTGTGCTTCTAGGAAAATCACTCTGGGGCCGGGCATGGTGGCTCATGCCTGTAATCCCTGTAATTAGGGAGGCCAAGGAGGGTGGATCACCTGAAGTCAGGAGTTTCGAGACCAGCCTGGCCAACATGGTGGGACCCTGTCTTTACCAAAAATACAAAAATTAGCTGGTCTTGGTGGCATGCCCCTGTAATCCAAGCTACTTGGGAGGCTGAGGCAGAAGAATTGATTGAACCTGGCAGACGGAGGTTGCGGTGAGCCGAGAACGTGCCACTGCACTCCAACCTGGGCAACAAGAGCAAAACTCTGTCAAAAAAAAAAAAACTCTCTGGGAACGGCCTGCTGTGTGGAGAAGTGTGGAGAAGGAAAGGAGGGCCTAGACTGAAGGCCGAGGAAGCTCTTGTAATATCAAGATCAAGCGTGATAAGGTCTGAAGTGGGACTGAGGCGGTGGGGCTGGAGAAGAGGGTGGGGCTGGAGAAGAGGGTGGGGCTGGAGAAGAGGGTGGGGCTGGAGAAGAGGGTGGGGCGAGGGAGGCTTCATGTGGGAGGTGGAACAGAGGGGCAGTCAGCTGGTTGTGGGAGGTGTTGGAGGAGGAGGCAAACCGCACCTCCAGACTTCTAGGTCTGAAAAGTGTGAATGAGAAATAGCCTCCCAAGAGAGATACCAGGGGGCCGTGTTCTAAGGGAAGAATGAGGACCAAGAGAGAGCATTCAGGGAGTAGAATGAGGGGAATGAGGAGCCTAATGGAAGGGACTTAATGAAGGGTTCAGGAAGAGTGCTCTAATGGAGTGGAAAGATGGAATGGCAGGCCTGACGGGGTGGTGGGAGAAGGGTGGAACGGACGTGGAGGGAATGGAATGGAGGGAGATGAAAGGAAGGACACCCAAAGCCTTTAGGTGAGGGCCACAGGTAGGTCTTCCTCTTTTAGGATACCTAATATTGTATAAATCAGTGTAGCCTGGCCTGGCGGTTCATCCATGGCAACAGCTAGCAACAGATACGTGGTGTCCAGGACACCCACCGTATGTTAAAAAACAACAGCCTGGGTAATCATAGGCACAAAGATTTTTTAAAATTTAAAATAAACAAGAATTCATAATTAAAAAGGTGAAACCCCATCTCTACTGAAAGATACAAATTAGCCGGCTGCAGTCCTTTAGCTACATGAAGCTGAGGCAGGAGAATATGAACTGGCAGAGCTTGTTCGAAGCTGAGATCCGCCGACACCCAGCCTGGTAATGAGGACGGTGACCTGTTCCAAAAAAAAAAAGTGGGTCGGGCTTTCAGTGGCTCATGCCTGTAATCCCAGCATCTTTGGGAGGCCGAGACGGTGGATCATTTGAGTGTCAGGAGTTTGAGACACCTGTTACCATGCAGCAAATCCCACTTCAATGAAAATACAAAAATTAGCTGGAGTGTGGCATGGGTTTCGTAACCTCTCTCTTACTGCAACCTCCTCACTCCTGGGTTCAAGCAATCCTCCTACCTCATTACCTGGGCGTAGCTGGAATTATAGGTGCACACCACCACAGCCAGCTAATTTTTCTATTTTTAGTAGAGACAGGGTTTTGCCATGTTGCCCAGGCTGGTCTCGAACTCCTGACCTCATGTGATCCACCTGCTTCGACTTCCCAAAATCTCTCATTAACCTTTAAGCCTTTTTTTTTTTTTTTTTTTGAGACGGAGTCTCGCTTTAATGCCTAGGTTGGTGCAGTGGCCGGATCTCAGCTCACTGCAAGCCTCCACTCGGTTTATGCCATTCTCTGCTCTAGCCTCCCGAGTAGCTGGGACTACAGGCCTGCCACTCCTCGGCCTTCCGGCTAGCTTTGTATTTTTTAGTAGAGACAGGGTTTCACTGTGTCAGCCAGGATGGTCTCGATCTCCTAACCTCGTGATCCGCCTGTCTCGGCCTCCCAAAGTGCTGGGATTACAGGCTTGAGCCACCGCGCCCGGCCAAGCCTTTCTTCTATAAGCATTTAAGGCTGTACCTTTCCCTTTAAGTATGACCTTTTAGGCATCTCACAAGTTTTGATATGAGGCATATTCATTATCACTTAATTCTAAATAATTTAAATATCCATCATGATTTCTCCTTCCACCCATGAGTTATTGAGAGAAGTGTTTCTAAAGTTTCAAACATATGTTTTAAACACATATATCTTTTGTGTTTTAAGGCTGAGCCATGATCGTGCCAGTATACTATATCCTGGGCAAAAGAGCAAGACACTGTCTCAAGAAAAAAACATGTATTTGTCTTTTTGTTATTTATTTCATTTATTTATTTATTTATTTATTTTGAGACAGAGTCTCACTTTGTCGCCGAAGCTGGAGTGCAGTGGCATGATCTCAGCTCACTGTAACCTCCACCTCCTGGGTTCAAGCGATTCTTCTGCCTCAGCCTCCCAAGTAATTGTGACTACAGGCACGCACCACCACACCTGGCTAGTTTTTGTATTTTAGTAAAGATGGGGTTTCACCATGTTGGTCAAGCTGGTCTTGAACTCCTGATCTCATGATCTGCCCTCTTTGGCTTCCCAAAGTGCTGGGATTACAGGCGTGAGCCACTGTACCCAGCTGTTTGTTATTTATTTCTAACTTATTTGAATGGCGGACAGAGAATAAAGTTTGGCCAGCCACGGTAGCTCAAGCCTATAATTCCAGCATTTTGGGAGGCTGAGGTGGGAGGATCCCTTGAGCCCAGGAGTTCAAGACAAGCCTGGGGAACATGGTGAGACCCTGTATCTACAAAAAAAAAAAAAAGTAGACAAGTGTGGAGATGCATAACTGTAGTCGCAGCTACTCAGGAGGCTGAGGTGGGAAGATTGCCTGTAGTCACAATTACTTGGGAGGCTGAAGCAGAAGAATCGCTTGAATGGAGTCTTGCTCTGTCACCCAGGCTGGAGTGCAGTGGTGTGCTCTCAGCTCACTGCAACCTCTGCCTCCCGGGTTCAAGCAATTCTTCTGCCTCAGCCTCCCAAGTAGCTGGGATTATAGTTGCCCACCACCACACCCGGCTACTTTTTGTATTTTTAGTAGAGAGGGGGTTTCACCACATTGGCCACACTGGTCTTGAACTCCTAACCTCAGGTGATCTGCCCACCTCAGCCTCCCAAAGTGCTGGGATTACAGGCGTGAGCCACCACACCCGGCACCACACCGGCCCCATCTGTACTTGAAAGAATGCGTATTCTCTCATTGTTGGGATAGAGTTCTGCATATTCATTATCTTACAATCCCGCACTCATTCTGTTTCTCCAACAGCATCACAGACAATGAAGTCCAAACTGAGATTTTTTTTTTTTTTTAGATGGAGTCTTGCACCGTCACCCAGGCTGGAGTGCAGTGGCATGATCTCGGCTCACTACAACCTCTGCCTCCGGTTCAAGCACTTTTCCTGCTTCAGCCCTTCCCAGCTGAGAGACACAGGCTCGCCACCACACCCAGCTAATTTTTGTATTTTTAGTAGAGACGGGTTTCACCTGTTAGCCAGGATGGTCTTCTATCTCCTGATCTCGGATCCGCCTCGCCTCCCAAAGTGCTGGGATTACAGGCTTGAGCCACCTACTGCCCTGCCCCCCATCCTTAACTTGCCATCTGCGCCATGGAAAGGACTCAGTCCAGGTGGAGCAATGGATGGCCCCTGGCCCTGAGGCTTCTGGTGAGGTTGGGACCAGGTGTCACCATGAAGCCTTTCATTGTTGCATCTTGAAAACTGGTCCAATCCCAGCCAACCAGGTCAACAAGAGATGTCAGAATTTACCAAGGTCAGAGCCATAAAAATGTTTTTTCAAAATGAGTAATTTACCTATTATACTAAATATGGGCCTCCAGATGTCACCGTTGCGTCTTTGTTTTTTATTTTATTTTTATTTTTATTTTATTTTATTTTATTTTATTTTATTTTTTTTTTTGAGACGGAGTCTCGCCTGTCGCTTCCAGGCTGGAGTGCAGTGGCCAGATCACAGCTCACTGCGTTCTGGCCTCCCCGGTTTACGCCATTTTCCTGCTCAGCCCGGAGTAGCTGGGACTACAGGCGCCCGCCACCTCGCCACCGGGTTAGTTTTTGTATTTTATAGAGACAGGGTTTCACCGGGTTAGCCAGGATGGCCCCGATCTCCTGACCTCGCGGATCCGCCTGCCCGGCCTCCCAAAGTGCTGGGATTACAGGCTTGAGCCACCGCTACCGGCCCTATTTTTATTTTATTTACTTTATTTTATTTTATTTTATTATTATTTTTTTTTGAGACGGAGTCTGCCTGTCACTCCAGGCTGGAGGCAAAGTGTCGGATCTCAGCTCACTGCAAGCCCGGCCTCCGGTTCAGCCACCTCTGGCCTCATCCCGAGTAGCTGGGACTACAGGTGCTGCCACCTGGCCCTCGCTATTTTTGTATTTCTTAGTAGAGACGGGTTTCACCGTGTTAGCCAGGATGGTCTCGACCTCCTGACCTCAGGATCCTACCATCTCGCCTCCCAAAGTGCTGGGATTACAGGCTTGAGCCATCACCGGCCCTATTTTATTTTTATGTATTTATTTTGAGACAGAGTTCGGCTCTGTCAGCCTTGTGACTGGAGTACAGGAAGTGACATCTCTCGGCTCACTGCAACCTCCTGGCCTTCCAGGCTCAAGCAATTTTTCTGCTCAGCCTGAGTAGCTGGGATTATAGGCATGTGCCACCAGCCTGGCTAATTTTTGTATTTTTAGTAGTGACGAGGCTTCACCATGTTGGCTGTGGCCGGCCTCAGACTCCTGACCTCAGGTAATCCCCGCCTACCGCCTTCCAAAGTGCTGGGATTACAGGTGTGAGCCAATGCGGCCTGGCCACTAAGTCTGGTTTTTTGTTTGTTTGTTTTTGTTTTTGAGACTAGTTCGTCACCCAGGCTGGAGTAAGCGGGCGCTGACTGCTCACTGCAAGCCCGGGCCTCCCAGGTTCCCACCTATTCTCCTGCCTCAGCCTCCTGAGTAGCTGGGACTACAGGCCCACCATCATGCCTGGGCTAATTTTGTATTTTTAGTAGAGACGGGGTTTCACCGTTAGCCAGGATGTCTCCATCTCCTGACCTTTGCATCCCACCTCGCCTCCCAAAGTGCTGGGATTACAGGCGCGATACCACCGTCTCTAAGTCTTTGTTTTAAACATGCCATTGGTACGACCGTAATCATCTTTTTTTTTTTTTTTGGTAGCTAGGACTACAGGTGCCCACCAGCATGCCCAGCTGATTTTTTGTATTTTCAGTAGAGACGGGTTTCACTGTGAAAGAAGGCCAGGATGGTCTCGGGATCTCCTGGACCTCGTGATCCGCCCCACCTTGGCCTCCTCAAGTGCTGGGATTACAGGCGTGAGCCACCGCCACTCGCCGATCTTTTTTGTGTGTATACTTGTATCATGAATTATTCCTAAATCCCTTAGGTGAGGGCCACAGGGAAGTCTCCCTCTTTTAGGAAACCTAAAATTGTGTAAATCAAGACTTCTAACCACGCCAAGGTAAACCATTAGGGCTGCTTAATTTTGCAAATGTGTTAAAGGTATGGGCTGGGGAAGAAAATACTTCCCAGTTGGTCATCAAGGGCTTCACCAGTACTCCTCAGCACTTTGGGAGGCAGGCAGCGTGGGTGGATCACCTGAGGTCAGGAGTTCAAGACCAGCTCTGGCCAACATGTAGGAAATCCTTGTTCCACTGGTGGCCAGAAAATTAGCCAGGCGTGGTGGCACGCACCTGTAATCCCAGGTACTCGAGAGGCTGAGGTGGAAGAATAGCTTGAGCCCAGGAGGCGGAGGTTGCAAGGTGGCAGTGAGCTGAGATAGGCTCACTCCAGCCTGGGGCAACAGGTGACTCTGTCTCAAAAAGAAAAAAACTTCCGTTTTTTTCCTACTCATGTGAAAGAGACCGTGAAAATGAAACGAAAAGAAGATAGTCCAATCTCAAGATAAGCAGGCCCTGTAGACAAAGCAGACAGTTCACCTACTAAGGCAGTGTGGAAGGAGAGCCCTGGAGGCCAAACGGGGGTAATAAACTCAACACTTTTTTTTTTTGAGACGGAGTCTTGCTCTGTCGCCCAGGCTGGAGTGCAGTGGCCAGATCTCAGCTCACTGCAAGCTCCGGCCTCCCGGTTTACGCCATTCCTCCGCCTCAGCCTCCTGAGTAGCTGGACTACAGGCACCACCACCGCGCCCGGCTAATTTTTGTATTTTTAGTAGAGATGGGGTTTCAAACGTGGTCTCGATCTCCTGACCTTTGTGATCCACCAGCCAGCCTCCCAAAGTGCTGGGATTACAGGCGTGAGCCACCGCGCCTCTGCAAACTCAACACTTTCTGAAATTGCTAGGGTCTGAATGAGGAACAATTGTGAGTAAAGAAGCCAGTGTGCCATTCAGAGATAATTGATTTTTTATTTTTATTTTTTTGAGATAGAGTCTCGCTCTGTCACCCAGGCTGGAGTACAATGGCTCAATCTCAGCTCACTGCAACCTCTGCCTCCTGGGTTCAAGCATTCTCCTGCCTCAGCCTCCCGAGTAGCTAGGATTACAAACATGCGCCACCACGCCCAGCTAATTTTTTGTATTTTTAGTAGAGATGGGGGTTTCTCCATGTTGGTCAGGCTGGTCTTGAACGCCAGGCCTCAGGTGATTCACCCGCCTCAGCCTCGCAAAGTGCTGGTATTACAGGGGTGAGCCACCGCGCCTGGCTGCCAAGTGATTTGTAAACTAAGACATGTTCTTAAATTCCTTCGAAGCAAGGGAAGCAGTGACTGTTTTAAGAACAAATACTGTCTTTGAAATTTGAAATACAGAACAGGGGCTCCTTAAACCTAGTAATCCTTTCCTCTCTCTCGGTCCATCTCAACCACAAACATGCACATGCTTGTCAAAAACAAGTCAGTTATTTTGAAAATCAATTAAAGTATTCATACCCTTTGAAATTTCAAAGGAAAGTAGAGAGAGAAGTCACGGGTATTAAAGTGCTTATGAGTTAAATCAGGTTCTTTGTCTCTCTACTTTGCTAGTGGCTGGGCTTTTGACTTTTCTGATGATCAACCCTGGCTATCAAGTGAGATGCCACGGGGCTTGGTTTGTTCATATTCTTCTGAGTGACATTTTCCCCATTCTAATAGCCTAAAAGCATAATGAGGTAAATGAATCACAGGTAATAATGATTTTTTAAAAAATCTAGGCAGGAACAAAACTGGCTCGTTACCATGAAGAAGTAGCATTCTGATGAGGAAAGGAAATCACTGAGGAACAGGAGAGAATACATAAACTCCCACTTATGTGTATTGCTAATAATATGCCAGACACGATTCTAAGCACTTACATGATAGTCTCATTTAATACCAATGCAAAGATTCTACAGATGAAGAAATGAGGGCTCAGAGAGATTAAGTAGTTTGCTTAAGGTCACACAGCTAGGAATGACCAAATTGGCATTTAAATGAGACAGGCTGGCTCAAACCTGGACTGCCTCTGCCTTTTTTTTTTGAGTTAGGGTCTCACTCTGTCACGCAGGTGATCATGGCTCATTGCAGGCTCAACCTCCCAGGCTCAGGTGATCCTCCCACTTCAGCCTCCCAAGTAGCTGGGACTACAGGAGCACCACCATGCCTGGATCTTTTTTTTTTTTTTTTTTTTTTGAGATGGGGTTTTGCTATATTGCCCAGTCTGGTCTCAAACTCCTGGGGGTCAAGTGATCTGTCCACCTTGGCCTCCCAAATTGCTAGGATTGCAGGCATGAGCCACCGTGTGCAGCCTGCCTCTGTCCTTCTGAAAAAAAGGAAATGGCAAAGGCATGGGGAAAAATTAAACGTATTTAAAGAAAAGGCTATAAATACTTCCATATGCATGTTGATTCATGTATTAGTTTCCTAGCACTGCTGTAACAACCATAACCAAGTGGCATTGGTGGTATAGTAGCGAGCATAGTTGCCTTCCAAATAATCATAACTTTGGTGGGTTGTTTTTTTTTGAAACAGTTTCGTTCTTGTAGCCCAGGCTGGTGTGCAGTGGTGTGATCTTGGCTCACTGCAACCTCCTTCTCCCAGGTTCAAGCGATTCTCCTGCCTCAACCTCTCGAGTAGCTGGGATCACAGGTGCCTGCCACCACACTCGGCTAATTTTTGTATTTTTAGTAGAGACAGGGTTTCACCATGTTAGCCAGGCTGGTCTCGAAAGACTGACTTCAGGTGATCCACCCTGTTGGGGTGATCAGACCTAACACCAGGCTGTGTGGGCAATGAAGTCCGGTGGAATCAAAGGAATGAGACAAGTTAAGAGTGAAAGTGGGGGCCGGGCGCGGTGGCTCAAGCCTGTAATCCCAGCACTTTGGGAGGCCGAGACGGGCGGATCACAAGGTCAGGAGATCAAAACCATCCTGGCTAACCCCATGAAACCCCGTCTCTACTAAAAAATACAAAAAACTAGCCGGGCGAGGTGGCGGGCGCCTGCAGTCCCAGCTACTCGGGAGGCTGAGGCAGGAGAATGGCGTAAACCCGGGAGGCGGAGCTTGCAGTGAGCTGAGATCCGGCCACTGCACTCCAGCCGGGGTGACAGGGCGCGACCCCGTACAAAAAAAAAAAAAAAAAAAAAGAAAGTGGGAGTGGGGACCAACGCTAGTATGGAGGCTGTGAAGGCCCCGAGCTCTGGGAGCCCACGCTATTTATTGGTGATCAAAGAAGCAGGTGGTGAGGGTGTGGGGGTTGAAAGAAAACAGTGCATCAGGCACATGATCTACAGCTGTGACGGTTTAGCATTTTCTTTGCAGCATATGGAACATGTTCTGCTACTTGAGATAATGGGAGCCTGTAAGCAAGGAGCCAGCAAGTCTAGACACATTCCAGAGGCCATGAGGGGTTTTATGCCCTGAGTCCTGGATTCCATCCAAGCCACGAGGGGTTTTATGCCCTGGGCTTAGATTGTGGTGTGGCAGGGCAGCCTTCCACCCTTTAGCACAGAGCTTGGTGTTTCAAAGGCCACGAGGGATTTTAGACCCTGGACCCTGGACATGTTCCAAGACTCTTTTACATTATGTCAGACATGCAAGCCCTGCCTCAGCTTTTTTCCCAACTCAGCTTTTACCCAACATATCCGCCTCAGCCTCAGTCTCCCAAAAGAGCTGGGATGACAGGCGGGACCCACCGCACCCAGTCCCACTTCAGTGGTTTAAAAGAGCAGATATTTTCTGTCTCACAGTTCTGGAGGCAGGAAGTCTACAATCAAGGTATCAGCAGGGATATACCTTAGGGGAGGAAGCTTCCCTGCCTCTCCCAGCTTCCAGTGGCTCCAAGTGTCCCTTGGCTTGTGGCTGCATCACTCCCATCTCTGTCTCCATCTTTATGTGGGCTTCTGCTCGGTGTGTCTCTCCTCCATGTGTCTCTTATAAAAATACTTGTCATTGGATATAGGGCCCACCTGTATAATCCAGGGTGCGCTCATCTCAAGATCCTTAACTTAATTAGACAAGTCTGAGAGGCACGGTGGCTCACGCCTATAATCCCAGCACTTTTGGAGGCCGAGGGCTCACTTGAGCCTAGGAGTTTGAGACCAGCTTGGCTAACATGGTGAGACCCCAACTCTATTTTATTTATTTTTTTTATTTTATTTATTTTTTTTTTTTGAGACTGGAGTCTGGCTCTGTCGCCCAGGCTGGAGATGCGGTGAGTTCTCTCCAGCTCACTGCAAGCTCCGCCTCCCGGGTTCACGCCATTCTCCTGCCTCAGCCTCCCGGTGGCTGGACAAAATTATCGTATTTTAATCGTGTTAGCCAGGATGGTCGATCTCCTGACCTGCGTGATCTGCCCGTCTCGGCCTCCCAAAGATGCTGGGATTACAGGCTTGAGCCACCCGGCGCCCGACCATCAACTCTATTTTTATTAAAAAATTAAAGACACCTTTTCAAAAAAAGTCGCATTCTGGTTCAGGTTGAGATGTGGATATATATTTTGGGTGACCACCACTCAACCAATTATAAACAGTCAGGATTTATGTTTTTTTTTTTTTTTTTTTTTTTTTGAGGCGGAGTCTCGTGCTGTGTCACCCAGGCTGGGTGCAGTGGCTGGATCTCAGCTCACTGCAGGCTGCCTCCAGGTTCCGCGCCATTCTCCTGCCTCCCAGCCTCCGGTAGCTGGGACTACAGGCGCCCGCCACCACGCCCGGCTAGTTTTTGTATTTTTAGTAGAGGCGGGGTTTCACCATATTGTAGGATGGCCTCGATCTCCCTGACCTGTTGATCCCACCATACCTCGGCCTCCCAAAGTGCTGGGATTGCAGGTGCAGCGCCCGGCCTGGATTTATGTTTTAAGAAACAGAAAACTCATATGGGGCCAGGCGCGGTGGCTCTGCAATCCCAGCACTTTGAACTGAGCAGGTGGATGAATCAGGAGTTTTAGCTCAACCTGACCAATGGTGAGCCCCATCTCTACTAAAAATACAAAAAGTATCTGAGCATGGTGGCTGCGCCTGTGTAATCCCAGCTGCTTGGGAGGCAATGAGAGAATCACTGAACAGGAGGCGGAGGTTGCGGAGTCGTTGGTGCACCGTGCACTCCAGCCTGGCCTGGTGACAGAGCGAGACTCTGTCTCAAAAAAGAAAGGCATGTAATTGTCTGACTGAACAGTCCATGGGTAGCTCCAGCTTCAAGGTGAGCTTGAGCTAAGGCTCAAAAGTATAACCAGGACTTGGTCTCTCTCTGTCTCTTTCTCCCTCTTATTGTTTTTGTTTTTGTTTTGAGACTGAGTCTCGCTCTGTCGCCCAGGCTGGAGGGCAGTGGCGCAATCTCGGCTCACTGCAAGCTCCGCCTCCTGGGTTTCACGCCATTCTCCTGCCTCAGCCTCCTGAGTAGCTGGGACTACAGGTGCCTGCCACCACGCCCGGCTAATTTTTTGTATTTTTAGTAGAGACGGGGTTTCACTGTGTTAACCAGGATGGTCTCGATCTCCTGACCTCGTGATCTGCCTGGGAGGATCTTTTGCACTGACTCTACCAACTCATAACGCTAATTTCTTCTGGAAACATCATCACAGGCCTACCCAGGAACACTGTTTTGCCAGACATCTGGACATCCCTTAGCTCAGTCAAGTTGACACATAAAATGAACCATCACACGACCATCCCTTGTCAACTTGTCATCCACCAGATACCAGGTCCTGCTGGGCATGGTGGCTCATGCCTGTAATCCCAGCACTTTGGAAGGCCGAGGCGGGAGGATCGTTTGAGGTCAGGAGTTCCAGACCAGCCTGGCCAACACAGTGAAACCCCATCTCTACTAAAAATACAAAAATTAGCCAGGCGTGGTGGCGTGTGCTTGTAATCACAGCTACACAGGAGGCTGAGGCAGGAGAATCGCGCCAACCTGGGAGGCGGAGGTTGCAGTGAGCCGAGACTGCACCACTGCACTCCAGCCTGGGTGACAGAATGAGACCCTGTCTCAAAAATAAAAGTAAAAAATCTTCTGAGTTTTACATCTAATGCTACAGAAGGGCCAAAGACACAGTTGGGGCAGTAGGGGAAGGGGAACCAGCTTTCAGTTATTTTGGCAATATCCCCAAGTATTTTGAATCACAGTGAAGAAGAAAGAAATCAACAAAATCAGCGCTACCCCTGCCACACCATTGGCCGCACAAGGTTACAGTTTCTATAGCTACGAGCCTGTCTCTTAGGGAACGCAACACACCACAGAGCGGCCTCCCTAAAAAGGCCACTGAGTCATGTGAGACGTAGATCTCTGCTGAAACAGAGATGTTTTCCTTTGGAACTTACAATTAATAAAGTGATGCTCAGTAGTGCAAACGTGACAGAACGGGATACAATAAGAGAATGAGTCTGCTTCCCTCAGATGGAAATAAACAGGCTGGACTGTGATGAAAGCCAATAGAAAACACAAAGCCTGGCCCGGCGCCGTGGCTCACACCTGTAATTCCAGCACTTTGGGAGGCTGAGGCAGGAGGATCACTTGAGCCCAGGAGTTCAAGACCAGCTTGGGCAACAAAGTGAGACCCTGTCTCTACAAAAAATCAAAAAATTATCTGGGTGTGGTGGCACATACCTGTAGTCCCAGCTACTCAGGAGGCTGAGGTGGGAGGATCACTTAAGCCCAAGAGTTCAAGGTGCAATGAGCTGGGATTACACCACTGTACTCCAGCCCAGGTGACAGAGCAAGACCCTGTCTTAAAAAACAAATTAAAAAAGCAACAACAACAAAAAAGAGAAAACTAAACTTCAAAGATGTGACACAATTACCAGACATTCAAGTAAAGAACAAAAGAACAAAGGAAATAACTAACTAGGACCTGACCCCAGGTCTCCTGAGGCCACACCCAGGGAGCTTGCTACTTGAACCAGTGATGATTTAAAAAATAACTCAGCCGGGCGCGGTGGCTCACACCTGTAAACCCAGCACTTTGGGAGGCTGAGGCGGGCAGATCATGAGGTCAGGAGATCAAGACCTCCCTGGCCAACATGGATGGTAAAACCCCATCTCTACTAAAAATACAAAAAATTAGCTGGGCGTGGTGGTGGGTGCCTGTAATCTCAGCTACTCAGGAGGCTGAGGCAGGAGAATTGCTTGAACCTGTGAGGGAGAGGCTACAGTGAGCCAAGATCACACCACTGCACTCCAGCCTGGGTGACAGAGCGAGACTCTGTCTCAAAATAATAATAATAATAATAATAATAATAATAATAATAATAATAGATGCTGGCAAGGTTGCAGAGAACCCGGGAGGCGGAGCTTGCAGTAAGCTGAGATCCGTCCACTGCACTCCAGCCTGGGAGACAGAGCGAGACTCTGTCTCAAAATAATAATAATAATAATAATAATAGATGCTGGCAAGGTTGCAGAGAAAAGGAAATTGGGAATGCAGATTAGTTCAGCCACTGTGGAAACAGTCTGGAGATTTCACGAGGAACTTAAAATACAACTACCATTCAACTCAGGACTCCCACTACTGGGTATAAATCCAAAGGAATATAAATCATTCTACCATTAAGACACATGCACGCATACGTTCATGGCAGCACTGTTTACAGTAGCAAAGACATGGAATCAACCTAGATTTCCATCAGTGGTGAACTGGATAAAGAAAACATGGTGGCCGGGGGCGGTGGCTCAAGCCTGTAATCCCAGCACTTTGGGAGGCCAAGACGGGCGGATCACGAGGTCAGGAGATCGAGACCTTCCTGGCTAACACGGTGAAACCCCGTCTCTACAAAAAAAAAAATACAAAAATCTAGCCGGGCGGGGTGGCAGGATCCTGTTGTCCCAGCTACTCGGGAGGCTGAGGCAGGAGAATGGCGTAAACCCGGGAGGTGGAGCTTGCAGTGAGCTGAGATCCGGCCACTGCACTCCAGCCTGGGAGACAGAGCGAGACTCCGTCTCAAAAAAAAAAAAAAAAAAGAAGAGAAAACATGATATGGGCCAGGCATGGTGACTCACTCCTGTAGTTGCAGCACTTTGGAAGGCTGAGGCGGGTGGATCACTTGAGGTCAGGAGCTCGAGACCAGCCTGGCCGATGTGGTGAAACCCCACCCCTACAAAAACACAAAAATTAACTGGGTGTGGTGGTGTGCCCCTGTAGTCCCAGCTACTTGGGAGGCTGAGACAGGAGAATCACTTGAACCCGGGAGGTCGAGATTGCAGTGAGCCAAGATTGCGCCACTGCACTCCAGCCTGGGTGACAGAGTGAGACTCCATCTCAAAAAAAAAAACAAAGAGGAAAGAAAGAAAGAGAAAGAAAGAAAGAAAACATGGTACATGTACACTTTGGAATACTACACAGCCATAAAAAGAATGAAATAATGTCCTTTGCAGCAACATGGGTGGAGCTGGAGGCTATTATCCTAAGTGAATTAACTCAGGAACAGAAAACCAAACACCACATGTTCTCACTTATAAGTGGGAGCTAAACATTAAGCACACATTGACACAAAGAAAGGAACAACAGACCTACTTGTGGGTGACGGGCAGGATGAGAGTGAGAATTGAAAAACTACCTACAGGTATTATGTTGATTATCTGGGTGACAAAATTATCTGTATACCAAACCCCCATGACACACAATTTACCCATGTAACAAACCCGCACATGAGGCCGGGTGAAGTGGCTCACACCAGTAATCCCAGCACTTTGGGAGGCCGAGATGGGAAGATCACTTGAGGCCAGGAGTTTGAGACCAGCCTGGCCAAAATGGCAAAAACCAGTCTCTACTAAAAAAAAAAAAAAAAAGTGCAAAAGTTAGCCAGGTGCGGTGGCACATGCCTGTAGTCTCAGTTACTCAGGAGGCTGAAGCATGAGAATTGCTTGAGCCTGGAAAGCAGAGGTTGTAGTGAGCCGAGATCGTGCCACTGTACTGCAGCCTGGGCAACAGAGCAGGACTTTGTCTCAAATAAATGAATAAATAAATAAATAAAAGTTGGAAAGAAAATAATTATGCTTTCAAAGCCACTTCACAACATGGGGAGCTGGATATGTTCTGATGTAGAATAAGAAAAACAGGATGCAAATGTGCTTATTACACTGATTTAAATGACGTACATCACAATCGTGATTTTACAGACATACACTAGGCACAGACAAATAAATGAGGAACACATTAAATATTAACAGTTGTTGTTTGGAGGTGGGAGAACTCTGGGTGATATTTTCTTCATCCATTTATCTAATTGATCCAAGTTTTCTTCAATAAGGAAACTTGTATAAATCAGGACATACAGGCTGGGCGCGGTGGCTCATGCCTGTAATCCCAGCACTTTGGGAGGCCGAACAGTCAGATTGCTTGAGTCCAGGAATTTGAGACCAGCCCAGACAACATGGTGAAACCCCATCTCTGCAAAAAATACAAAAATTAGTTGAGTGTAGTGGTGTGCGCTTGTAGTCCCCGATACTTGGGAGGCTGAGGTAGGAGTATTGCTTGAGCCTGGGAGGTGGAGGTTGCAGTGAGCTGAGATTGCGCCACTGCACTCCAGCCTGGGTGACAGAGTAGAGACCCTGTCTCAGAAAAAAAAAAAAAAAAAAAAAAAAAGGCAACACATTTAAATCATGTCATGATTGGGAGTAATTTAGGCAAAACTTGCCTGGGACCAGGGAGTATAGACTAGAAAATTGTTGGAAGTTCATGCTTTTGTAACAAGGGCCGGTTCTAGAATTTGGTATCAGATGGGCAGCAGCTTTGGAAGAAAGCGTGAGAAAGGGACACATGAGGACTCCACACAGCCCTGATTGTCACTTTCTGCCACCAGACATCCTCTTTAATTCTGAGAGTATTCAAAATGGTTTAACCGTTCAGTGGATGATACAATAATCACAGCGCCATAGCCAGTTGTCCTGTTAACAGCCATCTCATGTGACCCTGCGGAGCCCAGGCTTCTTTTGTGGTCAGACCTAAACCTGCGGAGAGAGGGTGGTTTCACATAAGTCACTGATAGAGCACATCTCTAGCTCTCTGTGCGGAATCCAAGTTTTCCTTTCACCTTTCTGCCTCATTGCGTTCTGCCCATTTGCTTGGAGCCAGAAAGGGAAAAGGAAGAACCCAAGACATCTTCTCCCCTCTGCAACTGACCCAGGTCTGTCTACAACGCCTCCTGACAGTGCACAGAAATCCTCGCGTTAAACCACTGGCCCCTGATGCGATTTCTTTTCCAAATATGCTCATAGATCATTGCAGAGACAATACGAAGTTCAACAGCATTATCGTCTGTGTAACTCAGTCTCCTCTTCAACCATAACTCAGAGCTTCCATGTAGGAATATGCACTGAAACACAGGCTACTGTCTGTGTTCTCATGGAGCTTACGATTTAGCTGCACTGATAAGATATTTACACATGAAGAAATAGCAATGTAAGAAGATTCGTAGATATTAATTTTTAGGAACACAAAGCAAACAATCTTTTTTTTTTTTTTTTCAGACAGAGTTTCTTTCTTGTTGCTCAGCCTGGAGTGCAATGGCGTGGTCTCAGCTCACTGCAACCTTCGCCTCCCAGGTTCAAGCGATTCTCATGCATCGCCTTCCCACGTAGCTGGGATTACAGGCACCTGCCACCACGTCCAGCTAATTTTTGTGTGTTTTTAGTAGAAACACGGTTTCACCATGTTGGCCAGGCTGGTCTCGAACTCCTGACCTCAGGTGATCTGCCTACCTCGGCCTCCCAAAGTGCTGGGATTACAGGCGTGAGCCCCTGGCTCCTGGACACAATCTTGTATGGATGGCTATCTTCCAAAATAATTGCAAACTTCCTGTGGGGGCTGGGATTTCTTCATATTCCTCCATTCACCCCTCAGGGTCCCCACAATGCCTTGAACACCATAATGCTCTGGTAAATGTTTTGGACTGGAAATTCAATGTCATTCTAAGTCCATAGTCCTTGCCTAGTTAGCCAGTGGTGCTTCTATCCTAACAAAGGTGAGTCTTCCTCTCTGCAGATGATACAGTCAAGATGACCCAACTCTAACCTGCCTACTAGAGGACCAAGGAGAAAAATAAACTTCTACCACACTTTCGAAAACAAGCACTCAAACTCAGGAGATACTTGATTGAAGTTGAAAGAGCGGTGCAGTCCCCAAGGCAGTACCCTCATGAATGGGATTAGTGTCCTTTAATAAAAGAGACCCAAGAGAGGTCCCTTGCTCCTTCCAGCATGTGAGATTACAGCAAAAAGATGCTGTCTGTGAACCAGAAAGTGGGTCCTCACCAGACACTGAATCTGTTGGCACCTTGATCTTGGATTTCCCAGCTTCCAGAAGTGGGAGAAATAAATTTCCCTTGTAAATAGGATAAACAGTTTATGATATTTTATTATAGCAGCCTCAAAGGACTAAGACAGAAATCCAGTTGTATACCAGATGGTTGTAACATGTTCAGTGGAATGAAAAACTTATGTCTTGGCGTGGTGCAGTGGCTCATGCCTGTAATCCCAACACTTTGGGGGGCTGAAGTGGGAGGGTCACTTGAGGCCAGGAGTTCAAGACTAGCCTGGGCAACATAAGGAGATGTCCAGATAGCCAGCAAAACAGTGTTCCTGGGTAAGCCTGTGATGGTGTTTCCAGAGGAAATTAGTGCTGAGTCGGCAGAGTGAGTGAAAAAGAGTCTCTTAAAAAAAAAAAAAAGGGTTGGCTGGGTACGGTGGCTCACGCCTGTAATCCCAGTACTTTGGGAGGCCGAGGCAAGTGGATCACTTGAGGTCAGAAGTTCGAGACCAGCCTGGCCAACATGGTGAAATCCCGTCTCTACTAAAAAATATAAAAATTAGCCAGGCACGGTGGCACGCACCTGTAGTCCCAGTTACTCAGGAGGCTGAGGCAGGAAGATTGCCTGAGCCTAGGAGGTTGAGGCTGCAGCACTCCAGCCTGGGCAACAGAGTGAGATCTGGTCTCCAAAAAAAACCTTGTGTCTTCATGTGGAGATTAAGTATCGTTTAAGGAGATGTGTATGGATGACAAGTTGACAAGGGATGGTCGTGTGATGTGTCGACTAAGCTAAGGGATGTCCAGATGTCTGGCAAAACAGTGTTCCTGGGTAGGCCTGTGATGATGCTTCCAGAAGAAATTAGCGTTATGAGTTGGTAGAGTGAGTGCAAAAAATCCTCCCAGGCAGATCACGAGTTCAGGAGATCGAGACCATCCTGGCTAACACAATGAAACCCCTGTCTCTACTAAAAATACAAAAACTAGCCGGGCGTGGTGGCGGGCGCCTGTAGTCCCAGCTACTCAGGAGGCTGAGGCAGGAGAATGGCATGAACCCGGGAGGTGGAGCTTGCAGTGAGCTGAGATGGCGCCACTGCACTCCAGCCCGGGTGACAGAGCGAGACTCCGTCTCAAAAAGAAGGAAGAGAGAAAGATCCTTCCCATCCGTGAGGGCGGGTATCATCCACTGTTGAGAGGACAAAAGGTGGAGGAGGGGCGAATCTGCTCTTCCTGGGCCCACATCCATTTTCTCTTGCCCTTGGAGGTCGGTGCTCCTAGCTCTTGCTTTTGGGCTCAGACTGGGACTTACACCATTGTCCCTCTGGTCCTCAGTCTTCAGATTCAGGCTGAATTATACCACCAGCTTTCCTGGTTTTCAGCTTGCTAATGGCAGATCCTGGGACTTCTTGGCCTCCATAACTGCGTGAGCCAATTCCCATAATAAATCTACACTTGATCTTAGCTGAAAGGCCGAGAAGCGATCAATTCCTATAAATAATATCCTGTTGGTTCTGTTTCTCTGGAGAACCCTGACTAATACACCTTTTTTTTTCCTTTATCTTTTCCTTTTTTTTTTTTTTTGTTTGAGACAGTCTTGCTCTGTTGCCCAGGCTAGAGTACAGTGGTGCCATCACAGCTCACTACAACCTCCACCTCCCAGGTTCAAATGATTCTCCTGCCTCAGCCTCCTGAGAAGCTGGGATTACAGGCACCTGCCACTACACCTGGCTAATTTTTGTATTTTTAGTACAAATGGGGTTTCACCATGTTGGCCAGGCTGGTCTCGAACTCCTGACCTCAAGTGATCTGCCCGCCTCAGCCTCCCAGAGTGCTGCAGCTACAGGCATGAGCTACTACTGTGCCTGGCCCTAATACACCTTTTAACCTAACATTTCAGGATATTCTTTACTTAGAAAATTATATATATATTTATTTATTTTATTATTATTATTATTATTATTTTTGGAGACAGAGTCTTGCTCTGTCCCCCAGGCTGGAGTGCAGTGGCCGATCTTAGCTCACTACAACCTCTGCCTCCCAGATTCAAGGGATTCTCCTGCCTCAGCCTCCTGAGTAACAGGGATTACAAGTATGTGCCACCATGCCCGGCTAATTTTTGCATTTTTTGTAGCGACAGGGTTTCACCACCAGGCTGGTCTTGAACTCCTGACCTCAATTGATCACCTCCCTCCGCCTCCTAAAGTGCTAAGATAGCCACCGTGCCTGGTCAGAATATATTTTTTAAATGTGCCTTAACATTTCTCAATACAAAAAGGTTCAATGAACATTATCTAGAAAATAAAGAATAAAAAAAATTAAGATTACTAGGTAGAAAATAAACCGATTTAAATTCATAGAAAGGGACTGGAAGATTATATACCAAACTTTTTTTTTTTTTTTTTTTTTTTGAGACAAGGTCTCACTCTGTTGCCCAGGCTGGATTGCAGTGGCACAATCACTAACTGCAGACTTGACCTCCTGTGCTCAAATGATCTTCCCGCCTCGGCCTCCCAAATAGTTAGAACCAGAGGTACGCACCACCATGCCAGGCTAATTTTTTATTTTTTTTTTATTTTTTATTTTTTATTTTTTATTTTTTTTTTGAGGCGGAGTCTCGCTCTGTCGCCCAGGCTGGAGTGCAGTGGCGCGATCTCGGCTCGCTGCAAGCTCCGCCTCCCGGGTTTACGCCATTCTCCTGCCTCAGCCTCCCGAGTAGCTGGGACTACAGGCGCCGCCACCACGCCCGGCTAATTTTTTGTATTTTTTAGTAGAGACGGGGTTTCACTGTGTTAGCCAGGATGGTCTCGATCTCCTGACCTCATGATCCGCCCGTCTCGGCCTCCCAAAGTGCTGGGATTACAGGCTTGAGCCACCGCGCCCGGCCTAATTTTTTATTTTTTATATTTTGTAGAGACGGGGTCTCCCTATGTTGCCCAGGCTGGTATACCAAACTGTTGATGGTGGTCATTTCTGGGAGAAGGGCAAGCAAAAGGTGTACGTTTGTATTGTTTGAAACCTGTACAACCAGAATGTATTCATGTGTAACTTTTTCCAGTTAAGAAAGAGGGGAAGGGGAAACCACTGTCACCTGTAAGGTTAAGGAATATGTTACTTAACTGGGTACATAGTCACGATCCAAGGATACAGGGTTCTGTTGCTAATGAGAAAAGAGGAAATGGACATTAACAAGCAACTAAGCAGCCTCTCTGCTGGGGAAGAAAAAATGTACAGAGAGGCCGGGCAAGGTGGCTCATGCCTGTAATCCCAGCACTTTGGGGGGACAAGGCGGGTAGATCACTTGAGGTCAGGGGTTTGAACCCAGCCTGGGGAACATAGCAAAACCCCGTCTCTACTAAAAATACAAAAATTAGCCGGATATGGTGGCATGACCCTGTCATCCCAGGTACTGGGGAGGCTGAGGCACGAGAATTGCTTGAACCCAGGAGACAGAGGTTGCAGTGAGCCAAGACTGCACCACTACACTCCAACCGGGGTGACAGAGTGTGACTCTGTCTCCAAAAATAAGAAGAAAGAAAGAGAAAGAGAGAGAGAGAGAGAAACAAACAAACAGAGGCAAAATTAATATAAGTAGCATTTTGTTGTTGTTGTTGCTGTTTTCTTCCCGAGACGGAGTTTCAATCTTACACCCAGGCTGGTGTGAAGTGGTGCAATCTCTGCTCACTGCAACCTCCGCCCCCAGGGTTCAAGTGATTCTCCTGCCTCAGCCTCCAGAGTAGCTGGGATTCCAGGCGCCCGCCACAACGCCCAGCTAATTTTGTAGTTTTAATGGAGACAGGGTTTCGCTATGTTGGCCAGGCTGGCCTCAAACTCCTGACCTCAGGCGACCCACCCACCTCGGCCTCCCAAAGTGCTAGGATTACAGGCGTGAGCCACTGTGCCCAGCCTTGGTTTTTTGTTTGTTTGTTTTTTAACTAGGGTTTGTTTGGGCCAAATTTGAAGACTGCAACCCAGAAGACATAGATTCAAGTTGCCCTGCCCTGAATATATGCTCCGATTAGCAGCAGTTATACATGGATTTTTTTTTTTTTTTTTTTGAGACGGAGCCTCGCTCTGTAGCCCAGGCTGGAGTGCAGTGGCCGGATCTCAGCTCACTGCAAGCTCCGCCTCCCGGATTTATGCCATTCTCCTGCCTCAGCCTCCCAAGTAGCTGGGACTACAGGCGCCCGCCACCTTGCCCGGCTAGTTTTTTGTATTTTTTAGTAGAGACGGGGTTTCACCGTGTTAGCCAGGATGGTCTCGATCTCCTGACCTCGTGATCCGCCCGTCTCGGCCTCCCAAAGTGCTGGGATTACAGGCTTGAGCCACCGCGCCCGGCTATACATGGGTTTTTAAAGGAAAAAAGAAGGGGTAGTTCTTACATTGGTTCATTAAAATAACTACATTGTTTTTTTGTATCACAAATTCTAGGAACATGAAGATAATGGGTAAGGGTCACATTCTGCAACTTGTGATAACATTTTAGGTCATTTATCAGCTAATCTGGAAACTACAGGTAAGGGAAAGAAGAGAAGAAAATACTTTTATTATTATTTTTTTATTTTTATTTTTTGAGGCGGAGTCAGCGCTGTGTCACCCAGGCTGCTTGGAGTGCAGTGGCGATCTCGGCTCACTGGCCTGCACCTCCCAGGTTCCGCATGTTCCCTGCCTCCAGCCTCCAGAGCTGGGACTACAGGCAGCCCGCCACCACGCCCGGCTAGTTTTTGTATTTTTAGTAGAGGCGGGTTTCACCATGTTATGGATGGTCTCGATCTCCTGACCTCGTGATCCACCCGCCTCGGCCTCCCAAAGTGCTGGGATTACAGGCTTGAGCCACCGCGCCCGGCCAGAAAATGCTTTTAAACAATTGCCTGGGTGCAGGTATGTACATGTGACTGAAGTATACTCATGACTCTCTGGGTGTGATAAATTTTGTAAACCTCACATAGCTCAGACTGCTCTAAGCTACTTTTCATTCTCAATGTACAGGGATTTGTTCCCATATATAACCAAGCAATTCTTTTTTTTTTTTTTTTTTTTTGAGACAGTCTCACTCTGTAACCCAGGCTGGAGGGCAGTGTCCAATCTCAGCTCACTGCAACCTCTGCCTCCAGGGTTCAAGCAATTCTCTGCCTCAGCCTCCTGAGTAGCTGGGATTACAGGTGTGCACCACTATGCCTGGCTAATTTTTGTATTTTTAGTAGAGATGGGGTTTCACCATGTTGGCCAGGCTGGTCTTGAACTCCTGACCTGAGGTGATCCACCTGCCTCAGTTTCCTAAAGTGCTGGGATTACAGGCGTGAGCCACCATGCCTGGCCCAAGCAATTCTTTAGCAGAGTCTCCCGTGGACAACAGCTGGGTGTCCTCCAATTCAATAGCATCACATCTCACAGGTTGAGTGCTCAGTTCCACAAGACTGCCTCTCACTTCAGAGGTCAATTGCAACCCTCAGGTTATAACCTGATCTTCTCACTGGCTGGCTGTAAATCAGGGCTCCCACCACCCCCTCTTTGAGTTTGATTAACTTTCTAGAGTGGCTCATAGAGCTCAGGGAAATACTTTATTTACATGTATACATTTATTTTATAAAGGATATTACAAAGGATACAGATGAACAGCATGATGAAAGAGATACACAGGGCAAGGTATGAGGGAGGGGATGAACTTTCAGGCCATCTCTGGGCACACCACCCTCTAGGCACCTCCACATGGTCTGCAATCCAGAAGCTCTCTGAATCTAATCATTTTAGTTTTTTGTCTTTTTTTTTATATGGAGTTTCGCTCTTGTTGCCCAGGCTGGAGTGCAATGGCGCGATCTTGGCTCACCACAACCTCCGCCTCCTGGGTTCAAGCGATTCTCCTGCCTCAGCCTTCCAAGTAGCTGGGATTACAGGCATGTGCCACCACGCCAGGCTAATTTTGTATTTTTAGTAGAGATGGGGTTTATCCATGTTGGTCAAGCTGATCTCGAACTCCTGACCTCAGGTGATCCGCCCTCCTCGGCTTCCCAAAGTGCTAGGATTACAGGCATGAGACACCACACCTGCCCTATTTTGGGTTTTTATAGTTTTCATTATGTAGGCATGATTGTGTGAAAATAAGTAATTCAAAATCTAAGTGGTTTTGAAAGCAGCAAGAGACACACAAATTCCTAGGCAGACAGAAGCAGGTCCTCAGTGAAACCCAACCTTCAAGCCAAAGACAGCCTGAAGCCTGAAAAATGGGCTGCCCATTCCATATAGAGTCCACAAGCAGAGTGAGAACTTCCTCAATGCCTTTTTAGCCAGTCGATTGGTGCTTTTTCCAGGCCAGTCAGCATATACTCCCCAATTCTGAGCCCATAAAAACCCTGGACTCAGCCACATGTTGGGACTACCCACCTTCAGGCCCGCTCTTAAACACAGGGCTACCCACTTCAGGTCCCCTCTCACGTTGAGAGCTGTTCTGTTGTTCAATAAAAGCTTCTCTGCCTTGCTGATTCTCTGGTGTCCATGTAACCTCATTCTTCTTGGACATGAGACAAGAACCTGGGACCCACTGAACTGTGGGTGCGAAAGGAGCTATAACACTGTAGCCCACTTATCCTCTGCCAGTGTCAGGTGGCTATCCCACATGACGGGAAGAGGCGGCAGTGGGGCTGGGGCAGCCCAGGAACCGCAGGCCAGAGTGGGGCAGCAGGATCGATGCCCCGTTCACTGAAGCATGTGGCTAGCAGGAACTAATGATCTGTAACATGTCCTCCCATTTGCCACTGGGAGGCAGGAACAAACATAAGCTGTAACATGAATGAGCTGTAACACGCTCCCCACTACCACCATTTGCTGTGCTGTAGTCAGCAGGAAGGAGAGAGAGCTCTAACAGTCCTTGGGGGCTCAGATCTCAGGACTCTCCACATGAGAGCCATAACACCCCTTGGGGCTCTGTGGTTGCTGACATCTCCAAGTTTTCAGGTGCTGCTGTGTCCCCCTCATCCAGACGCCAGCACCCAAGGTAGTGACATGCCTGGACCAGCTGCAGGCTGAGTGCAGAGCCACAATGGGAGCAGAATCTGGGCTTGTAGCATGAACTGAGCACAGCCTGCTGGACTGAGTGGGGAGAGTGAGCCCAGCGGTGAGCCCAGAGCCAAGCAAGGCCCAGGTAGGGGTGCCCCCAGCCATGAAGATTTCTGGCTGGTGAGGTGGCACTGAAAGAACCCTATGTCAGCTGGAACTTTAAAATATTTTGAAACTTAAGGGAATGTGATTATGGGACCTGAGTGTCACAACCAGGCAGCTATAACCTAGGCAGCTGTAACTTATGTTTCTCTGATTATAAAGTGGCCTTCTTCCTTACCTACACTGTTTTGTAAAATGTTGTAAATGACTAAAGAGCATCAGGGACCCCTTCCCTCTTAACTGTTGATTTTCATTGTAGATTAACCTCCCTTTTTTCTTTCCCACACAAAGACTTCATGACTATCACATTGTCTAAGATAGAGTGTCAAACACACACCTTTGAATTGGAAAGGAAATGAAAACAGGTTGTAAAGAAAAGGAAAGCTGTAAGGAAAAGAAAAGAAACTGCAACGAATTAAATGGTTGTAACTCATAAACCAGTCCGGTATAGAAAATTGTAATCCTACTGAACTTCTTTATTTTCAGCCAATACAAGCAAGACCTTAACTTTTAATTTTGGAGCACTGACCCCATTTCTCTGGAGTCTATGTTACCTGGATGGCTGTTTCCAGCTTTTTGCTTGAATATACTCTCTGAAACTGGATGCTGATGCTTTTGGATTTTTTCAGGTTGACAACTGATTATATCATTGCCCACTGATGATCAACTCCACTTTCTGTCTCCTCCCTGGAAGTTGGGGGTGGGGTGGGGACTGAAAGTCCCAACCCTCTAATCCTGCCTTAGGCTTTCTGGTGACCAGCCCCCATCCTGAAGCTATCTAGGGACTGCCAGCCCCATCAGTCATCTCATCAGCATATAAAAGATACTCTTATTACTCCTCTGATTCCAAGGGTTGTAGGAGTTGTATGCCAGGAACCAGGGACAGACACCAAATATATATATCTTATTATGAATCACCATATCAAAGAGATACATAATTATAAGATATGACTCAAATATTCTTTAGCCTATCTAATTTTCGAAAAGAGATGTTAAGAGTTCTATGTGATTAGTGGATTTGTCCATTTCTTTTTTTTTTTGAGATGGAGTCTCGCTCTGTCTCCCAGGCTGGAGTGCAGTGGCCCGATCTCAGCTCACTACAATCTCTACCTCCTGGGTTCAAGAGATTCTCCTACCTCAGCCTTCCAAGTAGCTGGGATTACAGGCATGCACCACCACGCCCAACTAATTTTTGTATTTTTAGTAGTAAGTAACTGGTTTAGTAACTAGTTAGTAAGTAACTGGTTTCTCCATGTTGGCCAGGCTGGTCTTGAACTCCTGACCTCAGGTATCAACCTGCCTCAGTCTCCCAAAATGCTGGGATTACAGATGTGAGCCACTGCACTGGTCAGATCTGTCAATTTATTTTGGTAATTCTGACCATCTTTGTGTTATGCATTTGAATCCATGTGATTAAATGTGTTAAATAAAAATTACAGGACGCTATTGTTTTGGACTAAGTTTCTACTCTTGGATCCAACGGACAAGACAAAAATCAAAATGGACTCACCTGTGCCAAAGTTCCACATCACTAAACCCAAACTAAGTTGACTGACCCTCCCCAAAATCACAAATAATTTCCCAAACAGGCCACTTAAAATCTTCAATTGGCATGATAATGAAGTTCCCTCTGCTTTAATCCTTACAGGAAAAAAGTAGCTTGATGTTTACTAATCAGGTATTTTTCTATTGTTCTGTCTCCCTGTCCCTGCCTTAGAAGAAACATAGCTTTGAAATCACCAGTATGCCCTTTGTTCTTCGCTTCTGCTTGCTTGCTTTGTTGTTTTGAGACAGGGTCTTGCTCTGTCTTTCCTTAGCAATTCTCTGTCTAGAAAGTCAACCGTTTCCGTTGCCCAGTTCTAGAACTGCCAAAAAGCTAATTAACTAGGAGTGAGGTAAGGGGGAATGAACTAGAAGACTTAAAAAATAATTTTATTTATGATATAATAATACTGTATACCTGACAGTGATTCATCCAGAACAGAGCTGAGAACCTAGGAAATAAGAGGCATTTAAGTCACCAAACAAGGTATATTGCACTTTATTCATAGGAAAATGCCCTCCTCAGTATACTTGCTCTTGTTTTATAAAAACGTCTAAAAACTTTAGCTCTTTGGCAATCTCACCAAATTAGAAATTGCCTATTAGAAGAGAATGTTCTCAGAGGCAGGCGTGTGAAGGTCAGAAAAAGTGTTAATTAATAGCTAGGAACAGGACAATATGTATTTGTTTAAAAAAGAAAAAAAGATACAGAAATGCAAAAACACAGCAGTTTGGAGTGATTCTTTGAAGGCACAAACTGTCCAATAAGTTCCCAAAGGTATTGAAACTGCCTTTGGAAAATTATAACTGAGGAAATCATGGCAGTGAAAGAAATCAGACCTAACGGACTCTATCTTGCTTCTAACCTTTAAGCTGTCCTTGTTCATTCCTGGACATAGGCCAAACTAGCTTTGGGAAGGAATTCAGTTCATGGTTTGACTCTGAAACAAAATTAATAATAGCCCTTTCCTGAAAAGACCCCCTTCTTGCCTGGGGAGCAGTCTGCCTTTGCAGGACTAACAAATTAGCTACAAGATTAGAAATTATAGTTTAGGGGTAATGTAGCCTCTGGCTCCAAGAATCTGAGCCTCCCCAGATTACTCCTCTGGATAACATCTCTATTGTAAACCGTAAGATCGGCGCTTGAGATATTTTGCAGACCCTGCACTCCACGGATCAGCTGACACCACCCAGACCTGTAAAAAGGCTCAACCAGTTCTGCCATCCCACCCAGGAACTGACGACAGCAAGAAAACCTCACTTCAACCCCCGATGATTCCACCTCCAACCTGACCAGTCAGCACTCCCCAATTCCCAAGCCCGTGTCCCCCAACTTATCTTTAAAAACTCTGATCCTCGAAGGCTCAGGAAGACTGATTTGAGTAATAATAGAAGTCTGGTCTCCTGCACAGCCAGCTCTGCGTGAATTACTCTTTCTCCATTGCAATTCCTGTCTTGATAAATTGGCTCTGCCGAGGCAGACGGCAAGGTGAACCCACTGGGCAGTTACAGTATTCCCACATTATGTGCCACCAGAGTGACACATCACAATGATGTCCAAGTGCCAAAGCAAAAACTGAACCATATGTATTATGTTTATTTTCATTTTTTATTTTTATTTTTGGAGACAAGGTCTCACTCTGTTGCCCAGCCTGGAGTGCAATGGCATGATCATAGCTCACTGCAGCCTCCACCTCCTGAGCTCAAGTAATCCTCCTGTCTCAGCCTCCCAAGTAGCTGGAACTACAGGTGTGCACCACCACACCCAGCTAATTAAAAAAAAATTTTTTTTTATAGAGACAAGGTCTCATTATGTTTCTTATGCTGGTCTGAAACTCTTGGGCTCAAATGATCTCCCAACCTTGCCTTCCCAAAGTGCTGGGATTACAGGCACGAACCACTGTGCCTGGCCTATGTTATGTTGAAAGTGGCCAAGGATGTTTAGCTTTTGAGAATGATTTCTGTACAAAATTGTTAAAAGAAAACAAAGCAATTAAGTCAAAACATTTTAGTGCATAAAGAAGTAGCATTGCAATGATGTTAGTGACACAGGATGCTTTTGATGCCGCTTTGGCACCTGGAAATATCCACGGCTGGCAGCGCCTCTGTCCAGGCTTGGCTTGGTTTTGGGCTTACTCCTGGGCTCACTCCACCAGCTCGCCCTGGCAGGCTGCGCTCAGCTCGGGCTGCCAGCCCAGATCCTGTGCATGCGCAAGGATTCCGTGCTTGGCCTGCAGCTGAGCCAGGCATGCCATGGACTGTTTTCATGTTAGGCACCAGCGTTTAGATGAGGGGAAGGCGGTGGCGCTTGCAAACTCAAACACGCCAGCAACCATGGAGCCCCAAGGGGTGTTATGGCTCTTGCCTGGGATATCCCAAGGTTTGAGTCCCCAAGAATGACACAGCTCTCTCTCATTCCTACTGCCTGCAGCACGGTGAATGGGGGGCGTATTACAGCTCATTTGTGTCACAGCTTGTCTAGTCCTGTCGCCCGCAGTTTGGTGAATGGGGGCATGTGGTGCACAGTGGCTTTTTCTCCCCCTTTGCTTGGCGAGCAGGAGGGAGACCTACAGTGTTACAGCTCTTTACGCACCCATCATTTGGTGGGTTCCAGGTTCTTGTCCTGCAACCAAGAAGAATGAGGTTAGGCAGACACTGGAGAAGGAGCAAGGCAGGGAAGAATGTTATTGAGTGACAGAAAAGCTCTCGATAATGAGAGGGGACCCGAAGTGGGTAGCCCTGTGTGAGAGGGGAGCCTGAAAGAGGGTAGCCCAATGTGTGGCTGAGTCCAGGGTTTATATGGGCTCAGAATGGGGGAGTGCATGCTGATTGGTCTATGGGCAGGCCTGGAAAAAGCACCATTTCATTGGATAAAAGGCATCAAGGAAGTTCTCACTCCAGTTGTGGACTCTACCTAGAACCGGCAGCTCAGTTTTCAGGCTTTAGGCTGTCTTTGGCTTGAAGGTTGGGTATCAAGAGGCCCAGGGACCTGCCCCTATCTGCCCAGGAATTTTTCTATCTCCTGCCACTATGATTCGGAAAACAATCTGTTTAGGTAGTGCCACGTATTCCTAAGAATGGCTAGAAGTGCTGAGTACAGAGTAGGAGCTCTGTCCTACTGAGCCTGCTTGCAGGCAGTGGAACAATGGAGAAGCCGGGCAAGGTGGCTCACACCTGTAATCCTAGCACTTTGGGAGGCCAAGGCAAGTGGATCACCTGAGGTCAGGAGTTCAAGACCAGCCTGGGCAACATGGCAAAACCCCGTCTCTACTAAAAATACAAAAATTAGCTGGCCATGATGGCGCATTCCTGTAATCCCAGCTACTTGGGAGGCTGAAGCAGGAGAGTAACTTGAACCCAGGCGGCAGAGATTGCAGTGAGCCAAGATCATGTCACTGTACTCCAGCCTGGGCAACAAAGCAAGACTCTGTCTCAGAAAAAAAAGAGAAAAAAAAAAAAAAGAAAAAGAAACAATGAAGGAACTCTATGAAAAACCCATAGCTAATGCTCAAAAGCAAAAGACAGGATGCTTTCCCCTAAGATCAGGAACAAGACAAGAAATTATATACATATAATGCAATGACATAAACTGTCTTAGCTGGGTGACACTAATGCAAACCAAAAATAGAATTCTAAGACCCCTAAGCCACTGAATGGACCCCTCCTCTCAGCCGAGGGGATTCCAAAGTAAACCTGAAAAACCAGTTCAGGCCATGATAGGAAGAGAGTGTTGAACGTGCCTCATTATACTCTCCTCGTGTTGGAATTCAGTCACAGCTGCCCAGCATTAACATTAAAACAGGGACCTTGAGGCTGACAAAACATACTCTTTGTAGCAATAAGATACCAAATTCCAACCTGATTCTAGTATAGCATCAGATGACATCTAGCAGGCCCTAAAATATTAAAGTATTTTACTCCAAAATATATGTCTTTGACATTTTCTAAATGGCCCTGCAAAGCGGTCTCTTATGGGGGAAATGTACATTCTGTAGAGAATTCTGACCCCTCTCCAGGTCTTTTTCTAATCCTGAAGAGATTAGCTGAGAGTCTAGCACCTTTGAGAGAACTAAACAGGAAACATTTGCCATCTATTGCCTCTAAGGGCAACCACCTGTGAGACATCAGCTCTATAGTAAGAACCTTGGTCTCCACAACCCACCCCTTATCTGAACCCAGACACTCCTTTCTACTGATCACAGATTGTTTTTTGTTTTGTTTTGTTTTGTTTTGAGACAGAGTGTCACTGTCGCCCAGACTGAAGTGCAGTGGCAGGATCTCAGATCATTGCAACCTCTGCCTCCCAGGTTCAAACAATTCTCCTGCCTCAGCCTCCCAAGTAGCAGGGATTACAGGCGTGCACTACAACCCCCGGCTAATTTTTTTTTTCTTTCTTTTTGTTTTTAGTAGAGACAGGGTTTCACCATGTTGGCCGGCTAGTCTCAAACTCCTGACCTCAGGTGATCCACCCTCTTTGGCCCCCAAAGTGCTGGGATTACAGGTGTGAGCCACTGTGCCTGGCCTATTCCAAGTCTTAAGATAATAACCTAACTCTTTCAACAAATTGCCAGTCAGAAACTCTTTGAATCCACCTAGGACCTGTAAGCTCCCCTGCCCAACCTTTCCAGGCTGAACCAATGTATAGCTGATATGTATTGACTGATGTCTTATGTCTCCCTAAAACATATAAAATCAAGCTGTAACCCAACCACCTTGGGCACATGTTCTTAGGACCTCTTAAGACCGTGCCTTGGAGGCTGGGCGCGGTGGCTCGCGCATGTAATCCTGGCTAACATGGCAAAACTCCGTGTCTGAAAAAAAAACAAAAAAAAAAAAAATTAGCCAGGCATGGTGGCGGGTGCCTGTAATCCTGGTTACTCGGGAGGCTGAGGCAGAAAAATTGCTTGAACCTAGGAGGCAGAGTTTGCAGTAAGCCTAGATTGTGCCACTGCACTCCAGCCTGGGCGACAGAGTGAGACTCTGTCTAAAAAAAAAAAAAAAAAATTATCTCTAGTTTCTGTTCTTTATAGCTCTTAGGTATGTCTAAAAATCACTTTACTGATTTATATGCTTCTTGTCTGTCTCTTTCCATTCTAATGCAAATCCCATAGAACAAGAATCTTGTCTGTCTCATTTACATTATATCCCTATTGCTTAGCAAAGTGGCTGGCACATGGCAGATCTTCAAAAATTATTCATTGACATCTTTTTAATTTTTGTTTTTAAGGAACAGGGTCTCGCTCTGTCACCCAGGCCAGACTGCAGTGGCATGATCATAGCTCACTGCAGGCTCAAACTCCTGGGTTCAAGTGATCTTCCCACCTCAGCCTCCAGAGTAGCTCGGACTGCTGGAACATGCCATCATGCCTGGCTATTTTTCTTTTTAATTTTTTGTAGAGATGGAGTCTTGCCATGTTACCCAGGCTAGCATGGCTAGCACTTTTTTTTTTTTCTTTTTTATGAGACAGAGTCTCACTGTCTCCCAGGCTGGAGTGCAGTAGTGTGATCTTGGCTCACTGAAACCTCCACCTCCCGGGTTCAAGCGATTCTCATGCGTCAGCCTCCCAAGTAGCTGGGATTACAGGTGTGTGTCACCACGTCTGTCTATTTTTGTATTTTTAGTAGAGATGGGGTTTTGTCATGTTGGCCAGGCTGGTCTTAAACTCCTAGCCTCATGTGATTCACCCAATTTGGCCTCCCAAAGTGCTGGGATTACAGACGTGAGCCACTGAGGCTAGTGTTCTTGTTTTATTACACAGTACATTTTCTGCTCACAAGCTCCTGAGATCATGCATGTATTTCTCAGCTTCCTTCTGCCTAGACATGCCCATACTTTATTCAATTCAGACTAAGGTAGGAGTGCATCAACCATATGGTATTTAATATTGTGAAATTTCTAAGGCACTAAATCTTAGGGAAGCCATGTCTGACTTAACACTATAGCCTATCCCCCTCAATATAAACTCAATAAACAAATATGTACAGAATATTCATAGTAATGCCTGGGACTTAGCCATAGTAATGAGGGTTCAGAGCTCTGAATCTGCTAGATTGAGAGGGTAGGTAAGTAAACAAATAAATACAATTTAATGCTGAAGGCGCTTGACAGAGCTCCACCCAGAGTATCATGTTCCAAAAACTAACAAAGACATACATACCTCCCAGCCTAGTCAATATAGTGTAAGACCCCGCCTGCAAAAAAAAAAAAAAAAAAAAAAAATTAGCTGGGCAGGGTGGCACTTGCCTGTGGTACGAGCCCCTTGGGAGGCTGAGGTGAGTAGATCGCTCGTGTGGTTGAGGCTGCAGTGAGCTTTAATCACGTCACTGCCCTCCAGCCTGGGTGACAGAGCAAGACTCTGTCTCAAAAAAATCAAATCAAATGAAATGAAATCAAATCAAATCAAAAGCATTCCAGATACCTTTGTTTTAGGGACATCCTTACCCAAACTTGAAATTCAAATGATGGGCCTACTCATTTTAACGTGGGTGTTACTGCATAAATCATACCTCAAGGAAAGATGCAGGAACTCAGCCTTGAAAGATACTTTTTTTTTTTTTTTTTTTTGAGATGGTGTCTTGCTCTGTCGCCCAGGCTGGAGTGCAGTGGCACGATTTCAACTCACTGCAACCTCTGCCTCCTGAGTTCAAGCGATTCTCCTGCCTCAGCCTTCTGAGTAGCTGGGACTACAGGCGCCCGCCACCACACCCGGCCAATTTTTGTATTTTTAGTAGAGATGGCGTTTTACCATGTTGGCCAGATTGCTCTTAAACTCCTGACCTCCAGTGATCCGCCCACCTTGGCCTCCCAAAGTGCTGGGATTACAGGTGTGAGCCACTGTGCTCGGCGGAAAGAGATTCTTAGTAAAGGTCAACCAAGTACTAAAAAAGAATCCCATTTATTTTTTTCATTGACTGTATGCTGAATCTACCTTTGATCTTTGGAGAAAAGAGAAATAGTACTGGTACACTTCTGAACTTATTTGCTAAGTTGCTTGTTAAGCTAAATAATCACAACCATCAAGTGGCTATGTTTTTAACCTGCAGTCCTTTGGCATGTGATATGTATTGAGAGTAACAGGCTTACCGCTTCTAGGAAGACGCAATGCTGTTGTGGAAAGACGGATGGCATTTGAAGTTAGAAGACCTGTTTGGTCCTGCGTTGTCACTTACCGGCTGTGTGACTATGAACGAGTCATTTAACAGTTTGGAACCTGTCTCCGCACCCATAAAATGGAGATATCATCTGCCCACTGCATCTCAGAGGTCTGGAGTACCAAATAAGAGGGTGGATGCCAGATTGTTTTATCAACTACAAAGAAATATACAAAGATTAATAATCAGTGTTTGTATCTGTATGCTACAGCTTTAGCAAGTGACTGGCACAAATGTACTCATAAGTGTTTGTAAAATAAATTAATATCTCAAACGCTCCTGGAGTATAGACCAATGAGAGCTCTAGTCAGCTATAACCAGGAAGCCTCAATAATTACAACATTTATTTCAGATGATGTGGGCCAAGTGCGGTGGCTCATGCCTGTAATCCCAGCACTTTGGGAGGCCAAGGCAGGTGGATCACTTGAGGTCAAGTGTTCGAGACCAGTCTGACCAACATGGTGAAACCCCCTCCGTCTCTACTAAAAAAAATACAAAATTAGCTGGGTGTGGTGGTGCACGCCTGTAATCCCAGCTACTTGGGAGGCTGAGGCACGAGAATTGCTTGAACCTGTGAGGCAGAGGATGCAGTAATCTGAGATGGCGCCATTGCACTCCAGCCTGGGCAACAAGAGCAAAACTCTGTTTCAAAGAATAATAATAATAATAATAATAATAATAATAATAATAATAAAGATGATGTGGAAAGATTTTTTACCTGTTTACATTAACAGCACTTGTTTAGTGAGGATTTGATTTTTAAATTCATGGGTTGTCAAAATGCTTTTTACCTTCTGCTCTGACTTTTAATCGTTTTTCTGCCTGTTGGCACTTCCACCAATGGTGAACAGGAACAAGGGAGTTAACAAACTGTGGATCATTCTATTTTGCATGTTTCTTTTTTTTTTTTTTTTTTTTTGGAGGCAGGATCTCACTTTGCTGCCCAGGCTGGATTGCAGAGGTGTGCTCTCAGCTCACTACAGCCTTGGCCTCTGGGGCTCGAGCAATCCTCCTGCCTCAGCCCCCCAACTAGCTGAGACCACAGGCACACAGCACCATGCCCGGCTAATTTTTGTATTTTTTGTAGAGGCAGGGTCTTGCCATGTTGCCTAGGCTTGTCTTGAACTCTTGAGCTTAAGTGATCTCTCTGCCTTGGTCTCCCAAATTGCTGGGATCACAGGCGTGAGCCAGTGTGCCCAGCCGCCTAATTTTGCAAGTTTCTGTTAACTCCAATAAAGGCCATAAAGAGGTGGATGCTACTAGTCAAAAACTGTAACTTTTGTGTCTCACACTTCGATACCTGTTGATATGGAGAGGTACTGGCTTCATTCTCTGGCCAAAAAAGGTGATAAATGATAGATGACAAATTAAAAGTTTGGACATATGCTTGGGGAAAGAAAAAAGTAAAAGAATATAATTTCCACAAAGTACTACCAACTCCACTCTTCACTTTAATACATATAAAAAGGTGCTTCAGGGTAGTGTTCCACTAAGTTCAAGTCACAGCTCCTATTCAGATTGTTTATCAGATCTAAAAATGCTTCCTTTTTTTTTTTTTTTTTTTTTGAAACAGAGTCTTGTTCTGTTGCCCAGGCTGGAGTGCAGTGGTGTGATCTTGGCTCACTGCAACCTCCGCCTCCCAGGTTCAAGCAATTCTCCTGCCTCAGCTTCCTGAGTAGCTGGGATTACAGGCACACACCCCAACGCCTGGCTAATTTTTGTATTTTTAGTAGAGATGGGGTTTCACCATGTTGGTCAGGCTGGTCTCGAACTCTCGACCTCGTGATCTTCTGCCTCGGCCTCCCAAAGTGCTGGGATTACAGGTGTGAGCCACAGCACCCGGCCTAAAAATGCTTCTTTTTCTGGTTGAATTGGGAACAAATTTCACTAGACATCACTGACAGCAGTGATTTATAATGATTTATAAGAAGAAGCTGACTGCAATGCCCTCTGGTGGTTTAAAGCTTTCTTCGTATCTATAACTGCAACGTTAAAAAAAAATGCAGCCATTTTCTATCAAACGGGAGTTTGTTTATAAATTAAAACATCAACAAAGATAAGCCATAAAACTTCCTTTTGATTTCCATGACTATCATAATAATCATAAAGCACTTCTACAGATGCACTTTGCAGAGCATAACTCCATGGTTCAAGGAATTAATAAAATAATTTAGCCTGTAATCCCAGCCTCTTAGGAGACTGAGGCAAGGAGGGTCACTTGAGCCCAGGAGTTTGAGGCTGCAGTGAGCTATGACCACGCCACCGTACTCAGTCCGGGGAAATAAAGCAAGACTCAGTCTCTTAAAAAACAAAGAGATTTATAGAAAGTCCCTGCCCTATGACCTTGCCATCTAACAAAGACACGTAAACTAGGAGGCCATGCAGACATGAAACCAAATCCCAAAGGACAGAACTGCTTTTTAATTTAATAACATGATATCATGGTAGGCAAACCTTTTGGTTCAGTAACTGAATTCCTGGAAATTTTTCTTAAAGAAATAATCAGAGGCCGGGCGCGGTGGCTCAAGCCTGTAATCCCAGCACTTTGGGAGGCTGAGATGGGCATATCACGAGGTCAGGAGATTGGAGACCATCCTGGCTAACACGGTGAAACCCCCTCAGCTCTCACTAAAAAATACAAAAAACTAGCCGCAAGGTGGCGGAGCCTGTAGTCCAGCTACTCGGGAGGCTGAGGCAGGAGAAAAGCGCGAACTGAGCATGAGCTTGCAGGAGCTGAGATGGCTCTTAAGCACTGCACTCCAGCCTGGGGACAGAAAAAAAAAAAAAAAAAAAAAAGAAATAATCAGAAAAATGTAAAGAGATACATATTTTAAGGATTTTTATCACCACTTCATTTATAATAGCAAAAATTGAAAATAACCTAGAAGTCCATCAATGGGAGTCTAACTAATTATATATATATTCATATAATGCAATTCTATGCAGCAACTATATAATAAAATTGCTAATGCATTTATTAACATTATATTTGGAGGCCGGCTGGTAATTAAGCTCATCCTGACTTTGGGATCGGTGATTGATGAGTGGAGATCGAGACCTACATCACGGAAACCCCCACTCTGCCAAAAAATACAAACTAGCCGGGCGCAGGCATGCCTGCAGTCCCAGCTACTCGGGAGGCTGACGAGATCGGCGTGAACTGGAGGGAGCTTGCAGTGATGAGATCCACCATCTCCCAGCCTAAGACAGAGCGAGATCTCAAAAAAAAAAAAAAAAACATTATATTTGGAGATGAAAAGGTTACAGAATTAGGCATAGTTTCATCCTTGAGATGGAGTCCTGCTTGTCGCCCAGGCTGGGAGGCAATGCCATCTTGGCACACTGCAAGCTCAGCCCCGGTTCACACCCATTCTGCCTCAGCCTCCGAAAGGTTGTCTGACTCAGGCTCGCCAACACTTCAGCTAATTTTGTATTTTAGTAGAGACTGGTTTCACTGTGCTAGCTGTGATGGTTCTATCTCCTGACCTCATGATCCGCCCCGCTTGGCCTCCCAGCTGGGGATTACAGGCATGGGCCACCACACCCGGCCCATCCTGCTTTTTAAAAAAACCCTTATCTATAAATATACTTGTGTATGTATACATTTAAACAAGTGTGAAAATGGATATACTGAAATATTAGCGAAACGTATAGAAATATATATCTCCTCATTCTCTTCTTTTCCGTATTTTCTGAAAAATTTTATAATGACTATGTATTACTTTGGTGAGGAAAGAAAATGTCTAAAGCTAAGCAAAAATTTTAACCAAAATATAAAATACATCAACCTGGGAAATACAGTGAGACTGTTTCTACAAAAAAATTCTAAAAAATTAGCCAGGTATGGTACAGTCCTAGCTACTCAGGAGGTTGAGGCAAGAGGATTGCTTAAGTCCAGGAAGTCACAGCTGCAGTGAGCTCTGCCGATGCCACTGAACTCCAGCCTGGGTGACAGAGTGAGATCCCGTCTCTAAAAAAATAAATAAATAAAATAAATACAGATAGCCCCAAGTAGGACAAGACACTATAAGATTCTTGGGTAGAAAGAACATCAGGACGTTTGAATTCCTGTTTTAGACTCCCAGTCCTTTGCTATATGACCTGAGCCAGACCTGTGTCTCCATTTTCCATCTATACGGTATGAAGTAACTAAAATAAATGTCACACTAGAGAGAATAAAATGAGAATGAGTATATTAGAAGAAAAATCTATAAACACTACACCTATAAACTGGTTGCAAATTAAGAAAAGAAACAGGATTTTCTCAATTTAAAAAATTAAAAATATAAATGTTATATATATTTACTAACTATAACATATATGTAAATATATTTAATATGTATAACATATTAAATATGTATAAAATATATATCTAAAAACATTGAAGTCTTAAGGTAAAGGATAATTTCTATATTATCCTTATATATATTACATATAATATGTATTTAATACATTTATATATAAATGTGTGTCTAATTTATATATACATATTATATATATTTTTTGAGGCAGTATCTTGCTTTGTCACCCAGGCTGGAGGGTGGTGACATGATCATGGTTCATTGCAGCTTCAACCTTCTGGCTCCTGTGCTCAAGCAATCCTTCCATCTCAGCCTTCCGAGTAACTGGAATTGCAGGTGCGCACCACCATGCCCAGCTAATTTTTTCTTTTTCCTTTTTTTTTTGAGACGGAGTCTCGCTCGTCGGTCGCCCAGGCTGGAGTGCGGTGGCGCGATCTCGGCTCACTGCAAGCTCCGCCTCCCGGGTTCAGGCGATTCTCCTGCCTCAGCCTCCCGAGTAGCTGGGACTATAGGCAGCCGCCGCCACGCCCGGCTAATTTTCTAGATTTTTAGTGGAGACAGGGTTTCACCGTGTTAACCAGGACGGTCTGGATCTCCTGACCTCGTGATCCGCCCACCTCGGCCTCCCAAAGTGCTGGGATTACAGGCGTGAGCCAACGTGCCCGGCCATTTTTTCTATTTTTTGTAGAGATGAGGTCTTGCTATGTTGCCTAGGCTGGTCAAACTCCCGGGCTCAGGCGATCCTTCTGCCTCAGCCCCCTAGATTGCTGGGACTATAGGCATGAGCCACTGTACCCAATCTTTTATAATTTTTAATACACTAACAAATGCAAAATAAAGAAATCAAATAAAAACTCAACTAGTTTCTTTTTTTTTTTTTTTTGAGAGTCTCACTCTGTCACCCAGGCTGGAGTGCAATGGCATGATCTCGGCTCATTGCAACCTCCACCTCTTGGGTTCAAGCAATATTCTCCCGCTTCAGCTTTCCAAGTAGCAGGCAAAAACAACAAAAAACAGACAAGTTGGACTTCATGAAAATTTTAAAATGCATGCATCAAAAGACACTATCAACATAAAAAGGCAACAGAATGGTAGAAAATATTTGCAAATCATATATCTGATAAGAGATTAATATCCAGAATATATACGGAATTCCTAAAACTCAACAACAAAAAAACACTTGATTCAAAAACAGGCAAGTAACTTTTTTTTCTTTTTTTTAATTCTGAGTTGGCTCACTAGGGAGTAGGCAAGTGACTTGGATAGACATTTCTCCAAAGAAGATATACAAATGGCCAATAAGCACATGAAGAGATACTCATTATCACTAATCATTAGGGAAATGCAAATCAAAACTACAATGAGATACCACCACACACCCCATTACGATGGCTACTATCAAAAAAGCAGAAAATAGTAAGTGTTGATGAGGATGCGGAGAAAGTGGAACACTTGTACACTGTTGGTGGGAATGTAAAATGGTGCAGCTGCTGTGAAACAGTATGGTGATTCCTCAAAAAATTAAAAATAGTGCCAGGTGCAGTGGCTTATGCCTGTACTCCCAGCATTTTGGGAGGCTGAGGCGGGTGGATCACCTGAGGTCAGGAGTTCGAGACCAGCCTGGCCAACATGGTGAAACCTTGTCTCTACTAAAAATAAAAAAATTAGGCCGGGCGTGGTGGCTCAAGCCTGTAATCCCAGTACTTTGGGAGGCCGAGACAGGCGGATCACGAGGTCAGGAGATCGAGACCATCCTGGCTAACACGGTGAAACCCTCTCTCTACTAAAAAAAATACAAAAAACTAGCCGGGCGAGGTGGCGGGTGCCTGTAGTCCCAGCTACTCGGGAGGCTGAGGCAGGAGAATGGCATAAACCCGGGAGGCGGAGCTTGCAGTGAGCTGAGATCCGGCCACTGCACTCCAGCCTGGGCGACAGAGTGAGACTCTGTCTCAAAAAAATAAAATAAAATAAAATAAAAAAATCAGCCAGACGTGGTGGCAGGTACCTGTAATCCCAGCTACTTGGGAGGCTGAGGCAGGAGAATTGCTTGAACCCGGGAGGTGGAGGTTGCCGTGAGCTGAGATTGCGCCATTGCACTCCAGCCTAGGTGACAGAGCAAGACTCTGTCTCAGGAAAAAAAAAATTAAAGATAGAATTACCATACAATCCAGCAATTTTACTTCTGGGTATATGTCCGAAAGAATTAAAAGCAAGGTTTCAAAGAGATATTTGTATACCCATGTGCATAGCAGCATTATTCACAATAGCTAAAATGTGGAAGCAACCGAAATGTCCATAGAGAAGCAAAATGTGGTATACATACAGTGGAATATTATTCAACCTCAAAAAGGAAGGCAATGCTGACCTATGCTACAACACAGGTGAACCTCGAGAACATTATGCTGAGTGAAATAAGCCAGTCACAGTAAGACAAATACTGTATGATTCCACTTACATGAGGTACTTACAGTAGTCAAAAATCATAGAGACAAAAACTAGAATGGTGGCTGCCAGGGGACAGGGGAAGGTGGGGAGTGGGGAGTTAGTGTTTAATGGGCATAGAGTTTCAGTTTTACAAGATGAAGAGTTCTAGGATGAATGGTGCTGTTGGTTGAACAATATTATGAATATATTATATGCTACTGAACTCTACACTTAAAAATGGTTAAGATGGGGCTGGGTGCGGTGGCTTACGCCTGTAATTCCAGCACTTTGGGAGGCCGAGGCGGGCGGATCACCTGTGGTTGGGAGTTTGAGACCAGTCTGACCAACATGGAGAAACCCCGTCTCTACTAAAAATACAAAATTAGCCGGGCGTGGTGGCGCGTGCCTGTAATCCCAGTTACTGGGGAGGCTGAGGCAGGAGAACTGCTTGAACCCGGGAGGCGGAGGTTGCAATGAGCTGAGATTGTGCCATTGTACTCCAGCCTGGGCAACAACAGTGAAACTCTGGCTCAAAAAAAAAAAAAAAATTGGTTAAGATGGTATGCCATGTGTATTTTACCACACACACAAATTAGGAGCAGAAAAAAAAAACCTCATCTAATCTCTGTACTAGTTTCCAAGTAAACATTTCTGTATTAATCAAGATAAATCCAATTCCAGACCTTGATAGTAAGCCTAAACTGTTCTTTCTGGTCAATCTTCATAAAGGTAAAACGGAACAATTAATGCTATGTCTCATTATTATTATTATTATTTTTTGAGGCAGGGTCTCACTCTGTCGCCTAGTCCTATGTCTAATTTTTAAAGTACATTTAAAATTAGATTTTGGGCCAGGCATGGTGGCTCATGTCTACTCCCAGCACTTTGGGAGGCCAAGGCGGGAGGATTGCTTGAGTCCAGGAGTTTGAGACCAGCCTGGGCAACACAGTAAGACCTCTATATAGTAAGACCTCAACATAGTAAGATCTCTACAAAAATAAATGAAATAAAGTCAGATTTAATTATTATTATTTTTTTGAGGCAGAGTCACCCAGCATGATCTCACTGCAGCCTCCACCTCCTGGGTTCAAATGATTCTCCTGCCTCAGCCTTCCGAGTAGCTGGGATTACAGGTGCCTGCCACCAAATCTACCTAGCTTTTGCATTTTCAGTAGAGATGGGGTTTCTCCTTGTTGGCCAGGCTAATCTCAAACTCCTGGCCTAAAGTGATCCCCCGGCCTTGTCCTCCAAAAGTGCTGGGATTACAGGCATGAGCCACCGGGCCCGTGTTGTTTTGTTTTTTTTTTTTTTTTTTGAGATGGGGTCTTGTTCTGTCGCCCAGGCTGGAGTGCAGCGGTGCGACCACGGCTCACTGCAACCTCTGCCTCCTGGGTTCAGGTGTTCCTCCCACCTCAGCCTCGTAAGTAGTTGGGACTACAGGCGTGCACTACCATGCCTGGCTAATTTTTGTATTTTTTGTAGAGGAAGAGTTTTGCCATGTTGGCCAGGCTGGTCTCAAATTCCTGGGCTCATGTGATCCACCAGCCTTGGCATCCCAAAGTGCTGGGGTTAAAGGCAAGAGCCGTAACACCTGACCTAGATTCTAAATTCTTAGAGTACAAGCACCTCATCTTCCTTCCCAAGTCTACATGTAGACATAACTGCTAAGTAGAATGGGGGTCCTAATCACCCCTCCTCCCTCGTTGCAGGCCCTGTGTGACCTGATGCTGTTTCTTCTCCTCTGCTTCAGTATTTGTTCAATCCAGAGGTCCAGGTTGGAAAGCTTCTGGATCTCATTCAGACTAATGCACAAATAATAAAGTATCATCCTCTTCCTACTTTGCATATGCTCTTTATTTCCTGTGGAGGTCCTCCACCCACTGCTTGGTGTGTTTCTAGTTCAAATGTCGCCTTCTGGTCCCACAGTTCAACACAGAGTTAGGTCCCGCTTCCTCATGCTCTCAGGGCAACTCCTGAATGTTTACAGCACATTTCTCATCAGAACTCACCAGCGGTACAATTTTAAGTTGTTTTTGTCTGACTCCCACGCTGAACAATGAGATACATGAGGGCAGAGACTATTATTCATCTGTATAATCCCAGCAATTTGCATAGTGTTTGGATATGGCAGACAATCAAAAATGATTTCTTAAATGAATATAACATTATTCTTAGAAGAGGAATTTGCACTTTAAGAAGGTCCTCCATATGATACCCACACAGGGAACCACCTACTTGACTGGCCATCCAGTTTGCCAGTGGGTTCTACAGACACCAAAGCAAAACAAGAATGAGGTGCACGTGACACGATTACATAAGCAGTGCCCTTAGGGTAGATCATTTTGGTGACTCCAATTAAAGCAAAGAAATAAACGAAGGTTACTTTTTTTGTGGGGGATGGAGTCTTGCTCTGTCACCCACGCTGAAGTGCAGTGGCATGATCTCGGCTCACTGCAACCTCCGCCTCCTGGGTTCAAGCGATTCTCCTGCCTCAGCCTCCCAAGTTGCTGGGATTACAGACGCCCACCACCACACCCAGCTAATTTTTGTATTTTTAGTATAGACAGGGTTTCACCATGTTGGTTAGGCTGGTCTTGAACTCCTGACCTCAGGTGATCTGCCCGCCTTGGCCTCCCAAAGTGCTGGGATTACAGGCGTGCGCCACCGCGCCCGGTCTAGATGGCTTACTTTTAAGGACATCTGAAGAATGTAGTATGGCAGGGTAAAAAGTCAGCCTCAACTAGGAATCCCTACCCCTATTCATGACACGTGTGACTGTAGATAAATTACCCTTTAAGCTTCAACTACTTCATCTGTTAATGGAAATAAACTCCATACGCTGGAGTTGTTACAAGGATATCAAGATGTATATAAATTAATTGTAACTAGCATTTAGTGGGCATTCAGTTTCTTGCATGGAAGTTTCAGGACCCACTCTCATGCTCTATAACTAGTTTCAAACAGATTTCTCCTTCCTTTTCAATGTCATTACAGACTGAACCCCATTTGCTGGGTCCCACAGTTCACTGTCCAGTATGTACCTGCCACACATTTTTTGAACATCTCTTTGAGTGTTGTGGTAGGCACTGGTCTCTCCCTTTCCTTGACTCTCATACCATCTCCTAATTTCTTTTTCACTCTGTCTTTAGTAGTTTTCCTTCTTCTCCCACTTAGCCTCTAGAAAACTCTTTTTTTTTTGCTCATTAAGCCCACTGAATGCACTTTTCAGGGGCAACAAGTATGTCCCAGAAAGATCAGCACTAACCTTCAATTTACATAGTAATAAAGCCCTCCCACTGCTCCTGTGAAGGCAAAACAAAACAAACAAAACGAAACAAAACAAAACAGGGCGGGCGGGGTGGCTCGCACCTGTAATCCCAGCACTTTGGGAGGCCGAGGCGAGTGGATCATGAGGTCAGGAGATTGAGACCATCCTGGCTAACACGTTGAAACCCCATCTCTACTAAAAATTAAAAAAAAAAAAAAAAAAAAATCAGCCGGGCGTAGTGGCAGGCACCTGTTGTCCCAGCTACTCGGGAGGCTGAGGCAGGAAAATGGCGTGAACCTGGGAGGCGGAGCTTGCAGTGAACTGAGATTGCGCCACTGCACTCCAGCCTGGTGACAAAGGGAGACTCTGTCTCAAAAAACAAAAGAAAACCAAACAGAACAATCAGGTTCTCAGTCACTTTTTTGTGGTGGGTGGGGGGTGCGGGGTAAAGGCTCTTGCTCTGTCACCCAGGCTGGAGTGCTGTGGTGCGACTACAGTTCACTGCAACCTCTGCCTCCTGGGCTCAAGCGATCTTCTCACCTCAGCCTCCCAAGAAGCTAGGACTACAGGCATGAACTGTGGTGCCCAGCTGATTTTTTTTTTTTTTAAGCAATTGAGACGGGGTCTTACTATGTTGCCCAGGCTGGTCTCGAAGTCCTGGACTCAAGTGATCCTCCTGCCTTGGCCTCCCAAAGTGTTGGGATTACAGGTGTGAGCCCTGGTGCCTGGCCTCAATCAGCCACTTTTTTTTTTTTTTTTTTTTGAGACAGAGTCTCGTTCTGTCACCCAGGCTGGAGTGCAGTGGCCGGATCTCAGCTCACTGCAAGCTCCGCCTCCTGGGTTTGCGCCATTCTCCTGCCTCAGCCTCCCGAGTAGCTGGGACTATAGGCACCCGCCACTTCGCCCGGCTAGTTTTTTGTATTTTTTAGTAGAGAGAGGGTTTCACTGTGTTAGCCAGGATGGTCTCGATCTCCTGACCTCGTGATCCACCCGTCTCGGCCTCCCAAAGTGCTGGGATTACAGGCTTGAGCCACCGCGCCCGGCCCAATCAGCCACTTTTAGTGCACACATAAATATCCTACAAATGAGGCTTTGTGTATGTTGGGTATTCTGGTGACATTCCACACTGTCAGGCAAGTAATTAATTCACTTGCCCAGAGAAGGGCTCTTCTTAGGTGTGTGGCATTTGGCTCCTCAAGTCACCATTCTTTAGCTTTTCAAAAGAGCCAAGGTGAGTCACTAGCTCAGTCAGTGATGCTGCCATTAAACCAGTTCATGTTTTACTGATTAACTGATAAGTGTCTGGGAAACTTGACTACTAAATAAAATATAGAATTACTGGATTTGGCTTTTTTTGAGAAGATACAACAAAGGAAAGTTCCCAAAAAAGAAATGTTCACAATTAAAACAAATGGAAAGTGGAAAAGCTGCCCCAAAGCAAAACCTAGTTCATTTGCTTGGTTCAAACAGCTTTTATTAAGCACATAGATATGCCCTGTACCGTGCCAGATGCTCTCCCGTATCTACAGCTGTTAATCATCAGAACGGCTTTGAGAGGTCATCATTTCTACCTGACAGATGAAGGCCCGGAAGCTCAAAAGGTCAAGTGATTTGTCTGTAGCTGCAAATGCTAATAAAGTGACGGAATGAAAACTGGAACCAGATCTGGCTCAAAATCCAGAGTGCCTTCCACTAAACCACAGATACATCTATTCAAATAGCCATATCCCTAACCAGTAACAGTGATATCATAATAGTTGTCACCAACATTTATCTAGCTCCTCTCATGTGGCAAGCCCTGTGCTAAGCGACTTACGTATATGATCTCATTTAATCCTCACAATCACCCTATGAGGTAGGTTTATCAAGATCTCCATTTCATAGTTGAGGAAACCAAGTTTCATAAAAGCTCAGTAACTGCTTAGTTCCCACAGCTGGTAAGGAGTAGGACAAGTTTGTACCTAGGTCTATCTAATTCCAGAACCCATTCTCTTAATCATTACACTAGATTGCAGGAAACTCAAACTCTAGTCCTGCTTCTAAAGAGGCAAGTTGGGCCGGGCGCGGTGGCTCAAGCCTGTAATCCCAGCACTTTGGGAGGCCGAGGCAGGTGGATCACGAGGTCAGGAGATCAAGACTATCCTGGCTAACATGGTGAAACCCCGTCTCTACTAAAAATACAAAAAACTAGCCGGGCGTGGTGGCGGGCGCCTGTAGGCTCAGCTACTTGGGAGGCTGAGGCGGGAGAATGGCTTGAACCCGGGAGGCGGAGCTTGCAGTGAGCCGAGATCACGCCACTGCACTCCAGCCTGGGAGCACAGCGAGACTCCGTCTCAAAAAATAAAAATAAAAAAAAAGAGGCAAGTCGTTTGATAGTTTTCTCTCAATTTCCTTGCTAGTTAAATGGGGATATTGTTACTTGTCCCTACCTATTTCACAGAAATATTAGGATTATAAAATGAGAAAGTATATAAGCTTTCAAAAGGGAAATTGCTATATAAATCTAGCTACTGTCTAAAGTTTCACTCAGATCTTCCCTATTCCACAGTCACCAAGGGATTTGGCTGACATCATTAGCTCTCAAACGTCCTCTGAAGTGGAGAGTATTGTCTCCACTCATCAAACAGCAAATTACAAAGAGATGGCGTAAAATGCTAGTCAGCAACAGAGATGGGAATAAAACCCAAGATTTCTTTTTTTTGAGACGGAGTCTCGGCCTGTCGCCTCGGGTTGGAGTGCAGTGGCTGATCTTGGCTCACTGTAGCTCCACCTCCCGGCTCCTCACGCCATTCTCCCGCCCCAGCCTCCGAGTAGCTGGGACTACAGGCTCACACCACCAAGGTTTTTTTTGTATTTTTAGTAGAGACGGGTTTCACCCATGTTAGCAAGTGATGGTCTCGACCTCCTGACTCAGATCCACCACTGCCTCCCAGTGCTGGGATTACAGGCTTGAGCCACCGCGCCCGGCAAAACCCAAGATTTCTAACTCCCATTGAATATGTTCTTATGACAGATCTATTTCTGCATTTCTTACTTAACTGTAGAACAGACAAGGGTAGAAATAGGACAGTGCCCGCTTCAAAACACACATTAAATACTTACAGAAATTAAATTTTCTACTGCGGTGACACTAATACAATCCCTAAGGTTCTTAATTCTCATATTCTAGAGAAACTGCACAAAGTATCAAAAATAAAAAATTCTCTTTTCCCTAGTACAGACTTCAGCTCTTCAGGTTTTTCAAACAACTTATGGTTACAAAACTAGGTGGGTTACTAACTAGTTTCAACTGGTGAGTCTATAAATTTCCATAAGGAACATAACTCAATGTTAAATTGTTTCCTCATAAAATCAGAAAAAGAGAAGCATCAAACACATTCTCACATCATAAATAGCTAATAGAGCTATATAATTTGAATTGGAAATTATCCTAACAGACCAACTCGCAGTATTCTGAGCTCAAAATTCAAGTTCCAAAGGGAACAGCATAATTAAAACAATAATGAAAACACACATGGCACCTTTATGATCATTCTTCTCCTATTCAGAAATCAAAATAATGTTGTACTTCCCACTCAAGGTCTGCCACAGGCACATAAAAACCTTAAAGTAAAATTAAAAAGTAGTAAAAACAATTCTGTCTTCAATTCTCTGACTTAAATAGGGGATGAATGTTCAGTCCTCTTCCCAGATTATTAGCTCCTGCTAATTTTTGTTTGCTAGAACAATACGATGATCTTTAACAATCATATACTTTGAAATTACCACAGGGACTAAAGAGGAAATTAGAGAAGGAAATTTCCACTCTCAAAATTGACCTAAATCCTAAAGAATGAAGTATTTCATTATTACTCTCTCTGACTGAATCATGGACTTATAAATCAAAAACCTGCCATTTTGTTATAGGGACAAACACGAAGTCACAGAAATCCAAAGAACTGCTCTACTAATGTCAAGAAAATTTGCTTCTTGAGTGGGTCGAGATATCTAAATCCACTCCTAGCCACAGAATAAAAGCCCTACCACCTAAACGACGTGCTGTGAGTAGAAAGCAAAAGACGACATAGGACTCCTAGATTTTTCAGAGGTTGTTTGAATACATTAATCTCTTTCGTTTGAGAAAAATCTTTATCTTGATGTCCATAATTGAAACCAATCACTTCTGGTGGGTCAGGGGGTCCTATGGTCTCTGGACCTTTAATGTGGCTAAGAATCCCCCAGGGATGTTAAAATACGGAGCAGGATTCAGAAACTCTGGGTTGCATGCCCAGCAAGCTCGCGGCAGTGTCACTGTCTGATGGACTACACTGAGCAATAGGACTCTAAGGAAGGTTTCCAAATGAAATAACCTCAACCAGATGTTTATTTTCAAAATATACAGCCTACACCAAGTTTATAACGGGAGATAATATTCCAGACCTCAACAAGATACCTGCTCCCCCTCTTCTCATTTTTGTGATTTTTCCCATCTGGTTGCAAACTCAACGTAATACCTTAATGAAGAGCAATTTTCAAGAGTATCTTTTTTGTGCTGACCATTTATTGGGACTTGACTGACCAGGGCTTGTAAGGATGGACACAAAACTTCAAGTCTTTCGTAATGAAAGGATTGATTCAAAATAAATATTCTAAAAATTATGTCAAACACTAATGAATAAGTGACATTTACCAATAGTTTATAAGAGAATCGTTTTGGATGAACAATTTTCATTTCACAAAACAAATCACTCATATCCTAAAAAGACACCTCTCCTTAAGCAGGAAAACAAAAGCCCAACAAAAATCAAGTCATGCCCGTGGCACAGCCTTAATGTTAGTTTTAGGGAGGAAAACGCCAACACTGAGACATACAAAAGTATTTGAGGAGAATTACACGTTATTAAATTTGTCCTAGAACCTGGGGGAGTTCAGGGAAAGAAAACAGCTGGTATATTTAAGAAAAATTTAAATAGAAAATATTACACATGAGAGCAAAATAGTCCATTTCTCTTAAGAAAACCAATAAACACTCACAAACTTTCATTTTTAGGTTTTCAACAATGTTTTTTTCATATTAGTCCAACTGCCACCAGTCAGCATGACAATTAAGGTGACAACAGGTCCAGTTTGCCATACTCCCTGTACACCCTTGGATGCTTTTCAAGCCAAAGAGGGTACCATTTGTGGTGGGAGGAGCCAGAGTCAAAGGAGAATCATTTCTCTTCACTCACGAGGAAACCTCCCTCTTGAGCATCTTCGGAATTTGTCATGGGAAGGCATCTCAGTGTGTGTGTGCACGCTTCAGCCCCATAACTGTGAAGGTGGCAGCTGTCAGTTTCTCATAAACAAGGAACATGAGAGCAGCAGTGAGGACTGTCTGCAGCAGTTTGGCTTCCAGGCCTTTGTAGAGTCCCAGTATTCCAAAACGCCTAAAGGGAAAGAGGTTTGAAAAAACAGAAGTCAGCTCCTGCATCAGAGAACATGCTGCCTAGATAGCTACAGCACTTTGATGAGAACAAGCAGTGGAGGTTTTAGATTCAACACAGACTTCTGCTGTCAAAGTACTTCTTATCTTTAAAGGTATTTGGGGACTGATGAAACTTTAGTATTCATGAACCACTAATACTTTGTCCTTATAGTCACCATTAATTAGCAGAATGTTGACAGTATCCCACTGAGGATGCAGATCCTGAAACCTCCTGAAACCATCTTAATGGCAAAATCTGTGATCTAACTAAGAACTTCTGGATCTTCACTTTAATGCTAATTCAGTTATTTCAACTTAGTCCCTAAATGGCAGGACAGCTACCAATATGTTTAGATCATTTCAGCTCAGTATAACGAAAGAGAAAAATGAAAAGCTACCTGATTCTCAAACTTCCCATACATTTCATCCTCTCACTCGGTGGTTTTCAAATTTAGCAGGCATCCAAATCACCTGAAAGGCTTCTTAAAACATACATCGCTGGGTCAATTCCCAGAGTTTCTGATTGACTAAGTTTGGGATGAAATTCAAGAATTTGCATTTCTTCTTTTTACTAGAGACAGGGTCTCACTATGTTGCCCGTGCTGGTCTCTGACTCCTACGTTCACGTGATCCTCCAAGCCTCGGCCTCCCAGAGTGTTGGGATTACAGGCGTGAGCCACTGCACCCAGCCCAAGAATGTGCATTTCTCACAAGCTCCCAGATGAGGAGGAGGAGGATGCCAGTCACCCAGGCTGGAGTGCAGTGGCGAGATCTTGGCTCACTGCAACCTCCACCTCCTGGGTTCAAGCCATTCTCCTGCCTCAGCCTCCTGAGTAGCTGGGACTAAAGGCATGCGCCACCACGCCTGGCTAATTTATTTTTATTTATTTTTATTTATTTATTTTTTTTGAGACAGAGTTTCGCTCTATCACCCAGGCTGGAGTGCAGTGGCGTGATCTGCGCTCACTGCAAGCTCCGCCTCCCGGGTTCACACCATTCTCTTGCCTCAGCCTCCCAAGTAGCTGGGACTACAGGAGCCCACTACCACGCCTGGCTAATTTTTTGTATTTTTAGTAGAGACGGGGTTTCACCATGTTAGCCAGGATGGTCTCGATCTCCTGACCTTGTGATCCACCCGTCTCGGCCTCCCAAAGTTCTGGGATTACAGGTGTGAGCCACCACACCCGGCCTTTTTTTTGTATTTTTAGTGGAGACGGGGTTTCATCATGTTAGCCAGGATGGTCTTGATCTCCTGACTTCGTGATCTGCTCGCCTCAGCCTCCCAAAGTGCTGGGATTACAGGTGTGAGCCACCGCACCCAGCCACAGATTATGGTTCTCATAAATAATGTCGTAAATTTGGAAGCAATCTACATGTCCATCAACAGATAAATGGATAAAGAAAATGTGGTACTTATATAAAATGCAGTACTATTCGGCCGTCAAAAAGAATGAGAGCTTGTCATTTGTAACAACATGGATGGAACTGGAGGTCATTCTGCTAAGTGAAACAAACCAGGCACAGAAAGACAAATATCGCATGTTCTCACTTATTTGTGGGACCTAAAAATCAAAACAATTGAACTCATGGAGATAAAGAGTAGAAGGATGGTTCCCAGAGACTACTGGGAAGAGCAGTGTTGGGCGGAAGGCGGGGATGGTTAATGAGTACAAAAATAGAGAGTTTGAATAAGACCTTGTATTTGCTAGCACAACAGGTGACTAGAGTCAATAATAATTTAATTGTACATTTAAAAATAACTAAAAGAGTATAATAGGACGGTTTGTAACAAAAAGAATAAAGGTTTGAGAGGATGGACACCCCATTTTCCATGATGTGATTAGTATGCTTTGCATGCCAGTATCAAAACATCTCACGTACCTCAAAAATATACACCTGCTATGTACCCACAAAAATCAAAAATTAAAAAATTAAAAAAAAAAAGCCATTAATAACATCTGTATACAAGCTTTTGTGTAGACATATGCTTTCATTTCTCTTGGGTAAATACCCTGAAGTGGATGGCTGGGTCCTATAATAGGTGTGGTACATATAAATTTTTTAAAGAAAATGCCAAATTGCCTTCCAAAGCAGCTGTACCATTCTATATTCCCACCAGGAGCATGGGAAAGTAAGTTCTGGCTGCTCCAACATCCCTCCCAATACTTGATATAGTAACTATTTATTTTTTACTTTATACCTATTCTTTGTCTTTTATTGTATTTTATTTTTTGATAGAAGGTCTCACTCTGCTGCTCAGGCTAGAGTGCAGTGGCACAATCACGATTCACTGCAGCCTCAACCTCCTGGGTTCCAGCAATCCTTCCACCTCAGCCTCCTGGGCAGCTGGGACTATAGGTACGCACCAGCACGCCTAGCTAATTTTTTATTTGTGTTGAGACAGGGTCTCACTATGTTGTCCAGGCTGTTATCAAACTCCTGAGTTAAAGCAATCTGCCTGCCTCGGACTCCCAAAGTGCTGGGATTATAGGTGTGTGCCACCATGCCAGCCTAATTTTATCGTTTAGTCCCTTGAATGTTCTTTTTGTTTTGTTTTGTTTTGAGACAAGGTCTTGCCTCTATAGCCCAGGCTGGAGTACACTGGTGCCATCATAACCCAGCATAGCCTCGATCTGTCGGGCTCAAGTGAATCTCCTGCCTCAGCCTCATGTGTAGCTGTGATTACACATGTGTGCCACATGCTTGGCTAATTTTGTAAATATTTTTTGTAGAGACGGGATCTCACTACTTTGCCCAGGCTGGTCTTGAACTCCTGGCTTCAAGTCATCCTCCTGTCTCAGCATCACAAAGTGTTGGGATTACAGGCATGAGCCACTGTGCCCAGCTGCACATTTTATTTTAATAACAAATTTATTTTCAAAATATCTTGTATCTAGGAACACTAATAAAGTTGTAAGAGCTTCTGCTTCAAAGGAGGTCCCTGACATACCTGACTTCACTAAGTGTCAGTTTCTTTAAATGAAACAGGAAATGGCAATAGTTCTTAACTCACAGAGCTACTGTTAGGATTGCGATTACCTACGTGTAGCCTCTAGCTCAGTGTCTGCCACACAGCAAACCAATGAAAATGTTAGCTACTCTTACCATCATCATCATCATCACTATTATTACTTTTTCCACTGCCCCCTCCCTTCTCCAGTACTCCTATTCTATAGGCAGATGTTACATTGCTAAGAGGGGTCATAGGATATGCCACTGATGAAAGCACCACTCAGGGTGACTGGAGTATAGAAGGGTTCTCTTTCTGAAGGAGTTCTGTATATTTGTTTTTTTTTTTTTTTTTTTTGAGACGGAGTCTCGCTCTGTCGCCCAGGCTGGAGTGCGGTGGCCGGATCTCAGCTCACTGCAAGCTCCGCCTCCCAGGTTTACGCCATTCTCCTGCCTCAGCCTCCTGAGTAGCTGGGACTACAGGCGCCTGCCACCTCGCCGGGCTAGTTTTTTGTATTTTTTAGTAGCGATGGGGTTTCACCGTGTTAGCCAGGATGGTCTTTATCTCCTGACCTCGTGATCCGCCCGTCTCGGCCTCCCAAAGTGCTGGGATTAGGGGCTTGAGCCACCGCGCCCGGCCAGAAGTTCTGTATATTTGTAACTAACAAAGAATAACAACCTGAACTTTTCCATAATTTCCCAAAATACTGTCATACTGTACTAGGCTCCTGAAATGGGAAACGTCTAAGCACAGCAAGCAAGGGAAAGGTTTTGGACCGAGGCAGTAGTGTGAGAGAGGGAAATGCAACCCGTCCCTGGCAGAGACGGCTGCTGAAGGACAGCACGGGATGCGAGGCATCTGCAAAGCTCACCTTACTCGTTGGTGAAGAAGATAGAGAATATTCCGAAGACTTCCCAATGTTCTGTTTTCTGGGTTTAGTCTATGACGCCCAAACTGAGGAAAGAGGGAAAAAAAAGTAAGTACTGTTGCTGCTTTTAAAAATCTTCATTACTACCTGGAGAGGATATTATGTTGGAGCAGTATCTTATAGCATACATTAATAAATTTATCCAGTTAGTACCATAGATTTCTTTTTTTTAAAAAATTTTTTATTTATTTAATTTTTTTTGAGATGGAGTCTCGCTCTGCTGCCCAGGCTGGAGTGCAGTGGCCGGATCTCAGCTCACTGCAAGCTCCGCCTCCCGGGTTCACGCCATTCTCCTGCCTCAGCCTCCCGAGTAGCTGGGACTACAGGCGCCGCCACCACGCCCGGCTAGTTTTTTGTATTTTTTAGTAGAGACGGGGTTTCACCGTGTTAGCCAGGATGGCCTCGATCTCCTGACCTCGTGATCCGCCTGTCTCCGCCTCCCAAAGTGCTGGGATTACAGGCTTGAGCCACCGCGCCCGGCCAGTACCATAGATTTCATTAAACCTGTATTTTTCAACTGAGTGAAATATTTCAATTAAATAAGCGAAAATAAGAAAAATTTTTCTTTTCTTTTCTTTTCTTTTTTTTTTGAGACATCTTCTCACTCTGCCACCCAGGCTAGAGTGCAGTGGCGCAATTTTGGCTCCACCTCCCAGGTTTAAGCAATTCTCCTGCCTCAGCTTCCCGAGTAGTTGGGATTATAGACATGTACCACCACGCCTGGTTAATTTTTGTATTTTTAGTAGAGACGTGGTTTCACCATGTTAGCCAGGCTGGTCTCAAATTTCTGACCTCAAATGATCCATCAGCCTTGGCCTCCCAAAGTGCTGGGATTACAGGCATGAGCTACCATGTCCGACCTAAGAAAAAGTTTTCAATGAAGCAAGCATGGTAATTTTCATTTTATAGAAATGTATAGGAAAATTCTACCTCAGAAGAAAAAAATATGCCCAGGATGATGATTTAGATATTGATGGTAATAACTTCCACTTCTTTAGGAAATTCTGAGAAACGAATCATTTAGGACCTCTGCAGTCTAAGCTCTTCACATTATGTGTTTACATTATAAAAGTGTTAAAATACATTTACAAGGATGCTACTGAATTCCCTTATATTAAGTACCAATTTTAAAATAATACATTAGTAAAAATGCTTTTAACAGAAAGTACTAATTTTTCTGAACTGGAATACTCTCACTAACACCTCTATTTTATCTAGCAACAAGCCTTTTGAAATTTTTCTCCAAAACAGATCTTGCATCTGTCCTTATCCTACTCCTCTCCTCTTTAGTGCCGCCACCATGGTCCAGGCCACCATCCTCTGTCGCCTGTATTACCGAAATAGCCTCCTACTAGATTGCCCCTGGCTTTCTCTCTTAGCTTTCTGACCAGTTCACCACATCATAGCCACAACAATCTTCTCCAATTGTAAATCACAGCACATATTCTCCAGCTTAAAGCCCTTCCCATCACATATTCTCAGCTTCCAGTGCTGAGGATAAAAAATCCACATTCCTCACCTACGGTTTCCCTGCTACTCTTGTAATCTCACCCTGAGCCACTCTACTGCATAGAGGCCTTCTTTCAGTCCCTAGGATGCACCAAATTCTTAGTACATTGATATGGTTTGGCTGTGTCCCCATCCAAATCTCACCTTGAATTGTAATAATCCCCACATGTCAAGGGCAGGGCCAGGTGGAGATAACTGAATTATGGGGGCGGTTTCCCCTATACCGTTCTTGTGGTAGTAAGTCTCACGGGATCTGCTGGTTTTATAGGAGGAGTTCCCCCTGCACTTGTCCGTGCTGCAGCCATGTGAAGAAGGACATGTTTGCTTCCCCTTCTGCCATGATTGTAAGTTTCCTGAGGCCCCCCAGCCATGCTGAAACGTGAGTCAATTAAATCTCTTTCCTTTACAAATTACCCAGTCTCAGGCAGTCCTTTAGAGCAGCATGAGAATAGACTAATACACACATCATGCTCCCCCTGCCTGGAATGCACTTTCCTCCACTGTGCCTGGCTAGGGCCTTACCCTCCTTTGCATCTTGATTTAAACATCCCTTCTCAAAGAAGCCCACCTCCAATCATGCTATCTAAGAAGATCCCCACCATGCCCCTCTCCAGTAAATAATTTCCTTTATAGCTCTTTTTTCAATTTGTAATTACCTATTTATTTTGCTTGTTTACCTGTTCATTCTAACTTCCACTAGCTCCATGAGGACAGGGATTATGACTTTTATTTACCACTGCATGCCCAGTTCCTCCCACAGTGTGGATGCTTAGTAAATATTTGAACAGATAAATAACTGAATGAATTAAAAAACAGAAATTTGAGAGTGCTTCAGAAAAGCTAAATCATTCATTCCTCCTGAGTGAACTAAAGGAATCAGCCTCTGACTTTGTAAAGGATAATCCCCCCTGGGGCACCAAACCAATAAACTTGAATGAGAAGGAAGCAAAGTTATGCTTTCCTGAGGTCTTTAAAGAACTTGTCTCCACATTTGTGTTTTCTGAGACATTATGTTACCTAAGAAATCACAAATGCAAACTTCATTCTAAACCAATGACAGCCAGCCTAGTTAAGCAAAATATCAAATAAAAAAATGGGGGCCAGGCACAATGGTTCATGCCTATAATCCCAGCACTTTGGAAGGCCAAGGCAGGAGGATCGCTTTAGTCCAGGACTTTGAGACAAGCCTGGAAAACATGGTGAGACCTCATCTTCAGAAAAAAAAATTTTTAATTAGCTGGACAAGGTGGTGTATGCCTGTAGTCTCAGCTACTTGGGCGGCTGAGGCAGGAGGACTGCTTGTGCCTAGGAGGTCGAGGCTATAGAGACCCATGTCGCACCACAGTACTCCAGCATGGGTGACAGAGGGAGATCCTGTCTCAAAAAAAGAAAAGAAAAGAAAAAAAAATGGATAAGGAATACTCTGGCATACCAACTAACTGCTTTATTGCTTTATTAACACTGTTTTAAATCAAGAGACTACATATATTAGAATGCTGTTTGACTAGATGCGAAAAGAACCCCACCACTCACCCTCAGAATTGACTGTACCGTCTGCATGGGATAGGTGAGCGTGGTGGCAATCGCTTTGGCTACTGCACCAATGATGAACACATCCAAGGAAGAAAGCTGGAAAGCAAAGAAAGAACAAACCATATCAATCAAGTCAACAAGAAGGTGTCAGAGAGAATTATTTTACTGCTTTCAAAATCAGGGATTACCTTCATCCGTTTCTTTAAAAGCTGCCGTTTTAAACCTTCATAGAACATGAACTGGATGGCAGGATTGAAGACCAACAGCAATGAGGGAAATGTGCCATTCCATAAAGCCGAGATTCCTTCATCTCGAATGATCTGATGAAAAGCATCTAAACAAGAAATCAGGGACTTTTGAAAAGCATGATGACAACCCCCTAACTAGAGAAGACAATGTGAATTCCGTTCAAATGTACCCAGAACACAAACCATACTGGTTCTATAAAGATTTCCTTCTGGCAGCTGCGTACAATGGCTCATGCCTATAGTCCCAGCACTTTGGGAAGCTGAGGCGGGTGGATCATGAGGTCAGGAGTTCGAGACCAGCCTGGCCAGCATGGTGAAACCTTGTCTCTACTAAACATACAAAAATCAGCTAGGTGTGGTGGCACACGCCTGTAATCCCAGCTACTTGGGAGGCTGAGGCAGGAGAATTGCTTGAACCCGCGAGGCAGAGGTTGCAGTAAGCCAAGATTGTACCACTGCACTCCAGCCTGGGTGACAGAGCAAGACTCCGTTTCAAAAAAAAAAAAAAAAAAAAACAATATGTATTTCTTGCAATGATAGTTTGGGGGCAAGTTTATCAGTTAATTACTTTTTGATAATCAGACACTGACAGTCACCAAGTTATTGAGAGACCAACTTCAATCACAGGCAACCGTTCCTGACGATCCGGAGTTAGAACATCCAATTCTCCTAAGTCATTATCAGCATCACTGGGAATTCTGGATTACACAGAACTGTGAACTGAGCCCACATCTTTCACAAAAAAGTCCAGTACAAGAAAAGATAAGATCGTTTCCTGGAGTTTATTATACAGGATTTGACTTTTAAAAACCACTATTTCACTACAAAGATTGATGTATGGGAAAGGAGAACCTGGCAGTGTGGTACTATTGAAAGGCAGAAGCTCAAAGATACCAGATACCAATCTGGTATCTATCCAAAGACAACACTAGAATAAAAAAGTATAGATTATTTTTCAAAAATATTCATCCCCTCCCACTGACACTCCTTGGGAGCAGCATAATTCTCTACCCCTGGTCTTGGGCTTGGCTATGTGATGTGCTTTGGCCACTGGGATGTCAGCAGACAAGGTGCCAACAGGGTTGAAAGGTGTTTATACTGTTGGGTGTGCCCTCTTGACCTTTTGCCATCACAATGAGAAGAATATGCTCATGCTGGTCCCAGAAAGAGGAGAGACATGTGAACTGAGACTGTTAGGCTAGGCTCAGCCTAGATGAGCCAAATCCACGTCAATCCACAGACACATGTGTTAAAAAAAAATGTTATTGATGAATGCCGAGATTTGAGGTTGTCTGTTATGTAGCTATTTTTTTAAAAAATTATACTTTAAGTTCTAGGGTACATGTGCACAACATGCAGGTTTGTTACATATAGATACATGTGCCATATTGGCATGCTGCACCCATTAACTCATCATTTACATTAGGTAAAAGCAATGGAAACAAAAGCCAAAATAGACAAATGGGATCTAATTAAACCAAAGAGCTTCTGCACAGCAAAAGAAACTACCATCAGCGTGAACAGGCAACCTATAGAATGGGAGAAAATTTTTGCAATCTACCCATGTGACAAAGGGCTAATATCCAGAATCTACAGAGAACTTAAACAAATTTACAAGAAAAAAATCAAACATCCCATCAAAAAGCGGGCAAAGGATACTTTATGTAGCTTTATGTGGCAACATATTCCAGATACAAAGAAGAAAGAAAATCCTGAAATAGAAATTCTGCGAAGAGATACTTACCAATGATACCTTTGTAGTTCGTTGGTACAATGTCTTCATTCCTGAATTTTGCCCCTTGCAGCTTCAGTCTGGTATTTACCACCCAGAGTGGAGTTGTTAGCAACACGTTAACTACTCCTTTAACAAGAAAGATGGAGAGAAAAAGGGAAAGCAAAATGTCAGCTTTTAAGCTTTGCTGTTTTAAAGCTACATACTAATATTCCATTTATATCTCTGTCACTGACCTCTTAGGAGACCTAAGGTAAGGTGTCTCTTTGTGCCAGGGTACAACACAAGCCACTACTGTTAGAAGCGATTTGGAAGCTTTGCTGAGAGCAAAATGGCTGGCAGCAGCACCTCTCCAGATGAAGAGCAACAAGTTCCCTCATTTGTACAATAGGTAATCTATATGTCAATTTACATACCATTCAAAGTAGCAACTGCGATATAGTCATAGCTTTAAATATAATTTTAACGTTAACAGCTTTAGAGATGGGAGTGGCTTATACCTAACATGCTAAGTCCATAACAATATCAGATAAAACACACAATTTACAACTCTTACTTAAGTAGCTCACATGGTTTGAAGTGAGTATGGATCTGGTACAATGAGTGACAGGGGTGGGACAGGAAGTGGTGACATTTAAAAATGCCTTCACAGAGACAGCTCACTGAAGAGTTCCTCATTGCTTAGAGAATTAGGACAGGCAGGCAGCAAGCATCAGTTAAGTGTCACAAAACACCTGAAACAGCTTCACAAGCATCATGATCCTTACAAGCTTAAAGATGGGGATCTTGGCCCCCCAAGGTTGCCTCAGAGTAGAACAATACAATGAGCCAGGTGCTTCTTTTTTGAAAACACATGATCCCAATTTAACACCATCTTGAGATATTAAAATATTCCTCACCAGTCCTGAAATGATTAAAAAAAAAAATACCAGATAGAATTGTAACAAAGTGCCTGACACATGGTATATACTTTATAAATAAATATTTATTAAATAAATAGTGGAACAAATGAAGCAATGAACAAACTCAGTAAAAAAGCGCACATCCAGCTCTCTGGCTCTATTCAAGATCTGAAGAACCAAGAGAAAAAATCCTAAGGAAGAGAAGTCTTTTACTAAAATTCATTTAAAGACAATTGAAGAAATAAAGTTTTGATTTAAGAATCTCAAAATATTATATATAGGAAATGCAGTCTAACCAAGGATAAACTTGACAAAACAGCCAAGAGATTCAAATTCAATGTTTTCATTGGTTGCATACAGTTGTTAAAGATATTTTGCTGCCTGTCTCTAAGGAGCATTATGAGAGCACATTTCTCAAAATAAAAGACATCACCTAATAATTTTATCAGTCATATTTGTCATTTTTTTTTTTTTTTTTGAGACGGAGTCTTGCTCTGTCGCCCAGGCTGGAGTGCAGTGGCGCGATCTCGGCTCACTGCAAGGTCCGCGTCCCGGGTTCACGCCTTTCTCCTGCCTCAGCCTCCCGAGTAGCTGGGACTACAGGCGCCTGCCACCACGCCCGGCTAATTTTTTTGTATTTTTAGTAAAGACCGGATTTCACCATGTTAGCCAGGATGGTCTCGATCTCCTGACCTTGTGATCCGCCCGCCTCGGCCTCCCAAAGTGCTGGGATTACAGGCTTGAGCCACCGCGCCCGGCCATTTGTCATATTTTTATAGATTCACAGAACATTAAGAAGTCATCTTTAGTTATAACTTAAAATATTCATACATTGTCTAATACATACATAATCTAAAAAACCCTTAGTTACAGAGTCTTGCTAGTCTCATTTTTTCAAAAGCACCCATGCCCCAGAGGCCATTACAGAAGGATATTAACACATTCCTATTTGCCTAGATTTTAGAACATATTCCTATTCAATGCAATGCACACTTCACTTAACAGAGAAAAACTAACAGTCAGAAAAACCAGACTAGAAAGTGCTACTGAGCAGTCTACTACATTTGTTTTAAGAGAAAAGGAGGACAGGAGAGCTCAGGAGCAGAGATTATAAGCTTCCACAGATACGGTAGAAAGGCAAAGTGCACCCACCTTTCTAAACAAGTGAAATATGCTGCCTGTTAAATAAATTCTTTAGAAATCAAAATTTTCTTCATTTAAGAGGTAGGCACATACAAAAACACTTAGGGGGCAATGCAACTAAGATAAAGATCTAACCATTCTTTAAAATTCTGCTTTCACACCCAGTGTGGTGGCTCATGCCTGTAATCTCAACACTTATGAGAGGCCCATGTGGGAGGATCACTTGAGCCCAGGAGTTCAATAGCAGCCTGGGCAACAGAGGGAGACTCCATCTCTAAAAAAAAATATTAAAAATTAGCCAGGCATGGTGGCACACTCCTGTGGTTCCAGCTACTCAAGAGGCTGAAGTGGGAAGATCGCCTCAGCCCAGGAGGTTGAGGCTGCAGTGAGCTGTGATCGTGCCACTGCACTCCAGAGCCCGGGCAAAAGAGTAAGACCTTTTCTTATTAAAAAACAACAACAACAACAAAAAAACTGCTTTCCTATCCCCATTCTTAACACAAGCAGAAAAACTAAAAGGATTCTTCTAAAGGACAACCTCAAGTACAAAAATGAACTACATTACTTACATAACGGATTATAAAGTCCTTGTAAGAACATTTGGTATTTCAAAGCTTTTTATCTGAGAAGTTCAAGTACTTTTTTCACCCTCTAAGTCAAAATAAATGGAGGAGTACTTTTTAACCACTATAATTTTATGAGTTCTGAGAGAAGCTACTCAAAATACTTGGGAATCCAAAACTTTACTAAAACTTGCAACCTGTATCATCAAGCAAAGGTCAGCATTCCACTGAGAGAAGCATGCCACAAACCATTCGTGAGTACCAACTCCTGACAGGCCCAAAGGACAAAGAAAATTGTCTGCTTTTTTATATGCCCGTGTAACTCTTCTGCCAGTTCCGGCCAGGCGCAGCGGTTCCCGCCTGGAATCTCAGCACTTTGGGAGGCTGAGGCAGGTGGATCACGAGGTCAGGAGTTAGAGACCAGCCTGGCCAACATGGTGAAACCCCGTCTCTACTAAAAATACAAAACTGAGCAGGGCATGGTGGCGGGTGCCTGTAATCTCAGCTACTCGGGAGGCTGAGGCAGGAGAATCGTTTGAACCCGGGTGGTGGAGGTTGCAGTGAGCCGAGATTGCGCCACTGCACTCCAGCCTGGGTGACAGTATGAGACTCCATCTCAAAAACAAACAAACAAACAAAAAAGAAAAATCTTCTGCCAGTTCCAAGCTGTGGGTGCTACTTCAGTCTAAAGTGGGCATACAAATTAATACTTTACCTACCAAAGGGCAGAAGACTGTTTTTCTTTCTAATTCTAATGTCTATAATTCTATTTTCTTTCTTTCTTTTATGTAACAAATCATTTACAAGAAAGAATAAACCAAAATTAAGAGATGAAGAACAGTAATTGAACACACTGAAATTATTCACTAAATCAAGGAACAATTAGAACACAGCTATTTACTCCTGAAATCTTGATAGTTTTATCAGCAGTGAGTCTCCTTTGTTATGGAGAGAAAACACAAGTGAAGTATGCTAATTGGGTATGCACTTCCGGGAAATATGTGCAACGACCATGGATATAAGAAAATGGCAAAACAAAGGCACAAATCTAACAAATCTCACTTGACTCAGTAGGAAGGAATGAAGCTTTACACACAACAGGAACAAACCTGTCTTGCCAGATTTAAGGCCAGAGGGCAAGAAATGCATTTTTAACTATCACAACAATAATACCTTTGGCATTCAGTAAGAGTTTATTGGTAAAAATTCCAATTTCACAAAAATGAGTGTCTCTTCATATAAGTTATCTGTTAAGGTTCTGTTCCCAAATTATTCCCCAGGATATTAAGCTTTATAGGCTGGTTTTTCTGGGAAAATACAACAAATAATAAATTTCTAAGTTTCAAGAAGAATTTGAAGAACAATGCTGTTCCTAGTTCTCCTTAGAGATGATACAACTCATTTCTGCAGTGATTATAATACAGCAGGAAGAGAGAAAGCTATTATAATTATTATAAAAATATGTACATATTAAGACATAAAAACTTGTTATGAAGAGAAGTTTAAAACTCACAAAAGTAATTTTCAAGGAACTCCCAACCTTCAGAAAAAGAGAAGACCTACAATCAGAGAATCTCACAATTACAAAGGATTGTAAAATTCTTTAACCCAGAGTCTCCCAACTGTGACACTACCGATATTTTGAGGTGGAAAATTATTTGTTGTGTGTGTATGTGGGCTCTTGTGTAGGATGTTTAGCAGTCTCCCTGGCCTCTACCCACTAGATGCCACATTTGACCCTGTGGATCAAAATCAGCCTCAATTTTGCTGATTGAGGCTAATTAGCAAAACCACTAATCTAATCCAATCACCAAGTGATTATTCAGTTTATTCTTTACAATTTCAAAACACAGGAATTCACTTTCACACCTGTTGTATTCCATTAGCTGTTACAATTATTTATTTTATTTTGTTTTGTTTTTTTGAGACATGGTCTTGCTGCAGTCTCCTACTCCTGGGCTCAAGCGATCCTCCCTCCTTAGCCTCCCAAGTGGCTGGGACTACAGGCACACGTCAGCTAATTTATTTTTAACCTTTTTACCACTCCCAGCACTGAAGTTAAAATATGTAGATACAGCTTTAACTTAACACCACACTATCTAAAATGGTACCTCTTTTTTTCTTTCTTTTTTTTTTTTTTTTTGAGATGGAGTCTTGCTCCATCTCCCAGGCTGAAGTACAGTGGCGCGATCTCTGCTCACTGCAACCTCTGCCTCCTGGGTTCAAGTGATTCTCCTACCTCAGCCTCCCAAGTAGCTGGGATTACAGGTGCGTGCTGCCATTCCCAGCTAATTTTTGTATTTTTAGTAGAGAGGGGCTTTTGTCATGTTGGCCCGGCTGGTCTGAAACTCCTGACCTCAGGTAATCCACCTGCCTCGGCCTCCCAAAGTGTTGGGATTACAAGTACGAGCCACCGCGCCCGGCCGGTGGTACCTCTTTCTAACCCTCAGTACTCTATCCCCTCTTTGCTTAAATTTTGTCTGTAACTGTATCCTCTAACACACTATGTATTTTCCTTGTTTATTGTCTATCTTTTTTTTTTTTTTTTTTTTTGAGACGGAGTCTCACTCTGTCGCCCAGGCTGGAGTGCAGTGGCCAGATCTCAGCTCACTGCAAGCTCCGCCTCCCGGGTTTACACCATTCTCCTGCCTCAGCCTCCGAGTAGTAGCTGGGATTACAGGCGCCCGCCACCTCGCCCGGCTAGTTTTTTGTATTTTTTAGTAGAGACGGGGTTTCACCGTGTTTGCCAGGATGGTCTCGATCTCCTGACCTTGTGATCCACCCGTCTCGGCCTCCCAAAGTGCTGGGATTACAGGCTTGAGCCACCGCGCCCGGCCTATTGTCTATCTTATAATATTAGATTGTAAGCTTCATGAGGACAGAGATTTTCATTTTTTATTTACTGCCATATCCTTAGCATCTAGAACTGTGTTTAGCACATACTAGACACCCAATATATATTTGATGAACAAACCATGATGAATAAATGGCTTGTGGGAGAGGGTATATACTTTTTCTTTATTGTCCAAGGGAACTAGGCCAGGATCACAATATATTTACTTATCCTAAAGTATACAAAAAATCATTTTGGAATTGCTAACTCATACCTTTGTGGGGTGGGGGGAGAAAACATATGTACTAAGTTTCATCTTTGTTTCTAGTTGCTTTAAGAAGGTAGATTTAATATCAGTACAATAAATATTATTTTTATTTTTTAAAATAAATACTCAGCTGGGTGCAGTGGCTCATACCTGTAATCCCAGCACTTTGGAAGGTCGACGCAAGAGAATCGCTTGAGGCCAGGGGTTTGAAACCAGCCTGGGCAACACAGTAAGACCCCCATCTCTACAAAAAATTAAAAAAAAAATTAGCTGGGTGTGGTGGCATACCTGTAGTCCTAGCTACTTGGGAGGCCGAAGCAGGGGGATCTCTGAAGCCCAGGAGTTGGAGGCTGCAGCGAACTGCACCATTGCACTCCAGCGCCTGGATGACAGAGCAAGACCCTGTCTCAACAACAACAACAAAAAAAAAAAAAAAAAGAAAAGGAAAAAAAAAAACCTTGAAGGTTTCTCAGTATACAGTGAAGTATAACCTACCTGGATCTTGTGCCAATCATAGAGTTTCAGTTAATCACAGGCAGCCAACTGTTCAACTAAGGTAAACAAGTGGTAACTAATCTGGCTGTCTTTAAACCTCACTTCTGACTTCTATATGTCACTTTCCTGTTTCTGTCCATAAATATTCTACCATGTGACAGCTCCAGGGTCACTCTGACCTTCTGGTTCTGAGGGCTGCCCAATTTGTGAATTATTCTTTGCTTGATCAAACTCTGTAAGGCCAGGCATGGTGGCTCATGCCTATAATCCCAGCACTTTTTTCAGGTGATCCACCGGCTGATGCGGGTGGATCACCTGAGGTCAGGAGTTTGAGATCAGCCTGGCCAATACAGTGAAACGCCGTCTCTACTAAAAATACAAAAAATTTCATTTTTTGGGCATGATGGCATGCGCCTGTAGTCCCAGCTACTTGGGAGGCTGAGACAGGAAAATCGCTTGAACCTGGGAGGCGGAGGTTGCAGTGAGCTGAGATCGTGCCACCGCACCACTGCACTCCAGCCTGGGCGACAGGGTGAGACTCATTCTCAAAACAAAAACAAAAACAAAAACAAACTCTGTTAAACATAATTTGTCTAAAGTTTATCATTTAACAGTGGCCATTTAGGGAAAAACCTAAAAGGAGGTGAAGGAGTTGATCACATGGTTACCAGGCAGAGGTCACAGTAGGCACACAGGCAGACACATGCCAGGAGTGTTCAGGAAGGAGAAAAGAGGTCAGGGTGGCTGCAGCCGTGTAAGTAAAGAGAATAGGACGGCCAGGTTAAACAGGCTTTGCAGGACAAGGTAAGGGCTTTGGCTTTTCCTCTGAGTGAGATGGGAAGCAACTGGACGGCTCTCAACAGAGAAATGACATGATCTCATTCACTTTTTAAAAATTTTTTCTAAGAGACAGGGTCTCACTCTGAATGACTCCTGAATAGCTAGGACTACAAGTGCATGCTACCATGCCCAGCTAATTGTTTTTTGTTTTTTGTTTTTGTAGAAATGAGGTCTTGCTATGTTGCCCAGGCTGTCTCAAACTCCTGGCCTCAAGTGATTCTCTCACCTTAGCCTCCCAAACTGCTGGGATTATGGACATGAGCCACCGCACCCAGCCCTCATTAATGTTTTAACATGATCACACTGGCTGCCATGCTGAACACAGACTGAAGGGGACTAAGGAGGAAGTGAGAGATCAGTTAGGAGGCTCTGACTGGGCGCACTGGCTCACGCCTGTGATCCCAGCACTGCGGGATGCCGAGGCGGGCAGATCACTTGAGGTCAGGAGTTCGAGACCAGCCTGGCCAACATGGTGAAACTCTGTCTCCACTAAAAATACAAAAATTAGCCAGGCGTGGTGGTGTGCGCCTGTAATTCCAGCTACTCAGGAGGCTGAGGCAGCAGAATCACTTGAGCCCAGGAGGCAGAGGTCGCAGTGAGCTGAGATCAGGCCACCACTGTACTCCAGCCTGGGAGAGAGAGTGAGACTCCGTCTCAAAAAAATAAAATAAATAAAAACAAAACACTGAAATATTAGAAAACAGTGAATGAATAAATAATATGATTTTTCATCAGTGGTCATTCATTATTTTGCTTCTAGAAACCTGGAAGAAATTGTCTTGAATTTCAAATGTTCTGGTAAATCTAGTCATTTCTTAGCTTCCTCAAAAATCACCTTGAATTGCTGAAATAAGTGACTCTAATGAATCAAAGTTCTTTTCTGGTCTGAGGTAGCCAACAATGGCCACACGCAGGATTTCCCCATAGAAATGCTCTTTGAAGGTATGCATGGTATGTGGTTCCATGGACTTCTTCGTATTTTCATAGTATGGGTTCCATCCTATGCTCACCACCATCTTCTGACCATCTCTACTTCCAACACTGGCCCAACCATAATAAATGCCACTGGATGTATCAGCTGGCAGATTATTTACCTTGTTTAGGAAAATTAACTGTGGGGGGATGCCCAGCTGCTTGTAGCCACGGCTGAAGCCCCACACCACTTGGTCCCGGCAGGAGTAGGGCAGATGCCTCGTAATGCAGTCTGCTCGAGGCATGGGCTGTGGCCCGGTCCCTGCGTCCTAATGAGCCGCCATCCACGCGGTGCCTGGACCCTGGACCAGCTGCAGGGTGGGAAGGGGCGTGAGCTCTGTCTGCCATGGGGGGGTTGGGGGGGGGGCACCAGAAGCCAGGTGACACCGATGACACGCCACGGAGGATTCCTGATGTCGGCAACTCAGGAGCTGGGTCTCCCGACCATTTTCATTTTCTTTCCTCCTTCTCCCACCTTTTAAAATATTTTATTTGTTTGTTTGTTTGTTTATTTATTTAGAGATGGAGTTTCCCTCTTGTTGCCCAGGCTGGAGTGCAGTGGCATGATCTTGGCTTACTGCAACCTCCACCTCCCAGGTTCAAGCAATTCTCCTGCCTCAGTCTCCCAAGTAGCTGGAATTACAGGCACCTGCTACCACACTTGGCTAATTTTTTGTATTTTCAGTAGAGATGGGGTTTCACCAGGTTGGCTAGGCTGTTCTAGAACTCCCGACCTCAGGTGATCCACCTGCCTCAGTCTCTCAAAGTGCTGGGATTACAGGTGTGAGCCACTGCGTCTGGTCCAAAATTTATTTTTTTATAGAGACGGAGTCTTGCTATGTTGCCCAGGCTGGTTTCAAACTCCTGGCTCAAATGAATCTCCTGCCTTGACCTCCCAAACTGCTGGCATTACAGGGGTGAGCCACCACACCTGGCCTTGGATCATTTTCTGACAAGACAACAGATGATGCTCACAGTCAACACAGACCGGTAGGCTCTCCTATATGTCAACTGTAATCCTACCCTCTTCTCACACACTCAAGAAAACACTTCAGGCTGGGCGCAGTAGCTCACGCCTGTAATCCCAGCACTTTGGGAGGCCGAGGCGGGCAGATCACCTAAGGTCAGGAGTTTGAGACCAGCCTGGCCAACATGGTGAAACCCCGTCTTTACTAAAAATACAAAAAATTAGCTGGGCATGGTGGTGGGCGCCTGTAATCCCAGCTACTCGGGTGGCTGAGGCAGGAAAATCGCTTGAACCCAGGAGGTGGAGGTTGCAGCAATCCAAGGTCGTGCCACTGCACTCCAGCCTGAGAGACAGAGTGAGACACCATCTCAAAAAAAAAAAAAAAGTGAAAGAGTGAACTTCAAAGTTAAAATACAACAATTAAGGTCAGTAGGCTATTTATTATACGTGTTACTTTGACTTTTTAAAATTGAGCCTGGGCCGGGCGCGGTGGCTCAAGCCTGTAATCCCAGCACTTTGGGAGGCCGAGACAGGGGATCACGAGGTCAGGAGATCGAGACCATCCTGGCTAATACAGTGAAACCCCGTCTCTACTAAAAATACAAAAACTTAGCCGGGCGAGGTGGCAAGCGCCTGTAGTCCCAGCTACTCGGGAGGCTGAGGCAGGAGAATGGCGTGAACCCGGGAGGCGGAGCTTGCAGTGAGCTGAGATCCGGCCACTGCACTCCAGCCTGGGTGACAGAGCCAGACTCCGTCTCAAAAAAAAAAAAAAAAAAAAAAAAAAAATTGAGCCTGAAAAAAAAGAAAAAAGAAAAAAATTGTTCATGAGCCCTGAAAAAAAAATTTTAAGCAAGTGGAAAAAAGTAAAAAATGAAAGCTAACTGCCCTACTATACCAGTCCAGCTTGTTAGATATGGGGCAGTCTGCTGTAATCCTAAATTGCGCAAAGAGCTAGAAAGGAGACGAACAGGACACAGAGAGTAACACAAGGGTGGCATATATCTGGTAGGTAATGGGATGGCAGACAGCAAATAAACAGCTTTGGACAATTTAAAAAGCAAAAGATTTCAACATATAGTCCATGAATTAGAAGTTTCATGGAAAGTTATGAGAGTTGGTCCCTGTGAGTTATAATCTTTCAAATGCAAATACATAAACTAAAGTGATTAAAATCAAGGTATTAAAAATAACTGGTCTCAAGTACAGAAGATCCCACTAGATTGCCATTTGTTGTAATTTATGTAAAAAACAAGTCTTTTTCTGTACAGGAACTATTCTAATTTTTTTTCCCCAAGTGAACAAATCTCAAACTTGAGTTCTTTGAGTTGTGATACTCTTTGAAAACTACTCTCCTAGAAAGGCTGCAAAACTGCAAAGTGGGTTCATGAGGAAGACCTCAAAGGGAAGATCAGACTAGTGCAATAGTCCAGGTGAGCAATGATAAGGCTTGATTTGGGGAAATGGATATGGATATGGAGAAGAGGAAATGGATCCAAGAGATACTGAGGAGACAGACCAATGGTTCTGGATGGCGAAGCAGATGTGGAGTGGGTGAAGGCACGAAGAGCCTGTGATGACTCCTAGACTTCTATCCTGAGTTATTTATCCACAATTCAACCTCTTCTCGCTTCTCTCTAAGCACATGGCTGGTTCCTCTGGCCACCAGCGTCCATCCTGAAGCTATCTAGGAGCCATCCAATAGTAACCTTATTAACCTAAACTCAGGGATAGTTAAAAGGGGCTCATTAGGAATAACAAAAGATACTACCACTCAGGAAATTCCAATGGTTTTAGGAACTGTGCCAGGAACCAGGGACAAAGGCCACATATATTTTTTATTATACCACATACAGAACTCCTATAACTTTAAAGCAAAAAAATCTAATAACCCGATTAAAAAATGGACAAAGAACCAGAACAGACTTTTCTGCAAAGATAATATACAAATGGCCAACAAACATATGAAAAGATGTTCAACTGGCCGGGCGCGGTGGCTCAAGCCTGTAATCCCAGCACTTTGGGAGGCCGAGACGGGCGGATCACGAGGTCAGGAGATCGAGACCATCCTGGCTAACACGGTGAAACCTCGTCTCTATTAAGAAATACAAAAAACTAGCCGGGCGAGATGGCGGGCGCCTGTAGTCCCAGCTACTCAGGAGGCTGAGGCCGGAGAATGGCGTGAACCCGGGAGGCGGAGCTTGCAGTGAGCTGAGATCCGGCCACTGCACTCCAGCCTGGGCGACAGAGCGAGACTCCGTCTCAAAAAAAAAAAAAAAAAAAAAAGAAAAGATGTTCAACATCACTAATCATCAGAGAAATGCAAATCAAAGCCACAGTGAGATATCACCTCATACCCATTAGGATGGCTACTATCATAAAACAGAAAATAAGTGTTAGCGAGGATGCGGAAAAATGGGAACTTCTGTGTACCGTTGGGGGGATTATAAATGTTACAGTGTTATGGAAAACAGTATGGAGGTTCCCGAGAAAACTGAACAGAATTCCAAATGATCCAGCAATCCCGTTTCTGGGTATATACCCAAAAGAATGGAAAGCAGGCTCTCAAATAGATAGCTACACACTCATTTTCATAGCACTACTCACAATAGTGAAAAGATGGAAGCAACTTAAGTGACCATTAACAGATGAATGGATAAACGGAATGTGATATACACATATAATGGATTCAGTCATAAAAAAGTAAGGAAGTCATAGTACACGCTATATGGCATGGATGAAAGTCAAAGACATTATACTAAGTGAAATAAGCCAGTCACAAGAAAAACAAGTAGTATATGATTCGACTGGTATCAAGTATCTAAAGTAGTCAAATTCTTAGAAACTGAAAGTAGAATGGTGGTTACTAGGGGCTGAGGGAGAGGGAAAAAGGGAGTTTAAAGAGAATAGAATCAGGTCTGCAATATGCAAAAGTACTGGAGATTTATTTCACAACATTGTGAACATATTTAACACTACTGATCTTACACTTAAAATTATTAACATGGTAAATTTTATGTCACATGTTTTTTAACACAATTAAAAAAAAAAAAACCAAGTTAGAAAATTGGCTATATTCTTTGTAAGCATTACTTTGGGCTAAATAACCTCTTAGAGTATATAAAACCACAAGGTAAATATAAAAACATTTTATACCCAGAAAACCTTGTTACCTGCAACAAACCCAACTACCAGATCTTTTCCAGTGGTAGAACGTTGACCTTTGACCCAGACTGCTTTGAGGCTATTAAAAGTGTAGAAATAGACAAAATTGGAGCAGCAGAGACTGGAAATCACTGGAAACCACCCTCGATATGGTGCCAGGCTAGGGGAAAAACACAATAAGCAAAGTAAAGGTCATGGACAAATTAGAAATTGGCAGAGAAATCCTAGGAAAGGCTGACCATCACTCACATGGTCTCAAGCTTCACTCCTACAAGAATACAAGGGACTCCAAACTGTACACACACCTCACATTCTAAAGGATGTCCAAATCAAGGAATCTATTCTAGCACTAATGATACCAAAGAAACAACACAAAGTCTGACTGATTTATTAATTCCCTCCCTTAATTTTCTTTAGTAACGTTAGTATATAAAATTAGAGACAACTTCCTTATGGCTGTTAGTTAATAGAGTACCATTCATGTTTTATGACAGGGCAAGAACAGTTAAAATGAAGTAGTTATAGAAAATAAGTACCAGAAAAAAAAAACAGATGGAATTCATAAGGGCACAGGAGCTCACAGGATTTGGCTACAGGCCAAATCTGGGGCAATTTGAATACCAAAATAATTAGGTAATCAATTGTAAACAACTGAAAAATAGACATTTCTGAGTCTATACCAATAATAAGTAGACAAATAAATGAAGGAGAAGGGGAAGTCCTGCTTATAGCAGAATGCCAACACTGGTAAAATTGCCACTGTGGAGGCAATGCTGGAGTTGGAAAGTTTTCATTTTGCAACTTCGTGGTAAATTTAGTGAAGAAATGTTGACAAGGCGCAGGATATTTGTATTGTTTTAAAGTATCTCCACATAGACTGCTTACAGTTGCAAGAGAAGAAAAAAGTAATCGCACAGTGGCCAAATCAAATTTAAGAAATCATAATTAGCCAAACAAGGGCAGGCAGACAATATGTGAGTCAAGATGTGATACCTTGAGGACACAATATCACCTGTGCATTATTCAGGCCAACCTCAATGGAATCATGAGGAAATGTGAGGCAAACTTAAAATGAGAAACATTCTTTTTTTTTTTTGAGACTGAGTTTCACTCTTGTTGCCCAGGCTGGCGTACAATGGCGTGATCTTGGCTCACTGCAACCTCCACCTCCTAGGTTCAAGTGATTCTCCTGCCTCAGCCTCCACAGTAGCTGGGATTATAGGCATGCACCACCATGCCCAGCTAATTTTGTATTTTTAGTAGAGATGGGGTTTCTCCATGTTGGTCAGGCTGTCTCTAACTCCTGACCTCAGGTGATTCGCCTGCCTTGGCCTCCCAAAACGCTAGGATTACAGGCGGACTGTATTCTTTAAAAGTGTCAACATCATGGGGCTAAAGGCTTTGATGTATGTAACTTACTCTCAAATAATTCAGAGAAAATTTGTGTGTGGTGTGAGTAAGAAGGAGAAAAGAGAGGTGGGAGAGAGAGAGCATGAGCAAAAATGGTAAAACAAACAGGAAAAGATGTTAACAGATGAATCTGGGTAAAGCATATACTTGTCTTCTTTGTACTAAGTTTAGTTTTGCAAATTTTTGTAAATTTAAAATTATTTCCAATAAAAAGCTAAAAAAAAAGAAGTACATTGCCAGGCGCGATGGCTCAAGCCTGTAATCCCAGCACTTTGGGAGGCCGAGACGGGCGGATCACAAGGTCAGGAGATCGAGACCATCCTGGCTAACACGGTGAAACCCCGTCTCTACTAAAAAATACAAAAAAATAGCCGGGCAAGGTGGCGGGCGCCTGTAGTCCCAGCTACTCGGGAGGCTGAGGCAGGAGAATGGCGTAAACCCGGGAGGCGGAGCTTGCAGTGAGCTGAGATCTAGCCACTGCACTCCAGCCTGGGTGACAGAGCGAGACTCCGTCTCAAAAAAAAAAAAAAGAAGTACATCATCTGTCTTAATGCACCTGACAGGAATGAACTAAACAACTATTATATTTTTTTCAGTTTACTGTATATAAAACAATACATTTTAGTTTCATGGAAGACTCCATGATCAAGAATCAAATGGCTAAAGATAAATATTGTATAAAAATAAATAAATAAAAAGAATCAAATGCCTTACTACAGATCTTTAAGAAACTGAAAACAATTATGTACTTATAAATCAGGCAATTATAAATTTACAACATTATAGTGCTATGAGAATAGATAGAAAGTAAGCATAACTCTACTGGAGGCACAGGAATCTCCTAACAAGTTGCTTTGTTTAACGAAGGTGAAATGAGTTAGTACTCACAGTCCTTCTTCTTTAATGATCTCCAGGAGCACCATGTGTGTAGTTTTGGATTTTCTTTTCTCATCAACTACAAGACCAAACAATGCATGTTTATTTTATTTATTAATTAATTTTTTTTTTTTTTTTTTTTTTTGAGACAGAGTCTCACTCTGACACCCAGGTTGGAGTACAGTGGTGTGATCTCAGCTCACTGCAACCTCCACCTCCTGAGTCCAAGCGATTCTCCTGTCACAGCCTCCCAAGTAGCTGGGATTACAGGTGCACACCACCATGCCCAGATAATTTTTGCATTTTAGTAGAGGTGGGGTTTCGCTATTTTGGTCAGGCTGGTCTCGAACTCCTGACCTCAGGTGATCTGCCCAACTCGGCCTCCCAAAGTGCTGGGATTACAGGCATGAGCCACTGTGCCCCGTCTACTTTTTAATATTTTTAGAGACGGAGTCTCACTATATTGCCCAGGGTGGTCTCAAACTCTGGGGCTCAAGGGATCCTCATGCCTTGGCCTCCCAAAGTGCTGGGATTACAGGCATGAGCCACCACACCTGGCCTGTGTATGTTTAAACTAAATCCTTTGAGAATTATAATTGTCAGCATCAGCAAGTTTCACTAAAATGCCATTTACCTCACCTTTGAGCTCCCTAGGTTGCCCTAGAACTAAATGATCCGCCTGTGTGACCATGTGCTAAATTCCCACTGCAGATCCCTCGGCCTTCATCTGTTACTCATGAACCATAAAGCAATCTAATGTAATTCCTAATTTCCAAAGGAAAAGACATGACAGAAGCAATTTCTTTTCTTTTTTTTTTTTTGAGACGGAGTCTTGCTCTGTTGCCCAGGCTGGAGTGCAGTGGCGCAATCTTGGCTCACTACAAGCTCCGCCTCCCGGGTTCATGCCATTCTCCTGCCTCAGCCTCCCAAGTAGCTGGGACTACAGGCGCCCGCCACCACACCCGGCTAATTTTTTGTATTTTTAGTAGAGACAGGGTTTCACTGTGTTAGCCAGGATGTTCTTGATCTCCTGACCTCATGATCTGTCTGCCTCAGCCTCCGAAAGTGCTGGGATTACAGGCGTGAGCCACCGCACCAAGCCTAATATATTTCTTGTATTTCATAAAGCTCTCTTGTTTTATTCAATTAATGTATATATTTTCTCATTTTAGCATCTTATAAAGCAGAGAGGAAATAAATTACTCTCTACCTTTTACAGGAGAGGCTATAGACACAAAAGCTGGAAGGACAGATGTGGATGGCAGCAAAGCCAGTATTAAAATTCAAGTTTCTTTTTTCTTTTTTTATTTTGAGACAGAGTCTCGCTTTGTCACCCAGGCTGGAGTGCAGTGGTGTGGTCTCGACTCACTGCAACCTCTGCCTCCTGGGTTCAAGCAATTCTCCTGCCTTAGCCTCCTGAGTAGCTGGGATTACAGGCTCCTGCCACCATGCCCGGCTAATTTTTTTTTTTTTTTAGTAGAGATGGGATTTTACCATGCTGGCCAGGTTGGTCTCGAACTCCTGACCTTGTTATCCACTCGCCTCGGCCTCCCAAAGTGCTGGGATTACAGGCATCAGCCACCATGTCCAACCTAAAATTCAAGTTTCTTAAAGGGTTTTAGCCTTGTGTTCTGTCTCCTAATCTAAAAAATAAAAAGTCTCAAAAGGATGAGGACTGTGTTTTTCCTGGCATTCTCACTGAAAACAAAACTCACCTTAACTAACTTCAAATTTCCTACCCATACCTGAAAAGCAATTTTAGAACATAAAATATGCAAATTAACCAATTTCCTAAGAATTAAAATTGGTACCAGTATGGCTTGTGGGATGGCAAACTGGCCAAACCCCCATAGAAGGCAATCTGAGGCCGGGCGCGGTGGCTCACGCCTGTAATCCCAGCACTTTGGAAGGCCGAGGCGGGCGGATCACCTGAGGTCAGGAGTTTGAGACCAGCCTGGCCAATATGGCGAAACCCCGTCTTTACTAAAAATACAAAAATTAGCTGGATAGGGTGGCGCAAGGCTGTAATCCCAGTTACTCGGGACGCTGAGACAGGAGAATCACGTGAATCCAGGAGGCGGAGGTTGCAGTGAGTCGAGATTACGCCACTGCACTCCAACCTGGGCGACAGAGAGAGACTCTGTCTCAAAAAAAAGAAGGCAATCTGGCAATAACCATCAAAATTACAAACACAATTACCCTTCAATGCAGTAATCCTACATCTGGGAATTTATCCCATAGAATTCACAGAAACAACGTGGCATAGGAACAAATCTATTCTGACATCATTTCTGTAATAACAAAAGGGTGGAAACAACCCAAGAATCTACAACGCGGAAGGGTGACACAGATTATGGTGCATTCACACCATGCAACACTCCACGGCTGTAAGACAGACGAAGACGCTCCCAATGCGCTGATTCGGAAGGTGTCTAAAACATATTGTTAAGTGAAAAGTTCAAAGTACAGGACAGCATATAAAGTATGCTGTTTGTGTAAAAAAGAGAGAAAATTAAGACTATATATTCTTATTTGCTTGTTATCCCATGAAGAAAGTCTGCAAGGCTACTCAAGAAACTGATAAACATGTTACCTGCAGTGAAGAGGAAAGGGAGACAGGGCAGACTAAGAGTGAGCATTTTCACTACACTGTATACCTTTTTATATATTTTGCCTTTTGAATAATATAAAATTATTTATCCAAAAACTCTAAAATTAACCAAAAATAGTAGGCATGAAGCATTTAACCTTTGAATTATTACTATTCGAAGCTAATCTTACTCATCTCTTCATGCAATTTCTGGCATAGGTTTACAATTTCAACTTGAACAAATCTGAGGAAAAAACAGGCAAGAATCACAGTGAGTTGTAGAGTCCTATGAAGCTGCAAAGGCAGATTACGACTACATGCCTACATTAGCAATGGCATTGAGTATGTGGCTCCAGTATGTTCCTGCCTCTTCTTTTGAGACCATCTAACTCCCTCAAAAAACTCTCCACTGTGTGCCTTAAAAAAGTCATATGGTTTCTTAGAAAAGGATTGTCAACGATTCAAAATTATTAATGCAAGCCCACTCGGTTCTTAGATTAGAAAATGGCTGAGGCTATGACTCATCCAGGAATGACTTTGTTAATTAGGAAACATATCTTCTGGAAAGAAAAGGAAAATAAAACTTAAAAAAAAAAAAGGAAACAATGATGACCAGTATTTAAAGTCAATGTTGGATCTCTATAGTATCAGAAATCATAGATTAATTCAGAAATCACTAGACTGGGGTGGAGGCTGAGGTGAGCCAGGCCTGTATGCCCGGCCAGCCCTTCCTCTGCAGCCAACAAAAGCACATGAGTTTTTCTTGCTGTGGCCACAGGGACATCTGATAAAGCCTTTGCCCCATGGGCACCTCTGGCTTTCCCGCCCTGACCTGGAACCTCCAAGAGGGCTGTACAGTAAGCACTGCCTCTGCACCCCGGGAGGAGCAGCGGTCCTGAGCGTCTTAGATCTGCATAGAAGGGGGCACTGCCCATTCTCATTTCCAGGCTAAAGCCACCCCAGATTGTGGCTTCACAGGGTGTGTGGAGAAAATCGCAAACAGCTCATCTAAGGAATGAGTTTGAAAGCTCCCCGCTTAGCTCTGATAGAAATACACCTGCTCTGGAAATTCGAAGGGGCTGTTGATGTGGCCTTGATCTTTGCCTGTCTTGTCATCAGTTGTCAGCAACAACTGGGCAAAAAGCTCTGGAAAAGGTCGGAGGCAAATTAAGTCCATACAGCTACAGTCCACTCTTTACCCTGGGTGTTAGAGAACTCATCTCAGACAAAGTAACATGGCCTGATGTGCACCATTGGTTCCTCAGAGCCTTTTCCCCATCTGCCTCTTTCAGATCATCGACGGGCAGAAGAAAGAGTGAAAGCTTCCTTCCCCACTGTAATCTGGAGCAGGAAGTCAAGGGGCCTCTAGAGTGGGAAAGGGGGTGGCAACTTTAGGCCCCAGTCTACCAGGTATCTATCTTCTCCCACTTCTACAACTTATTTCAAACTTCTGGGATACAGTTTCAGCTGAAAAGTTTATTTTCTCAGTCAAAACTTGTTCCCCCTTAACCCTATCCCTCCTAAAAAAATAAAATCACACATACATTAAAAAAGAAAAAAAAAAAAGGCTGAGTGCAGCGGCTCATGCCTGTAATCCCAGCACTTTGGGAGGCCAAGGCAGGAGATCACCTGAGATCAGGAGTTCAAGACCAGTCTAGCCAATATGGTGAAACCCCATTTCTACTAAAAAAGAGGTTCCTGTAATCCCAGCTACTTGGGAGGCTGAGGCAGGAGAATCGCTTGAACCCGGGAGGCGAAGGTTGCGGTGAGCCAAAATCACGCCATTGCACTCCAGCCTGGGCTACAAAAGTAAATCTCCGTCTCAAAAAAAAAAAAAAAAAAAAAAGGAAAAAAAAAGAAATTACTAGAGAAAACGTTTGCTTCCTGACACCAAATGAGTAGGAATATAATTTCTACAAAAGATAAATACTCACCCTGAAGTCGAAGTCTAGCTGTATCCAGGGGAAAAAACACTGTCATTGCTGTCACGCTTCCCTGAAAAGTTTGAAAAAGGCCATGACAGTATCACAAACATAGTAAGTCACAACTTTTTTTTTTTGAGACACGGTCTTGCTCTGTTGTCTAGGCTGGAGTGCAGTGGCATGGGTGTGGTTTACAGCAGCCTCAAACTCTTGGGCTCAAGTGATCCTGCCTGCCACCTCAGCTTCTCAAGTAGTTGGGGTTACAAGCACATACCATCCAGGTGCACAGCACCATGTTTGGCTAATTTTTGTATTTTTCTGTAAAGATGGGGGTCTCACTTTGTTGCCCAGGCTGGGAGTCACAACTTTATTTATTTATTTTTTTTTGAGATGGAGTCTCGCTCTGTTGCCCAGGCTAGAGTGCAGTGGCACCATCTCGGCTCACTGCAACCACCGCCTCCCAGGTCCAAGCGATTCTCCTGCCTCAGCCTCCTGAGTAGCTGGGATTACAGGCGCCTGCCACCACGTCTGACTAATTTTTGTATTTTTAGTAGAGATGGGGTTTCACCATGTTGGTCAGGCTCGTCTCAAACTCCTGACCTCATGATCTGCCCACCTTGGCCTCCCAAAGTGCTGAGATTACAGACGGGAGCCACTGTGCCTGGCTGGGAGTCACAACTTTTAAATGAACAAAAGTTTATTATTAGCAATGGATCGAATCAGATTTTCAGTGAACAAATGCATACAATATTTTAATCTATTAGGATTAGTAATGTTGAAGCTTCTACTATGCTTTAGTAGAAGTACTTAATTTTTCAGAAGAAAACTCCTCTTTCTCTCCTCTCAGATACTGAAAAAGAAAACGTATTTCCCTCCATATGACAAACTTAGGGGTTTGCAACCTAGGACACATGTCAAAGATAGAAGGCAAATGGATTTTTTACCTTCTACAGGTCAGTTTCTGCTATCATGAGCACTCCCTGATAACCCCCAAAACCAAAATACCCAGTAATTAAACAGATACATACTTTTATTCTGTGCTTCATACATTCACCACAAAGTGAAAGGACATGTAAGAATCATATTGTCTTTGAAATAGTGGTTTGCTTGTGTTTTAAATTAAACAGGAACAATCTCTTTGCTAACAATTCTTTAAGCTCATCCAGGATAACACAATGACACAAATTATCAATGAAAAAAACAAGCAAACAACAGTCTTTCCACTCAGAAGGTCATATATAAAAACCACAAGCATATATTTAGGGATGAAACCTACATGCATGAAACTTCCCTTTTGGTTTATGGTTCTCAACCCAGATGCATACCCATTGGTATAGCAAGTTTCAGACTGCTGATCTAATAATGGTTACAAAAAAAAAAATAACTAATGAATTAGTTAATTATTTTAGAGACAGGGTCTTGCTATGTCATCTAGTCTGCAGTGCAGTGGCGAGATCATAGTTCGCTGTAACCTTGCCGGGCGCGGTGGCTCAAGCCTGTAATCCCAGCACTTTGGGAGGCCGAGACGGGCGGATCACGAGGTCAGGAGATCGAGACCATCCTGGCTAACACGGTGAAACCCCGTCTCTACTAAAAATACAAAAAAAAAAAGGCCGGGTGAGGTGGCGGGCGCCTGTAGTCCCAGCTACTCGGGAGGCTGAGGCAGGAGAATGGCATAAACCTGGGAGACAGAGCTTGCAGTGAGCTGAGATCCGGCCACTGTACACCAGCCTGGGTGACAGAGCGAGACTTCGTCTCAAAAAAAAAAAAAAAAAAAAACATAGTTCGCTGTAACCTTGAACACCTCGTCTCAAGCAATTTTCCTGCCTCAGCATTCCAAGTATTTAGGACTACAGATGTGTGTCAGCACACCCAGCTCATTTTATTTTTTGTAGAGACAGAGTCTCACTATATTTGCCCAGGCTGACCTCAAACTCCTGGCCTCCAGTGATTCTCTGGCCTCAGCTTCCCAAAGTGTGGGAGTACCAGGTGTGAGCCACTGCACCTGGCTTCATACAATATTTTAATCACGAGGTGGAGGTTGCAGCGAGCCGAGATTGCACCACTGCACTCCAGCCTGGGGGACAGAGCAAGACTCTGTCTCAAAAAAAAAAAAAAAAAAAAATTGAAAAAAAAATTGAAAAAGGGCCAGGCACAATGGCTCATGCCTGTAATCAATCCCAGCACTATGGGAGGCCGAGGTGGGCGGATCATGTCAGGAGTTTGAGACCAGCCTGACCAACATGGTGAAACCCACCTCTACTAAAAATGCAAAAAAACTAGCCGGGCCTGGTGGCACATGCCTGTAATCCCAGCTACTCGGGAGGCAGAGGCAGGGGAATTGCTTGAATCAGGGAGGTGGAGGTTGCAGTGAGCCGAGATCATGTCACTACACTCCAGCCTGGGCAAAAGAGCGAGATTCTGTCTCAAAAAAAAAAAAAAAAAGTGTGTGTGGGATACACACACACCACACATACATATACATAAATCAAGATAAATAACTAGGAACTAAGTCAACTTTAACGATAAATAAGAAAATTTGGGCCGGGCGCGGTGGCTCAAGCCTGTAATCCCAGCACTTTGGGAGGCCAAGACGGGCGGATCACAAGGTCAGGAGATCGAGACCATCCTAGCTAACACGGTGAAACCCTGTCTCTACTAAAAAATACAAAAAAATAGCCGGGTGAGGTGGCGGGCGCCTGTAGTCCCAGCTACTCGGGAGGCTGAGGCAGGAGAATGGCGTGAACCCGGGAGGCGGAGCTTGCAGTGAGCTGAGATCCGGCCACAGCACTCCAGCCTGGGTGACAGAGTGACACTCCGTCTCAAAAAAAAAAAAAAAGAAAAAGAAAATTTGGAAGGCCTATTATCAATTTAAATAGGTCAGCCTCCAAGACAAGGGAGAATATTCTAATATTCGTATTCTTCAAAACACATATTAAATGTTACCTCTCCCTACCTATCAGCTTACAATTGGTTGTTTAGTCCTTAGGTTGCCGTAGCACTTATTTATGGCTCTTTCAGCACATATACTACAGTGAAATCCAACTCTTCTGCTAATTTGTGAGAATATTCATTCTATACCTGTGCACATCCTAGATTCTCAATTAAACATTTATTCAATTCACTGTACTTTCACTTATTTATGTTTTGATGACCCCAACATAAATGTTCTTTTCTAGTCATGATAAATGATTAAATGATATTCAATGTTTCAAGAAATGATACTCAACGACTAAATGATATTCAATGTTTCACAAAACACTGAACCCACAAAGCTTTATAAATCCTACAAATCCTTGCATCCAGCATCCTTGCTCATCTTCAGGAGGCAATTTTCCAAGAAAAACGGGAGCTGGAAAGTTAGAGAGGCCGGGCGCGGTGGCTCACGCCTGTAATCCCAGCACTTTGGGAGGCCGAGGCGGGCGGATCACAAGGTCAGGAGATCGAGACCACGGTGAAACCCCGTCTCTACTAAAAATACAAAAAATTAGCCGGGCGCGGTTGTGGGCGCCTGTAGTCCCAGCTACTCGGGAGGCTGAGGCAGAAGAATGGCGTGAACCCGGGAGGCGGAGCTTGCAGTGAGCCGAGATCGCGCCACTGCACTCCAGCCTGGGCGACAGAGCGAGACTCTGTCTAAAAAAAAAAAAAAAAAAAAAGAAAGTTAGAGAAAGCTTATTAAGTTTATTACGGCTCTGGCATTGGTTTTCTATCGCATGGTACTGCATTTCTTTTCTTTCTTTTTTTAAGATGGAGTCTTGCTCTTGTCGCCCAGGCTGGAGGGCAATGGCAGGATTTCGGCTCACTGCAACCTCCACCTCTTGGGTTCCAGCGATTCTCCTGTCTCAGCCTCCTGAGTAGCTGGGGTTACAGGCGCCTGCCACCATGCACACCTGGCTAATTTTTGTATTTTTAGTAGAGAAGGGGTTTCACCATGTTGGCCAGGCTGGTCTCGAACTCCTGACCTCAGGTGATCCATCTGCCTCGGCCTCCCAAAGTGCTGGGATTACAGGTGTGAGCCACTGTGCCCGGCCTGATTTGAATTTTCATATGCCAGTTCTTGAGGTAGTAATAGACCTCAATAGGTAGCGAGTCAAGATTGTGCCACTGCACTCCAGCCTGGGCAACAAGTGGGAAACTCCATCTCAAAGAAAAGAAAAACAGAAAATTCAAATGAGTAACACCAAGTAACAGTTTTATAAATTTAGTAGTACTAGAAAGACTGGATCAAGAGGGTTGGCTGAAAACTCACCACTGCCTCCTCCCTACTCCAATGATTAATAATGAGAACAGATTTATATATAAAAGGACTATATAGAAAAACAAAAAGGGGTCTAATTGGTAGATGAGAATTAAAAGAATACCAGAGTGAGACATTTTAAAATTTATTTATTTATAAGTGCCATGTAATAACTGTACATGTTTATGGGGTGCAGTGTGGTGTTTCAATGCATGTACGCACTATATAATGATCAAACTGGGGTAATTACCACACCCATTACTTTAAACATCATTTCTTTGTGGTGATAACATTTGAAATCTTCTAGCTATGCTGAAATAAGCACAACATTGTTATTTGCTATAATCACCATACTTTGAAATAGAACACCAGAACTTATTCATGTCTAACTTTTTCTTTTTCTTTTTTTTTTTTTTTTTTGAGACAGAGTCTTGCTCTGTCGCCCAGGCTGGAGTGCAGTGGCCCAATCTCAGCTCACTGCAAGCTCCGCCTCCCGGGTTCAAGCAATTCTCCTGTCTCAGCCTCCTCTGTAGCTGGGACTACAGGCATGCGCCACCACGCCCGGCTAATTTTTTGTATTTTTAGTAGAGACGGGGTTTCACCGTGCTAGCCAGGATGGTCTCGATCCCCTGACCTTGTGATCCGCCTGCCTCGGTCTCCCAAAGTGCTGGGATTACAGGCGTGAGCCACCACGCCTGGCCAACTTTTTCTTTTTTTAAAGAGATGGGGTCTCCCTGTGTTGCCCAAGTTGGCCTTGAACTCCTGCGTTCAGGCAATCCTCTTGCCTCAGATTTGCAAATAGCTGGAACTGCAGCCCTGTGCCACCACCATACCCAGCTTAAATGAAACTTTGTACCCTCTCCTGGTCCCCATCTCCTTCGTACCATCTCTAGCCCCTGGTAACCACTATTCTATTCTCTACTTCTATAAAATCAATTTAGATTTTACTTATGAGTAACATCATGCGGTGTTTGTTCTTCTGTGCCTGGCTTATTTCACTTAACATAATATTTATTGTCCAGGTTCATCCACATCACCACAAATGGCAGGATTTCATTTTGTTTTACAGCTGAATAAAATTCCCATGTGTATATTTACATTTTTCTTATCCATTCATCTGTAGATAAGCATTGATTCCACATCTTTTCTATTGCAAATAGCACTGAAATTAACACACATATGCAGAGGTCTCTTTGACATGCGGATTTCATTTGCTTTGAATATATACCCAGTAACGGGATTGCTGGATTATACCGTAGTTCTATTTTTAATTTTTTGAGGAACCTCCATACTGTTTCCATAATGGCTGTACCAATTTACATCCCCATCAACAGTGTGCAAGAGTTCCCTTTTCTCTGTATCCTCACCAGCATTTGCTAGTTTTTTTGTTTTTTTTTTTAAATGGCTAAGTTGGAAAGTGGCGGCTCACCATATGCTACACATTTCCACTATGTCGGATCTCACTTCTAGTTTCCAGCTGAGCCATCTGAGGTGACTGGGCAGGTCCTTTCTCTGAATGTTTCATTTCCCATAAATGAGAAAACAGGTGGAGGACCTTAGAGAGTTTTGATGCGAATAACGGCTATTAGATATCCTCAAGAGCTTTTTCTCCAGACGACATGGACACAGGCACACTGGGTTCTGCTTTCCTTGTATCCCACTTCTGAGCCCAGGCCCTGTTCCTCTCACTTTCAATCCCAATTCGGGTTCCAAAGGAATAGCAAAAGGAGTCCTTTTAATAATATCTAGTGCTCCTTTGTCCTGAAATCTGGCTAAGGGAGGATTTCAGGGCCTCAGCTGGTTGAGGGAAGGTAGAGACAATCCATCCTTGCCCATCTACCCACCCAACCCTAGAGCAAGTGAGTACTTGGGGCTCTCTGGTACCTAGACATGCAAGTTCGTTCTACCAGGGCCCCTGTGAAGGAATGGGATCCCTATTTTCTGTCCTTTTTATAATAGTCAATCTAATTGGGGTGCGGTGATATCCCATTGTGATTTTGACTTGCATTTCTCTAATGATTAGTGATGTTGAAGTTTTTTTATATATCTGTTGGCCAATTCTATGTCTTCTTTTAAGAAATGTCTATTCAGAGCTTTCATTTTTTAAATTATTTACTTGGTTTTTGTTTGTTTGCTTTGTTTTGTTTTTGCTATTGAGTTGAGTTGCTTATATATTCTGGATATTAACCTCTTGTCACATGCATAGTTTGCAAATAGTTTCTCCTATTGTATAGGTTGTCTCTTCACTCAGGCCAGTCATTGTGCCAGGCCTGAAGTGTTTTACTGAGTCTGTGAGAAAAGGGTGGGATTATGGTTGACATGCAGGAGAGCCTCCGGGTCTGTGTCAATTGTGAGCATCATTTGCTGTCTTGTCAGAAAATGGTCCAAGGCCAGGTGCAGTGGCTCACCCCTGTAATTCCAGCACTTTGGGAGGTCAAGGCAGGAGGATCACTTGAGCCAGGAGTTCGAGACCAGCCTGGGCAACATAGCAAGACCCTGTCTCTATAAAAAATAAATATAAAAAAGGTGAAAAAAGAAAGAGAAGGAAGGAAAGAAAAAGAAAATGGTTTAGAACTGCTATTCTGAGGAAAGCATTATTGGCTGGGCACAGTGGCTCACGCCTGTAATCCCAGCACTTTGGGAGGCCGAGGTGGTAGATCAATTGAGGTCAGGAGTTCGAGACCAGCCTGGCTAAAACAGTGAAATCCTGTCTCTACTAAAAATACAAAAATTAGCTGGGAATAGTGCCACACACCTGTAATCCTAGTTACTTGGGAGGCTGAGGCAGGAGAATCACTTGAACCTGGGAGGCAGGAGAATTGCTTGAACCAGAGGTTGCAGTGAGCTGAGTTTGTGCTACTAAACTCTACCCTGGGCAACAGAGTGAGTGAGACTTTGTCTCAAAAAAAGGTAGCAGAGGAATACAGAAGAGTAGTGGGAATGTTGCATTGTGATGAGGACTCAACCCACCATTGCTGGCTTTGAAGATGGGATAAAAAGCCACTAGCTAGGGAATGTGGCAGCCTCTAGAAGCTAAAAAGGCAAGAAAATGGATTATCCCCTAGAGCACACATGTTCAGCCTTTTAGGGATAATCCTGGGACACACTGGAAGAAGAATTGTCTTGGGCCCACATATAATACACTAATACTAATGAAAGCTGACGAGTTTAAAAAAAGATCCATGCATAATTTTTGTGATATCCGCTACAACAGATAAGCAAAAAACTCCTTGCATTCAAAGAACTGGACACAGTTGCAGGCCTGGAGCCTCCAAAAAGGAACACAGCTCTGCTGACACTTCGATTTCAACTCTGTGAGACCCGCATCGGTCTGATCTACAGATCTACAACACCTACAGATAATAAATTTGTATTATTTTAAGCCGCTAAGTCTGTGGTCATTTGTTACAGCAGCAATAGAAAACTAGTAATACAACAGAATTACTATTATACAAATGGTGGACACAAACCCTGGGAAGCAGAAGGAAGCCCTGGGCCAACTTTCAGGTTGATTGGCTGGATGCCACAGTAATACCAGACAGGCAGTACCAGTCCCAGCTAGTAACTGTGAGTACGGGAACCTGACTTGCCAAAGGTGACTTGGAGCACCCAGTTGGAACAGGAAATTCTGTGCCCAGAAATCTAACCATTATCATATTTTGCCAGAAACCCATTCTACCTTTTTGCTACAATCCCTGGAGACTGGAAGCAGTAAACAGATAGGCAGAGGCAGGGGGAGAGCTGTGAAGTGGGGAGGAAACTAAAAGCTGACCAGTTTTAACCAATTAAAGGAGATTTGTTTACACACACACACGTATGGATTTGTTTTAGGCTTTGTTAGAAAACATAAGTGTAAATGTGCCGGGCGCGGTGGCTCAAGCCTGTAATCCCAGCACTTTCGGAGGCCGAGACGGGCGGATCACAAGGTCAGGAGATCGAGACCATCCTGGCTAACACGGTGAAACCCCATCTCTACTAAAAAAAATACAAAAAACTAGCCGGGCGAGTTGGCGGGCGCCTGTAGTCCCAGCTACTCGGGAGGCTGAGGCAGGAGAATGGTGTGAACCCGGGAGGCGGAGCTTGCAGTGAGCTGAGATCCGGCCACTGCACTTCAGCCTGGGCGACAGAGCGAGACTCCGTCTCAAAAAAAAAAAAAAAAAAAAGTGTAAATGTGAGGGTTAAATATTTAAAGTTGAAATGTAGGCTTCCATTTCCAGCAATATGGTAGCCTAGACAACATGCTACAAAATACCTAGAAATGTTGAATAAAATATATATAACAAATATCCTTTAAATGCTTAGCTGAGCTCACAAGAAAGTAAGGGAAATCCACTGGGGCCAGGAAGAAGATTAAAAACCTACAGGGTTATGAAGTCTCTTCTATTTTGGTTGTCTGAGCATTTTTTTGCCAGTCTAATTGCTCAAGGGGCTTTAAAAAAACAGGTGGAATTAACATATTATAAAATCAACCATTTTAAAGTATTCCATTCTATAAATTCATAATATTGTTCAACCACCACCAACGTTCCAAAATATTTTCATCATCCCAAAGAAAATCTCATACCCTGGCCAGGCGCGGTGGCTCAAGCCTGTAATCCCAGCACTTTGGGAGGTCAAGGTGGGTGGATCACAAGGTCAGGAGATCAAGACCATCCTGGCTAACACGGTGAAACCTCATCTCTACTAAAAAATACAAAAAAATTAGCTGGGTGTGGTGGCAGGCGCCTGTAGTCCCAGCTACTCAGGAGGCTGAGGCAGGAGAATGGTGTGAACCTGGGAGGCAGAGCTTGCAGTGAGCCGAGATCGTGCCACTGCACTCCAGCCTGGGTGACAGAGCGAGACTCTGCCAAAAAAAAAAAAAAAGAAAAAAAGAAAATCTCATACCCATTAAGCAGGTACTCCCCACCTCCCCTCTTCACTCAGTTCCTGGCAGCCACTAATCTGCTTTCTGTCTTTATTCTGGATATTTACTCTAAAGGAAATCACATAACCTGTGACTTTTTGCTACTGGCTTTTCTTTTCTTGTCTTAGAGATAGGGTCTTGCTATGTTGCCCAGGCTGGAGTGCTGTCTGTACCTTTTCATAGGCACAATCATGGTACACTACAGCCTTGAACTTCTGGCTCAAGTGATCCTTCTGCCTCACTCTCCCAAGTAGCTATGACTACTGATGATTGCCACCACGCCCGGCCATGGCTTCTTTACACTTATCATGCTTTCAAGGTTCACCCATCCTGTAGCACGTATAAATTCTTCATTCCTTTTTATAGCTGAGTATTCCATTGAGTGTATATGCCACATTTTATCTATTCAGAATGGTTTGGAATGAGATAGAGGTGGTGGTTGTACAACATTCTGAATATATTAAATACCACTGAACTATACTTGAAGTAATTTTATGTTGTATGAATTATATCTCAATTTAAAAAATTTAATCCTCACAACAACCCAATGAAGCAGGCACTATCATTCTTTTTATTTTACAGATGAGGAAGCAGATGCCCAAAGGTACAGCAATTTTTCTAAAGTCAGATAGTTTGTGACAGAATCAGTATTTGAACACAGGCAGCCTGACTACACAGCTCATGCTCTTACTATAATGAAAACTTTTTAAAAATTATAGAATTAAATTAAAAATAAATTAAATTAAAAATAAATTAAAAAAAATATAGAAATAAAAATTAGAGGCCGGGCGCAGTGGCTCCTGCCCGTAATCCCACCACTTTGGGAGGCTGAGGTGGGCAGATCACGAGGTCAGGAGATCGAGACCATCCTGGCTAAAACAGTGAAACCCCATCTCTATTAAAAATACAAAACATTAGCTGGGTGTGGCAGCATGCGTCTGTAGTCCCAGCTACTCGGGAGACTGAGGCAGGAGAATGGAGCTAACCCAGGAGGCGGAGCTTGCAGTGAGCTGAGATCGCGCCACTGCACTCCAGCCTGGGCAACAGAGTGAGACTCTGTCTCAAAAAAAAAAAAAAAAGAAATAAAAATTAGAAAATAGTCTTAATATAGAATCTATTTTATGTGTCAATTTTTTTTAATGAACTAGTCTGAAAATACAGCATAGAGCCTGGTATAGCATAAGCCCTGAACTTATTAATGAATGTATAAATGTGTACCTTTATAGACAAGTTTATATCTACAAGATAATGTACTCCAGGCTGGGTGCAGTGGCTCACACCTGTAATTCCAGCACTTTGGGAGGCCAAGGCAGGCAGATCACAAGGTCAGGAGATCAAGACCATCCTGACTAACATGGTGAAACCCCATTTCTAATAAAAATACAAAAAATTAGCCAGGTGTGGTGGTGGGCACCTGTAGTCCCAGCTACTTGGGAGGCTGAGGCAGGAGAATGGTTTGAACCCGGGAAGCAGAGCTTGCAGTGAGCGGAGATCGCACCACTGCACTCCAGCCTGGAAGACAGAGCAAGATTCCATCTCAAAATAATAATAATTAAAAAAAAAAAAAAGATAATGTACTCCAAATGCTAATGGTAAATTTAGAACACAGCATTCTATACCTCAGGGGCTTGCTGTATTTGTCTCCAAGTCAAGCAAACACAAAGATGACTGTTTTTATAAGCAGCTGTTACCTGAAGCAAAATATTTGTTATATATATGAGTCTTATGCCAAGCTGTATAAGCACAAACTTTTCAGAATCTGAATTAAATTTGTCTTAACATAAATACTCATTTTCTTTCCCCCTGAGGACTGTCTGTTCACTTACACAAAATCAGAAGGCACAAAATACCGAGAAGATAACCACAGTGTACAATACTGTTGTGCCAGAGAGGCACAAAATAAATCCATTATTTGGAGTCCCACAGAATTCTAACCATCTATCTAAGTGGGAGTTCTATCGCTGACAGCAATTACAATTTTAAAGAATCTATTTCCCAAGAGACACCATTCTTTGTATCTCACTCAAAACATTTTTAATTACAACACTCTATCTTCCCACCCCCGCAGCATTTAACCATTCAGTGTTGGGAGAGTAAGTGACTTCCTACACTATATTGGTACTTGAAGCAGAGGAGTCCCTTCAGCTGAGAAATGAGGAGACAGGACAGGGTAGTTAAGGGGTCTGCCCAAAGCCAGAGTGGCAGAGAAAAGGCTACAACCAAGATCTCTGACTCCTACTCCTACTGTTTGTTGCTCTCCTACCAAAGTTCTCAACCTTTTTTCAATCAAGACACACATGATGTTGAAATTTTCTCTTCCACTTACAAAAGTGTACACAACACATACACATAAGATCTGGGAAAATCAAACAGCTAATTCTTAAGAATGATTATATGCGGAGGGAGGGAATTAAGAGTGGTTTCTATTTCTCATGTTACGCATCTCTGTACAATTTTTTATAAAGAAGCATGCGTTAAACATTTCAGTTTTGAAGTGGGTAAGAGGCAAATATTTTTTGTAAAAGACATCAGAACACAAGATATAATATAGTCTAGTTATTCTCAAACTATAGTCTGGAGATCCCTAAAAGTCCCCAAATCCTTTCTAGGAGGCTTTGTAGGATTAAAAATCTTTTCATAAGAATCATTATGAAATAATAAGATGCTATTTGCCTTTCTCATTCTCATTCTCTCACAGTGTGTAGCAAAATTTTCCAAAAGCTACGCATAAGTGTGTGATATTGCAACAGACTGAATTCAGAAGCAGAGAAAAGGATCCAGCTATCTTCTATCACGTCAAAGAGAGGTGTTTGCAAAACTATACATCAATGCCATTCATCTTACAACATTTTGGAAAATATGGTTTTAAAAATATAGCTTACATATGTTAACATGCAATGGATGTATTTTACCTTTTTTTTCTTTTTTGTAGAGGCAAGAGAACATTGGAATTACAGGTATGAGCAACCACACCCAGCTAATGTATTTTTAATTATTTTTAATGAATTAACAAATACCTTGGCCGGGCTCAGTGGCTCATGCCTGTAATCCTAGCACTTTGGGAGGATGAGGTAGAAAGATTGCTTGAGGCCAAGAGTTCAAGACCACCATGGCCAACAACATAGACCACATCTCTTTAAAAAAACAAACAAAAGGCCGGGCGCGGTGGCTCAAGCCTGTAATCCCAGCACTTTGGGAGGCCGAGACGGGCGGATCACGAGGTCAGGAGATCGAGACCATCCTGGCTAACACGGTGAAACCCCGTCTCTATTAAGAAATACAAAAAACTAGCCGGGCGAGGTGGCGGGCGCCTGTAGTCCCAGCTACTCGGGCGGCTGAGGCCGGAGAATGGCGTGAACCCGGGAGGCAGAGCTTGCAGTGAGCTGAGATCCGGCCACTGCACTCCAGCCTGGGCGACAGAGCGAGACTCCGTCTCAAAAAAAAAAAAAAACAAAAAAACAAAAAAACAAAAAAACAAACAAAAAGGCCAGAAGCGGTGGCTTACACCTGTAATTCCACTTTGGGAGGCCGAGGTGGGCGGATTGCTTGAGCCTAGGAGTTCGAGACCAGCCTGAGCAACATGGTGAAACATGTAGAAACCCAGTCTCTACAAAAAACAAAAACAAAAAATTAGCTGGCATGGTGGTGCATGCCTGTAATCCCAGCTACTTGGGAAGCTGAAGTGGGATAATTGCTTGAGCCTGGGCTGTCAGGGCTGAAGTAAGCTGAGATTGCGCCACTGTACTCCAGCCTGGGTGACAGAGTGAGACCCTGTCTCAAAAAAACAAAAAAAACAAAAAACAAAACCAAATATCTCAATGATTTCTCAGTTTTAATTTCCAACACAATAATATTGAGAGTTATAACCACATAAGCAAGACTCTGGGATAGGTGAAAATTTTTAGGAGTGTGAATGGGTCCTATGACCATAGTTTGAACACAGGCCATTAACTACAAAAAAAAAAAAAAAAATACATTATTAACAAACTTCATTATTATTTACTATCAATTCTAATACTCCCTTCAGCTAATCTTACCATACCAGTGTCACAAAAAACAGAACCTGACATCATCACACTACCTCTGGGTTGGCCACTGTCCTTTCCAAGAAAACTCTATAAAAAGGTAAATACCACTAGGAAAAATAAATTATATAATTTATTATCTCTATATATTATATAGGATATTACTTATACCCTATAATTAATGTCTTACAGATGATCATTTAGTAGGGGATTTTTTTTTAATGACGGGATGTGGTATTATGATGCAAAGTATATATTTGGTCCTCATCTCAGGCTCCTGACACAGAGCTCCTGGTAAAATTCTTGTAATTTCCCGAATGATAGGAATGTCTTTTGTTATAATAGTGTCTTAGTCCCTGGTTCCTGATACAAGAGTGTCCAAGACCCCTGGAATCTCCAGAGTGCTAAGAGTGTCTTTTTGTATACTGGTGGCCCCTTATCTTTTAGTGCATTAATTGCATCTTCAGCTGTATCTAGTATGTTCAGAAATCTGTGCTTGAATTTGAACATATCACTAAGCTTCAACAATTAACATAAAATTCATAGCTATGTATTAAATATATATATATATATATTTTTTTGAGATGGAGTTTCACTCTTGTTGCCCAGGCTGGAGTGCAATGGCGCAATCTCGGCTCATTGCAACCTCCACCTACCGGGTTCAAGTGATTCTCCTGCCTCAGCCTCCTGAGTAGCTGGGATTACAGGCATGTGCCACTAGGCCCGGCTAATTTTGTATTTTCAGTAGAGACGGGGTTTCTCCATGTTGGTCAGGCTGGCCTCAAACTCCCGACCTCAGGTGATCTGCCCGCCTCGGCCTCCCAGAGTGTTAGGATTACAGGTGTGAGCCACTGTGCATTAAATATTCTAATTGTAAATTTTTAATTGATCAAAGCAAAGCATGCACATAGTTTAAAAAAATCACATAGTATAAATGACAAAATACAGCAGTTTTTGCCCCACTCCTGTCTATTTTATCCAATCTTCCTTCACAGAGGCAATTAAATTCTTCTAGTTGTTTGTTTTGGAATTTATACATCTTCATATATAATATACTGATACCTTATTAATCACTTTTAGACATTATTTACATTCTCTTATGGGGAATGAAAATTCAGCTCTCTTATACCACATTCCCTCTTTTTTTGTGGTTATTGTTTTGAGATAGGGTCTCACTCTACTGCCCCGGCTGGAGTGCAGTGGCACGATTTCAGCTCACTGCAACCTCCACCTCTGGGTATCAAGCAATCCTCTCACCTCAGCCTCCGAGGTGGCTGGGACCACAGACGTGAGCTACCACACCCAGCTGATTTTTGTATTTTTTGTAGAGACAGGGTTTTGCCATGTTGCCCAGGCTGGTCTCAAATTCCTCTCTTTATTCTATCCATCCTTTTAATAGTTAAGATTTTTCCTTAAATCAATATTTGGTGTTCCCATGATTATCATGTATTAACTTTTAAATTTTTTTTTTTTTTTTTGGTAGTAGAGACAGGGTTTCACTGTGTTGGTCAAGCTGGTCTCGAACCCCTGGCCTCAAGTGATCTACCCGTCTCGGACTCCCGAAGCACTGGGATTACAGGCGTGAGTCACTAAGCCTGGCCAATTGTGCAGTAACTTTTAAAGTGTAGTCATTTTATTTCTAGATTTTTTTTTTTTTTTTTTTTGAGACAGGGTCTCATTCTGTCGCCCAGTGCAATCGTGGCTCACTGTAACCTTGGCTTCCCAGACTCAAGCGATTTTCCAGCCTCAGATTCCTGAGTAGCTGAGACTACAGGTATGAGCCAGCACAGTGCTGGAATCTGCTTCTGCTGAGGGCCTCAGGTGGCTTATGATCATGGTGCAAGGTGAAAGGGGAACAGGTATGTCACATGGTAAGAGAGGGAGTAAGAGAGCGAGCAGTGGGTACCAGGCTCTTTTAAATAACCAGCTCTCCCATGAACTATCAGTGAGAACTCACTCATCACCAAGGGGATGGCACCAAGCCATTTATGAGGGATCCGCCCCCATGACCCAAACACTTCCCACGAGGCCTCACCTCCAACACTGGGGGTCACATTTCAACATGAGATTTGGAGGGGTCAAATAGCCAAACTGTATCAGTCATATAAACGATTTTTAGCCTAAGTTCCTAGGGATTTGGGGGTTCCTCTTTTTTTGTGAACAATTCTGCAACTGACACCTGGATTTCTTTCTTTTTCTCTTTCTTTCTCTCTCTTTCTTTCTTTTTAACTTATTTATTTATTTTTAGAGATGAGGTCTCACTACATTGCCCAGGCTGGTCTCGAACTCCTGGCCTCAAGTGTTCTGCCTGCCTCAGCCTCCCAAGTGCTACGATTACAGGCTTGAGCCACTGTGCCCAGCCTGGCACCTGGATTTCTTAAGAATGCATCATCATCTACACTTCAGGCTATTTACTAAAAAAAAATAGATGGTTTATTCATTCTGGGCTATATCTCTCCTGTAAAAGGGCAATAAATATCTAAAGTATACTTTTAAATTTGGCCAATACAATCCACACATGAAGTTGAGCTTACAGACAGAGTAAGAATTAAACACTGGGTAAATCTGGGTAAATCTGGTCAAGACTTGGTCTCCCCAGCGTGTACAATCTTATGGGAATAACAGGAACATACATAAATACAGAAGCAGATTTTCATGTCTTTTAAGCATAAAACAACGATGTTTGGGTTGGTATGCCAACCAAATCACCAAATGTGACTATTTCTAAAATGCTGATTCATCCTAGCAGGGTGAAAACTAGTTGGGGGTTTGGGGGAGACAAACTGACAACTGATTGCTAGTCCAAAATCAGTTTCCAGAGGAGTCCAGAAGTGGCTGAGTCACAGCAGCACCACTGAAATCAGTGTACAGCCTCTCCTGATTTAGAACACTGCATTATAGAACAGAAAGATTATTTTAAAGCCGGGCACGGCGGCTCACACCTGTAATCTCAACACTTTAGGAGGTGGGAGAATGGCTTGAACTCAGGGGATTGAAGCTGCTGTGAGCTGTGATCATCCCACAGCACTCCAGCCTAGGTAACAGAATGAGACTTTGTCTCAAAATAAATAAATAAATAAAAATTAAAAAAAAAAATTTTAAAACCACCTAAGATGTTTTCTGTGGTTTGAGCTAATAAAATTCTAAAGATTAAAAGTCACTTACTGTGGCTTTCATATTGAAAAATGTTATTCACCTTATCAGAGTTAATGTAAGTCTTTTCCCTGACATAACAATCAAGCTAACTCACATACGTACACGGACAGGCAAGTTACACAAATGGCCTCATGGATGACACTCTCGAGTGTTTAATGGAAAGACTGTGGGCTTTGGGATAAAATCTAGGTTCAGGTCCCGAGAATAGTACATATTATCTAAGTAACTTCAAACCTCTATGTCATAATTTCCTCATTTGTAATTTTGAGACCAGTATCTGTCAAGGTTGCTATGAGAAGTTAGAATCAAATTATGGAAAGTAGCTGGGCGCGGAGGCTCACGCCTGCAATTCCAGCATTTTGGGAGGCTGAGGTGGGTGGATCACTTGAGGTCAGGAGTTCAAGACCAGCCTGGCCAACATGGTGAAACCTCATCCCTACTAAAAATACAAAAATGAGCCAGGAGTGGTGGCACACACCTGTAGTCCTAGGTACTCTGGAGGCTAAGGCAGGAGAATCACTTGAACCCACGAGGCAGAGGTTGCAGTGAGGCAAGATCATACCACTGCACTCCAGCCTGGGTGACAGAGTGAAACTCTGTATTTAAACAAAAACAAAACAAAAAACAAAAAAACACATCTCTACTAAAAACACAAAAAAAAATTAGCCGGGCGTGGTGACAGGCGCCTGTAGTCCCAGCTACACAGGAGGCTGAGGCAGGAGAATGGTGTGAACCTGGGAGGCGGAGCTTGCAGTGAGCCGAGATCACGCCACTGCACTCCAGCCCGGGCAACAGAGAGAGACTCCATCTCAAAAAAAAAAAAAAAAAAAAAAAAAAATTATGGAAAGCACCTAGCATCATACCAGGCACACAGTCAGCACTCAACAATTGCTGGTTTCTACATGTCCTTTATAGCTGTAGCATCTGTTAGTACTAGAAGCCAGTGTTAATTTTAGGTCCCTAAAATGAGTAATGTCTTCTCAAGTTCCTTCCAAAAGAGTGATTGCTGTTTAGTAAAAAATAAACACCAACTGCTCTTTCAGAAGGAGCTTCAGAAAGGTAGAAGGGTCAACAGTATCGAATACTTACAAAGAACTGGAATCAATTAAGAATGCAAAAACAGTCAGGAGATGTACAGAGCACTCTTGACATAAGTAACTCCATCTTAGAAAAAGACTCCATCTTACATTTTAAAAAGCACTTTGACAACAGGAACCAGATGTTTTTCCACATAAAGACACAACCAAGCATACTCTTCCACTATCAGTCCTCACCAGAAGACTCTGTGACCATAAAAAGAACAGGACTGAAAATACTCAAAATGGTCTTCTTAACAGACACTGTCTTGCTGTCACTTTTTATAAATGCCTGATATCACGCCCGGCGCGGTGGCTCACGCCTGTAATCCCAGCACTTTGGGAGGCCGAGGCAGGCGGATCACGAGGTCAGGAGATCGAGACCATCCTGGCTAACATGGTGAAACCCCGTCTCTACTAAAAATACAAAAAATTAGCCGGTTGTGATGGCGGGCGCCTGTAGTCCCAGCTACCCGGAGGCTGAGGCAAGAGAATGGCATGAACCCAGGAGGCGGAGCTTGCAGCCAGCCGAGATCTGGCCACTGCCCTCCAGCCTGGGCGACAAAGCGAGACTCTGTTTCAAAAAAATAAAAAATAAAAAAAAAGCCTGATATCTGTGTCCGAAGGCTCTGCCTACATCAAGGATTCTTTCCTACAAGACCAACACACCGCCATGACGCCATGAGGAGACCAGGATACTTGTCTATATCGCTCTCCCTGGACTGGTTAGGTAACCCTTTTTCCTAATCCTTTTCTCTTGATGTTCAATGTTACTTTGTTGCAGAATGTTTAATCTACAACATTTATATATTAATTAGGTATACTATTATGTATGATTTACAATATTGACTGACTAGTGAATAAGAAGTACTAAAAAAAATCGCCTCCTTGAGAACTCCATGTAACTTGTGACTTCTGTAACTGAAATAACACAGTAATAAGTCTGACATTGTGAAAAGACACAAACATGTGTGTACCTGGTTATCCCTGACCTTATACCATTCACAATAGTAGATTAAGCTGTCAGGAAGTCAGAGTTGACCTTTGGAAGAGCAGTTCAAGTGGTCAAAGTAGGATGAGGAAAGGCAGTACATGTGAAAAAAAATACATATTTATATATTTATAAGTATATGATATATAAAATATTAAAATATATATTTTTTATATAATATTAAAAATATATATATATATTTTTTGAGACGGAGTCTTGCTCTGTCGCCCAGGCTGGAGTGCAGTGGTGCGATCTCAGCTCACTACAAGCTCAACCTCCCGGGTTCATGCCATTCTCCTGCCTCAGCCTCCCGAGTAGCTGGGACTACAGGTGCCCGCCACCATGCCCGGCTAATTTTTTGTATTTTTAGTAGGGTGGGGTTCCACCGTGTTAGTCAGGATGGTCCTGATCTCCTGATCTCATGATCTGCCCGCCTCGGCCTCCCAAAGTGCTGGGATTACAGGCATGAGCCACTGCGCCCGGCCCAGGATATTCTTTAAATAAGCTTAGCCTAAAGGGAAGGAGAACAGGCCGAGGCTGAAGAAGCTGCCAGATTCCAGATCAGATTGGTATAGTTCTCTGATGGGACAGGCCTGACCATGTTTGCAGGCTGAACAGAAGCAGACACTAGGTTAAAGCTACAGCAAAGAGGTGAAAGATTACTGGAGCAAGGTCCTAGAAGAAAACTGGCAGTGGGGTGGAAGGGAGGACCAAGATCGAAGGTATGGCCGGGCGCGGTGGCTCACGCCTGTAATCCCAGCACTTTGGGAGGCCGAGACAGGGGGATCACGAGGTCAGGAGATCGAGACCATCCTGGCTAACACCGTGAAACCCCGTCTCTACTAAAAAATACAAAAAACTAGCCGGGCGAGGTGGCGGGCGCCTGTAGTCCCAGCTACTCGGGAGGCTGAGGCAGGAGAATGGCGTGAACCCGGGAGGCGGAGCTTGCAGTGAGCCGAGATCCGGCCACTGTACTCCAGCCTGGGCGGCAGAGCGAGACTCCATCTCAAAAGAAAGAAAAGATCGAAGCGGCCGGGCGCGGTGGCTCAAGCCTGTAATCCCAGCACTTTGGGAGGCCGAGACGGGCGGATCACGAGGTCAGGAGATCGAGACCATCCTGGCTAACATGGTGAAACCCCGTCTCTACTAAAAAATACAAAAAACTAGCCGGGCGCGGTGGCGGGCGCTTGTAGTCCCAGCTACTCGGGAAGGCTGAGGCAGGAGAATGGCGTAAACCCGGGAGGCGGAGCTTGCAGTGAGCTGAGATCCGGCCACTGCACTCCAGCCTGGGCTACAGAGCGAGACTCCGTCTCAAAAAAAAAAAAAAAAAAAAAAAAAAAAAAAGAAAAAAAAGATCGAAGGTAGCAGACACTGAATATGTCTGTTTTTCCTCTGAGACCAGCAGAATGTAGAAAACTGTACAACTGTAATTAGAAAAAAATGAAAAAACTCATCCCAAGTAGGTTCTATTTTATCTAGAGAGTAAAAGGTAATCTACAACAAGTGAAGGGAACAGGTGGAGATGGCCATGAGGCAAGAGAACATTTCAATTCCCTTAAATTTCTAAAACTGGGTATAGTGCTGTATTTGCAAGAATATACTTGAGACAGAAATTAATAATTATGGTTTTACTACAATGTTCCATTAAGGTAGATGCTCCACAAACATAAACACATTTACTTCTCACAAGAACCCAGTTAAGTGAGGCGTTGTTATTGTCCCTGTTTTATAGTTCGGTTAAAGATAACACTCATAGTTAAGCTTTACTACAGAACTTTTTTTTCAGCTATTATGCCATATTTGCTTCTTAAAAAAATTAAGTTATAGAATACTATATATGATGATATAATTTCATTAATCCTTTTTGATTCAGGCATAAACAAACAAAGTTAGAAAAGCAATTCCAGGCCAGATAGAGTGGCTCACGCCTGTAATCCCAGCACTTTGGGAGGCCAAGGCGGGCGGATCACCTGAGGTCGGGAGCTTGAGACCAGCCTGACCAACATGGAGAAACCCCGTCTCTACTAAAAACACAAAATTAGCCAGGTGTGGTGGCGCCTGCCTGCAGTCATAGCTACTGGGCGAGAGGCTGAGGCAGGAGAATTGCTTGAACCCAGGAGGCGGAGATTGTGGTGAACCGAGATCGCATCATTGCACTCCAGCCTGGGCAACAAGAGCGAAACTCCATATCAAAAACAAAAAAAAAAAAAAAGAAAGAAAAAGAAAAAATGAGAAAAACAGGCAACAAGTGAAAAAAAGAAATATCTTTATAGATTAAATAGAAATATATTACCACTATTGCCAGTCAGGAGTCAGAAAACTATGGCCTATGGGCCAAATCCAATCTACCACCTGTTTTTGAAAACAGGATTTTATTGGAACACAGCTCTGTCCATTCATTTACTGTCCACAGCTGATTTCACACGACCATGGCAATGTTGGGTAGTTATGACAACTGTACGCAAAGCCTAAAATATTTCCCATCTGCTCTCTTTAAAAAGTTTGCCAACCTCTATGTTCTTTTATAGCACTTAACTGTATCTAAAATTATTCTACTTATTTTTATTTATTAATTTATTTTTTATTAATTAATTTTTTTTGAGACCGAGTCTTGCTCTTGTCTCCCAGGCTGGAGTGCAATGGCACAATTTTGGATCACTGCAACCTCCGCCTCCCGGGTTCAAGTGATTCTCCTGCTTCAGTCTCCCGAGTAGCTAGGATTACAGGCGTCCACCACCATGCCTGGCTAAGTTTTATATTTTTAATAGAGACGGGGTTTCACCGTGTTAGCCAGGCTGGTCTTGAACTCTTGACCTCAGGTGATCCGCCCACCTCAGCCTCCCAAAGTGTTGGGATTACAGGCGTGAGCCACCGTGCCCGGCCTATTCGTTTATTGTCTGACTCCCCTACTGGAATGCACAGTCCATGAAGAAAAAGACCTTCTTCTCTACTATATTTCTAGCACCTAGAACAGTGCGTGGCACATAGAATGCACTCAGTAAAGGTATTTAATGAACAATATTTATTGCAGGAAGGAAAAGAAAAACATTTCCCATCTCCCCACTTTCTTCTCTTAGATGCACTCCAACTATTTACCCCACCACTCCACCAAAACTGGTCTTCTCAATTAACCACTGGATTTCTCAACATGATAAATTCTCAGTTATTTCTCAGTCCTTGCCTTACTCGACCCCTCAGCAGCATCAGACCCAGCTGGTCTACATCCTTCCCGGGAAACTTTCTTCACGTAGCTTTCACTCTTAGTTCTTAGCTTCCCTCCTACCGTACTGATCCATCTTTCCTTTGTCTCCTTTGCTAGTGCAATCTTATTTTCCCGGCCTCTTAATGGTTAGCCTGCTCAAAGACTCAGTCATTCAGATTCTTCTGTCAGTCCATACTCACATCCTTAGTAAACTCATCCAGTCTCACGACTACTCTTAGGCATTTCAAACTCCTCCAAAACCAAAGCCAAAGCCAACGCCAAATCTATCTTTTCCCCCAAAACCTTCTCCTTCACAGCCTCTGCCATCCCAGTAAATAACACCATCCCTCCAGTTACTGAAGCCAAAAGCTCTTGGAGTCAACCAACCCTCATTTTATAAATATATTCCAGGTCAATGACCACTTCAACCATGTCTGCTACCACCCTGATCCAAGTCACCATCATCTCTCGCCTGATAATTAATTGTCCCCTGTTCCCTTACATTCTACTCTCAACACAGCAGCCAGGGTGATCACATTTAAAGGTAAATCAGCAAGTTCAACAGCTAGCCAGAGCGAAAGTCTCACACAATTTGGTCCCCTGAAAACTATTTGCCTCTTTGTTCCCTCCACTCCGGACACCCAGGCCTCCATGCCCATCTTAAAGCAAGTCACGCAAGCGTCCATCTCGGCCTTCATACTGGCTGAAAGGCTCTTCTGGCTGAACTGAATGAACCAGGCTTCCTGAATTAGGCATTTTCATGAAATGCTGTGTCGCTTAATTCTCTAAACTTTGTGAGGTAGGTATCACTTCCCCCACTTTACACATCAGGAAAGTGAGGTTTACAGGGCATCTAGCTAACAAATGATGGAGTTAGGGTTCAATCCAGATTAGTCTACACAGAACATGAGCTCTCAGTGAAGTTTCTGGAGGCTAAACAGAGGATTCAGTGATGTTCCTCTGAAGTCACAGTGATTTTAACAGCTAAAGGTGTATGCTAACTGGTGAAGGATATGAGAAAAGGCAATCAAAGAGATAAAACAACCACAAGAGGAGTCACCCAAGCCACAAGTGGAAAGTTTTAAGGAAAAGCGGGGAGAGGGGAAGTGTCAAGTGGAACCTAGACGCCAGAAGCCCAAGAATCAAGTGTATACCTCATAACAAACCACATTTGTGGTAGACAGGAACCCAGATCTTGATTTAGAAAGAAACAAAAAAAAGCCAGGCACAATGGCTCATGCTAGCACTTTGGGACGCCAAAGAGAGATTTGTTTGAGGCCAGGAATTCGCGACCAGCCTGGGCAACATTGCCAGACCCAAAAAATTAAAAAAAAAAAAAAAAATGTAGCCGGGTGTGGTGGCTCACACCTGTAGTCCCAGCTACTCAGGAGGCTGAGGTGGGCGGATCGCTAGAGCCCGGGAGATCCAGGCTGCTGTGAGCCGTGATCGCGCCACTGCACTCCAGCCTGGGCAACACAGCGAGACCCTGTCCGGGGAAAGAAAGAAAAAAAAAAAACAACTATCTTCTCTTGCCAATAATGCTGCCCAGAGCTATCCTACTAGGTATTGCCACTTGCCCGCGGCAAGCGTGAAGACAGGCTGTAGGGAAGCATGTGACTAAGCAACACGGCTTCACACCTACGTTCTCCTCCGGGTCAGTGAAGCAAAGTGTGAGTGTGCGGTGGTGGACTGATCTTAAATTTCCCAAGGCAAAGATGTGGACCCTGATTGTGCACGTGTGACCACGGCTCTCTACCCCACAGTCTCTAGGAGACCAGGACGTGGCGGAGTCTCGGCCCTTACCCCGAATTCCTCCAACAACTTTCCGCCTATGGCCCATTCCTCTCTGCCCCACAGTCACGACAGAGGACCCCAACCCACACTACCTCCCTCTCAGACCCATCTCCCAGGCATATCCCGGGACTGGCTGCCGAGAAGCCTTACAACCAGTTAAGGCCCGGGCGTGAAGACCCCGTCTCACCACGGCTCCGGCCACGGCGTGGACCAGGCTTTCGTAGGACAGCACAGAGGCCATTGGTGCGGCTCCTCGAAGACCCAGCCACACTTTTCCCACAGATGCCGCAGCCAGTGGAGTTAGGAAAGGAGCTCCGGAGCCTGGGGCGTGAAAGTCGCAAGCTCCACCCTCTCAAACCCGCCCGCCTGCCTTAGAACCACTTCCGGGTCGCGGGGTGGGAACGAGGGCCTAAGAACGCCCCTGAGTGCTGATTGGCCCCTGTGGGCGCGGGGCGGGACAGCGAGGTGTTCGCGGGGGCCGGGCTCCAAGGCGCAGGGCGGCCTGATTACCAGGTACCCGGCTCCCAGCTCCTGGGTCCCACGACGTTCTCTCGTGTTCCCGGGCCCTGACCAGTCCCTCCATCTCAGAAATCTTAATGGCCCTCTTTTACTCTGGTGACAAAGATGGGGAAACTCAATGAGACTCCAGTCTCCCTGTTTCTCTGCGCCTGAGCTCTTTTCTATTCTGAGTCACATTTTGGCCAAGAGGAAAACAGCTTAATTGTGGACTTGGAAACTTCTCCCTCCCGAAAAACCCTTGAGTGTGGTAGGAAGAGATATTGAGCTCAGGAGACCAAGATACCAGACGCGAGTGGGAGCCTCCCCCTAGTTGGCAACTATGGAAGTCATTTAACCTCTTGGGTTTCCAACTTTGTGAAATGACAATGTGCTAGTACCAACAATCCCCGTTTGCTGTGAGGATTATGAAAGCCAGTTTATGTAGCAGTACTTCATAAAATACTGAAGGAAAAATTTTTTTTTCCATGTTGCAAAGTGAGTAACAATTACATAGCACTAAAGAAGCCACATTCAGCTTTAACCTGTCATACTGTGAGATTCTGCTTCAGGATGCTCCTCAGGGACTCTTTTATGAGACACCATCACCACTTGTCTGTACCATGTTTCCTTTTAGAATACCCTTGTGATAACTCCTGAGTGCTGACTACATGCCAGGGTTAGTGTTTTATGCCCAGCGTCACACTTAATCCCTAGGAGAGGGTCCTAACAAAGTTTAACTCGGCCGTTTTCACAAAATTTGCAGAAGATACTGCTTCCAGGAAAATTCCCATCACGCCATAGAATCATGACGTGAACGTGCAGGACCAAAAGTGAAGCGAAGATGATTTTGGGCTGGGCGCAGCGGCTCAGGCCTGTAATCCTAGCACTTTGGGAGGTTGTGGCGGGCAGATCACTTGAGGTCAGAAGTTTGAGACCAGTCTGGCCCATATGGCAAAACCTTGTCTCTATTAAATATAGAAAAAATTAGCCGGACATGGTGGCACGTGCCTTGTAGAAATTACAAAGTAGAAACTGCAGCTACTAGGGAGGCTGAGGCAGGCGAATCGCTTGAACCCAGGAGGCAAAGGTTGCAGTGAGCCAAGACTGCGCCACTGCACTCCAGCCTGGGACAGAGCAAGACTCCTAAAAAAAAAAAAAAAAAAAAAAAAAGAGGGATTTTGGCACGGGAACGTAGACAGAAACTGGTTGGTTGTAAAACTTGAGAACTCAGTTCTCACTGACTCCTGATCAAATTGGGAGCTTGCTGTCAAGAATATACTAGATTATGCATCATAGTTATGAAAACATTAATACTTCGTTTTGACGTTTTTATATCTTAGCTACCAAACACAGTTTGATCAGTTTTTTTTTTTTTTTTTTTTAAACCTGAGACAGGGTTTCCCGTCTTGAACTCCTGGGCTCAAGTGATCCACCTGCCTCAGCCACCCAAAGTGCTGGTATTACAGGCATGAGCCACTGTACTGGGCCTTGCAACTTTTTGTTGTTGTTGAGATGGGAGTTTCACTCTTGTGGCCCAGGAAGGAGTGCAATGGCGCAATCTCGGCTCACTGCAACCACCACCTCCGGGGTTGAAGTGATTTTCCTACCTCAGCCTCCCGAGTAGCCAGGATTATAGGCACGCGCTACCACACCCAGCTAATTTTTGTATTTTTAGTAGAGACGGGGTTTCATCATGTTGGTCAGGATGGTCTCAATTTCTTGACCTCGTGATCCGCCCGCCTCGGCCTCCCAAAGTGCTGGGATTACAGGTATGAGCCACCACCCCCGGCCTGATCAACTAAAGACTGACATACTGAGAACAGTACAGTCACTTTTTTTTTTTTTTTTTTTTTGAGACAGAGTATCGCTCTGTCGCCCACGCTGGAGTGCAGTGACGCGACCTCGACTCACCTTAGCCTCCATCTCCCGGGTTCAAGTGATTCTCCTGCCTCCACCTCCCAAGTAGCTGGGACTACAGGTGCACGCCCCCATACCTGGCTCATTTTTGTATTTTTAGTAGAGAAAGGGTTTCACCATGTTGGCCAGGCTGGTCTCGAACTCCTGACCTCAGGTGATCCACGCATCTTGGCCTCCCGTAGTGCTGGAATTACAGGTATGAGCCACTGCACCCAGCCAGTGTCATTTTCACATAATCAGAGTATGCACTGAAAAATGTAGACATTGCATAGCTACATCAGTTATTAAATGGAACTATGAAGTTGTGACGTTTGAGGCATAATTTTATTCATATATATGTTTTTTTTTTTTTTTGAGACAGTTTCGCTCTTGTCGCCCAGGCTGGAGTGCAGTGGCGCAACTTCAGCTCACTGCAACCTCTGCCTCCCAAGTAGCTGGGACTATAGGCATGCACCACCACCCCCAGCTAATTTTTGTATTTTTTTGTAGAGACGGGGTTTCACCATGTTGGCCAGGCTGGTCTCGAACTCCTGACCTCAAGTGATCCGCCCTGCCTTGGCCTCCCAAAGTGTTGGGATTACAGGCATGAGCCACTGTGCCCAGCTGAGACATAATTTTAAAAAATTGTAACTTAGTTGAGCACAGTGGCTCACGTCTGTAATCCCAGTACTTTGGGAGGCCAAGGCAGGAGGATTATTTGAAACCAGGAGTTCCAGACTAGCCTAGACAACAAAGTTAAGACCCCATTGCTGTTAAAAACAAAAACAGATGGTCATGGTGGTGCATGCCTGCAGTCACATTTACTTGGGAGGCTGAGGTAGGAGGATTGCTTGAGCCCAGGTCAGGGCTGTAGTGAGCTGTGATTCCATCACAGCACTCCGGTGTGGGTGACAGAGAAAGATTCTGTTTCAAAAAACCTAAGGAATTTTTGGCTGCTTTTTTCATTCTAAACAAATATCCACTTGTGTGTCCAATTTGTTGTTCATAATTATTCTTTTCCTTAAAGAGGGTCCTGTGAATTATATAAGCATCATATCCCTTGACACTACATAAAGTATATAAAAAATTTAGGGCCATTCTGTATACACCCATGCTATGAGAATTAAAGGAACCTAGCTAGTACTTGCCATTTCATGTATGTTGCTTTTACACTGGCTTAAGTATGGTCAGGTTACTTACCCTGCAATCTAAAAATGTCCCAGTGATGTGTGTGAGTGAACTACTTAATTATGTATGAGTCCTAGATTTTCAGAGCACCATAGACATTTCTATTAGTTCTACTTACCTCCTGGCTTCTTAGAGCCGTAATTTTAAAATCAGGATTTCACCAAACATAATTTTTAGTTTACTGCTAAACAACTTTATAGAAAACCATACACTTCCACTTCCACCAGCACTATACAAAAGGTCTCACGGAAAAACTGCCAACTTGACGGGCATACTATTTACATTTGCTTTTTAAAGCTCAACAGTTATTCACTGTTGTTGCCTATTTACCTTAGGCTATTTTCCTCCCCAAACTGCATGAGCTCTATTAAGTACATTATATACTGGTTGTAAATACTGGCACATAATGACCTTTTTAGAATTACTGTGCTATAATTCTTTTATTTATTCTTGCCCTTATTTGGGGGCTTGTCATGTACTTCAATTATGCTGTGTCCCTTACTATTAGGAAGAAACCCCCTGGATGTACACATCAGCACATCAAGCGTGTGACATTCCTTATTTAACCAACCTTATTCAAATGTACATTTTAGTTGTTTTCAGTTCCTTAAACAATTCTGCAAGAATCAACCTTGTACACAGGCAGCACAGTATAGAGTTTGGGAGGAAGCCCTTTGAAGCCACAAACATCTGTATTCAAGAATTTCAGCTTTACAAATAATCAGCCGTGTTATCCTTGGCAATTTACTTATTAAGTGCTTCAGTTTCCTTATCTATAAAATTGTAAAGGGGTGCTAACAGTATCTACCCTTATGGTCATTATCAGAATTGATCCAATACTTGCAAACGGGTAACAGACTTACCTGTGCCTACTCAAGTGCATTCACTTTAGTCATGAGCAAATCTCTGAAATTGTTTCTCCTTTATCTTATCATACTAGTATTTCCTAGTATGGTAGACTGTTAGGTGTCACCCCAAGTCTTTCCTGTTTCCACTATAAGTTTTTTCTTGAGCACGTGACCACACAGTTATGGATGACAAACTGGCTTTCGCTGCAGCTAAACATAGCCTCAACACACAAACTGACCAATGGGATATTAGAAGTAATAAAATGTTAACTTCATATATTAGCTTCAGTATCTCAGCATGTTTCCCAGACTCCCCTTCTCCTATTTCCTCAATTGGAGGATGAGCACCAGAGCAAGCAACTTTGGACCTAGAAATGGAAGCTACCTTCTATGTATGGCAGAATGCCTGCCTCTGAACAGCTACTCAAAATAAAGTACCTGTTTTTTAGGGTTTCTTGTTTGCAGCACTTAATAGTCTGCAGCCTAATATACCTAGTAAATAACTTGAGTACCAGAGACATAAATAGAACATATGCTACAAAAAGGCAGGGGCGGGGGGTGGGGGAATCAATATCTAGTTTTTGTTTTTTGAGGCAGTGTTTTATGATCTCAGCTCACTGCAACCTCCGCCTCCCAGGTTCAAGTGATTCTCCTGCCTCAGCCTCCCAAGTAGCTGGGATTACAGGTGCCCAACACCATGACTGGCTAAATTTTGTGGGTTTTTTTTTTGAGACAGAGTCTTGCTATGTCACCCAGGCTGGAGTGCAGTGGCACAATCTCGGCTCACTGCAAGCTCTGCTTCCTGGGTTCATGCCCTTCTCCTGCCTCAGCCTCCCAAGTAGCTGGGACTACGGGCGCCCACCACCACGCCTGGCTAGTTTTTTTTTGTATTTTTTAGTAGAGACAGGGTTTCACCATATTGGCCAGGATGGTCTTGATCTCTTGACCTCGTGATCTGCCCACCTTGGCCTCCCAAAGTGCTGGGATTACAGGAGTGAGCCACCACACCCAGCAATTTTTGTATTTTTTAGTAGAGACAGGATTTCGCCATGTTGGCCAGGCTGGTCTCAAACTCCTGATCTAACTGCCTCGGCCTCCCAAAGTGTTGGTATTACAGGCGTGAGCCACTGCACCTGCCCAATATCCAGCTTGAAACCGTATTTTTTAACATAGCTAGAAACATAACTATATTTTTAAGCAGAAAAAAACTTCCTTCTGATAGCATCATTAGTACAAGAAAACATTTCTAGTTTAGAATATTGAGTTGAAAATTAAGAATGTATATTATCGAATTTAAAAATCTAAAAGCACAGGACACATTTTCAGAAGAGGAATTTTACTTTTACCCACTTATGGTAATATTTGCAATATTAGAATATAATTAGGTTAAATAAATCAAATAAGGAATCCAGAAGAAACTGTTCTTGAGTTAAGCCAAGTACGCACTGGCAATTTTGAGAAAGGAGAACTCTACACGTTAAGAAAAAGAACACACAACCTCAAATGCAAGTTTATATGGTGAGTGTTTTTAAAGGATTTAAGCAGCATGCTCCATCAGCATAATAGCTTTTTCTCATTTATGTAACAGATGCATTTCTGTCTGCTTGTGTACAGCAAAGGGTTAGAACCTGAATAAACTTATTTATGATTTTAGAAATGTACTCCATAGAATTTACTTCACTGCTCCTACCACTGATTCTTCAAATAAGCAAAATACAGAAGGTCTTATCCCTTGAAAATGTTTTTAAACACTAGCACTTTAAATTGAAACACTGGTAGAAACGTAGCAATGTCAGGTACAATGCCTATACTTAGTCTTATTTAAAATAAGAATTGAATGCACAACAGAAAATTTATCATTTTCTTTATCATCGGAGGGGAGGGAAAGAAAGCAAGCAGAGGTGGGGGTATGGTTACACTATTTAAGAGCTGAATACAAAGACAATGAGTCTTTCATAGTCTCAACAACTCCACAATGAATAACTGTGGATTATCTCATTTATAATTCACATTGGATCAAAAAAATTGGTTCCCCTCTGTGTATATCAATTTAATTCAAACCATATTATCTTCAGAATATAAAGATGAATACTACAAGATAAACTCTAACTGCAATAAGTATTTTCTAAGTAGAAGACCAAACACCAAAGGGAATCCCTCTTTCCAATGTCTTCTGATATGGCAAGATTTTGCCAGAACGGAAGTCTAACACTTACATAAGCATTCTCTTGGCCAAGTAAGAAACTATAGTTGTTGTGGGTATTACCCTACAATTACCATATGTATTACATATTAAATTAAACTCAGCATTAAATATGCTTGTATAATTATGCTGTTAATGATGATAGCAGTGATGATGCTGGTGGAAAAAGCCTGTCTTTAGCCCAAGAAAAGTAAGGGAGAAAAACATAACAAGCAGAAAACAAACACAGAGTTGGGCAATTTTTGACTAGGAAAGAGAATTTTAAGCGTAGAAATATAAAAAGAAAAGTACTCCCTTATTTCCCTTATGTGGAAATAATATGAAACACTTATTAGATATACTGGACAAGAAGAGAACTCCAACTCTACTGCAGCATTACAAAAAAAATCATCCCTTCACCACAGTGTAAGATTTAAGGGCAACCTGCCCAAGGATGCATGTTATATAAAACACAGCAAGATTGCTGCTGCCCTGCTAAGTACTTCCAATCCCTACCCAGGTCCTACTGAAATACGGGTGGTCCCAATTAGTTTTATTGAAATAAATCTTTAAAGAAAAAGATAAAGCATTTAAAAAGACAAGTAAAAATGCATCAGGAACCACATATCCAACACAAATTTTATCCTCAAATGAGTTATGTTTGCCTCGCACTAGTAACTTTTATTTCACTCAAATTAGAGCAATAATCTTCCATACATATCTTCCCTGCCCAATTCAAAGAAAAAAAATCCAAAATGATTAGTAAAGAAAAATATAAGAATTAACAGACCCTTTAAATTTGTTTTAAATATTTTGAATATTTAAAAAGTGTTTAAAGTTTGTAATTCCTAGTAGGAAAACATTATCTGAATGAATACCCTAATGGCAAACCACTGTAAAATGCTTCAGCTGAATTTGGGGGAGAGGGGTAGGGATTATCTTCAAAGCACCCCAGCTCTCTTGATGAGAAGGTCAGAGGTACACTGGTTTGTATTATTGCGACATCCATAAGGTGATCTAGGTTGCTTTTCCTTCAGCAAGGGCTTTATTTATCAGAAGGGCATTACGCTTGACCTCCAAATTTGGCTGACAATTTACTGATGAGATTCATAACCTTTGGGTTGCTCTGGTATTTTGACATATTTGCTGGGTTCTGAGCCACATCCTGGAAGGCCACCATAACTTCTGGATCCTGAAAATAAAGGGTTTGTTAGTATTTAAAAAGTATCCTACTGGGTCAATAAGTTTATTATCCTAAATTCCATCTCTTATTTAGACCTATAATTTGGTCATAGTTAAATGGCATTTAGACAAGTGCTTGAAGTATCAAAATCAAGCTGAATTATGTCATTTGAACTATATGATGAAAAAAGCACAATTGTGATACAAAGAAAAGGACAACTGGATATAACTGCCAATCATTACTAAGTATTTCCTAGTTTTAAAAATTTACTCACTCTGCATAAAGAACATAAATGTTACTCCTGCATAATTAGCTATTTGATAACTGTGATAAATAAAAAATAGCTACAAGAGTAACCTTTGTCTCCACACAGAATTATGAAATAATTGCCTTAATGATACAAAGTCCAAAGTTCTTCTTCCAAGTCTTACCTGCATGGCTGCAAGAACCTCTGGATCACTAAGAATTTCATTGAGTCCAGGCATTCCAGCCATTCCAGGCATGGCCCCTCCCATTCCAGGCATTCCTCCGGGAAAACTACCAGGCATTCCCCCAGGAAAGCCACCTGTAATAAAAAATGAATAGACACTAATCATACTCCCAAATATTCTGTCACAGTACTTCATCCAAAAAAGCACAGGTTCAACGAATAAGGGTGCCACTAAGCACAAAGTAGTCTGAAGAGTCGGGAAATTCTAATCAGACTGACACAAGACACAAGTTATAGCTTCTAATTATCTCTTAAAAAACAAGGCTGTAAATTCCACTTTGCTACCTCCTGGATCAGCATTTTTCTAGTAATAACAGTTTTTTATTTTTGTTTGTCTTAAGACAGAGTCCTGTTCTGTCACCCAGGCTAGAGTGCACTGGTGCCATCTTGGCTGACTGCAACCTCTGCCTCCCGGGTTTAAGCAATTCTCCTGCCTCAGTCTCCCAAGTAGATGAGACTACAGGCACGCACCACTACATCTAAGTTTTTTATTTTTAGTAGAGACGGGGTTTCATCACGTTGGCCGGGCCACTCTCGAACTCCTGACCCCAGGTGATCTGCCTGCTTCAACTTCCCAAAGTGCTGGGATTACCAGTGTGAGCCACCGTGCTCAGCAACTGTTTTCTAGTAATAATACTGTTAAAAAAAAGACTAATTTCACCTTAAAAACAAAGAGTCATCTAACAGTTCCTTAGATTATAGTCATTTTGATCATCTTTCAACTTTCCATTCTTGAATATTTGTCTGTTTCAATTTAAAATTGATTCATATGAGTTTAGGTTTTTGTTTCAATTATACTCATCTAGCACAGATCTTCCTTCAGTTAAGGACTACTTTAAAGGCTTGTTTATCTGTTGATTTTTCATTTCCATCTCCAATAAAATAAAAATTATCTGAAAGTTAAACTGGAAACCTGCATTTTTAACAAGAAATCCTGGTGCTTCTTTACAGAGAATAATGCTCCAGCAAAAAGGATTTTATCCTCCCAGTATAATTTGTTAGATTATAAACCCAAATAATCTACTCTGTTCTTCAATATCACAAACCTGTATGTCTACTGGAGATACTCTAAAATTATAATTAATAATATAGAGAAAGATAACAATGTATTCTACAAAGGGTCACTGTAAGTAAAGCCGTTTTAAAGAAGGAAACACATGATAAAGTCATTTCTACCTGCCTCAACAGTAATTAAAACATGGCCATTAATAACTAACAACCACAGATGAAGAAATCTAAGGGGACCATAAAACAACTTCTAGCTTCTCTTGCTGTCCCTACTTACCCCAATGCTTTGAAAAATTAGTGCCTACCCATAACACAATTACTGACCCAAGGCTTGTCAATCTAAATAAAATGTACATAACAGAAAATTATCTCTAGTACTAGCCCAACATTAGCAGTCACTTTCTAAAACAAAGGTATCTGACAATAAGATTATTTATATTTTAAACAGGAAGCAAACTATGAGCTAAATTTAATTTCTTGCTTTTTCTTCAAACATCAGGTCATCCTCAGTATTTGTTCTAGGTTTGAATTCTGTTGCTGTGCACTAGATTTTCTAGTCTCAGATCATGCAGCTAAGTTCTAACCAGTGACATTTAAGCATAAACAGCCTCTAAAAACTTTCCTTAAGAGAAAGCTAGTTACCGTCGAACAACTGGAGACAGCTGTTTAAAAAACAAAAAATTAAGTCTTGTCCTAGTCTTTATATAAATTCCACACTGTCGTAATCAGGAAGTACTCAATAAATCTTCTGCGTGCCTTTTCCATCTCTTCTATCTCCGTGTTAGTCCTGTCCTCTGGTATTCAAAGATTTGCCTCACTAGCAATTTCTGATCACATTTGAAAGAAAAAGAAAATATGCTATTTTTACACTGGACTCAAAACATCATTTTTATGCCTAATAATTCCATCATTTCTTTTACCTAAGTTCTTCATGAATATCACTGTATAAGAGAACAAAATTGGCCGGGCGCGGTGGCTCAAGCCTGTAATCCCAGCACTTTGGGAGGCCGAGACGGGCGGATCACGAGGTCAGGAGATCGAGACCATTCTGGCTAACACGGTGAAACCCCGTCTCTATTAAGAAATACAAAAAACTAGCCGGGCGAGGTGGCAGGCGCCTGTAGTCCCAGCTACTCGGGAGGCTGAGGCCGGAGAATGGCGTGAACCCGGGAGGCGGAGCTTGCAGTGAGCTGAGATCCGGCCACTGCACGCCAGCCTGCGCAACGGAGCGAGACTCCGTCTCAAAAAAAAAAAAAAAAAAAGAGAACAAAATTAGAACATCACGTTATAATAAATATTGAGTATTATATTAGAATATCACTGTATAATAGAACAAATTTCAACTTTTCTTTAAATATACCTGGAAAAGAGCCATACTGAGCTCCTGACTGTCGTCTGGCTTCTTCCTCCTTTGACACAAAAGGAAATAAATTATATAATAAAAGAAGAAATAAGTGCTGTCCATTCAACTTGTCCATGCAAGACCATGAAAAAATTGTGAAATAACCTAGTAGATGGCAATACTGAACTAAAGGATATACCCCATACCCCCTTCCAACATTTTTTCCAACTGGATTCTCAGTGGGCATTATTCTCTGTAATAATTTCAGGTGTTTTACTTCTACTCTGGAAACAAACCTGGAAAACAATTTACAGTATTAATATGAAAACTCTAAATTCATCCTGGTTTTAAAACACCTACAGGGAAGGACGTGGCTAGATTACCAAGACTACCATGACTTTTGTTTCCTAGGTACATCTTTTCCATACTCTCCCTATATAATACAAATGTAGATTTACTGATTTGTTTTTGCTGCTTTTTAAAAGAGAAAATGAACGAAAAATAAATTTCCCTCACATGTAGTTGTAAAATTATCAAGGAGATATATTGCTTTTAAATATCAAGGAAATAAATTACTTTTAAAAATTATAAACTATAACCTTAAAATCAAGTATTGATGCTTAATATTAAATGGACAAAAAATTAGAATGTAATGAGTTATATAATACGGCCTTACGTTCCTTCATTCAACGTTAGAAATAAGTAGATGAATTATTGCTATTTTTTAAAGAGACAGCATCACACGATGTTGCCCAGGCTAGTCTCGAACTCCTGGGCTCAAGTGAACCTCCCACCTCAGCCTCCCAAACAGCTGGGACTACAGGCACTTGCCACCTTACCCTGCTAGAATCAATTGTAAATAGCAACGCATCCACTGTTGGAAGAGAGGAGGAATCATAAACTGAATTAATCTGGCCAAGCATCCTCAAAAGATCAAACAATAATACTGCCACGTTTCAATTACCTGACCTGGAAAAACTCCTGATTTTATAAAAACACAAACAAGAATATAAAATGGTGAAATAAAAGCTCACTGAAGAATTTAAGACTAAAAAATGCCCCCAAAATTAGACACAGTGAAAGGAGACTCCTTATACATAATATCATTACTCTACAGAACTGTAGCCAGCATTAAATAAAAGAGCCAGCAATTAGAATTTTAGTGTCCTAAAACCTCTATATAATTTGCTGTATTTTCCTTTCATGGCTTTGCTATAGGAAATTTACCCTCTGGGCTCTCTCATGCTCTTCTCGAGCCTTTTTAACTCGTTCTATTCTTTCTTTGATCTCTCGCTCTTCACGTTTTCGCTCATACTTTCTCCGATGTTCCGCAATTTTCTGTGCCTAGAAAAAAAGAGCCATAGCAAAATAAGCCTGCTCCAAAAGCTGAATAACATCAACACAAATATTTTTTGTGGAGAGATGTTTAATTCAACATGCAGTTCAGAAAAATGACAGATTTGTCTTGTAGAAAAAGACCTAACACAAGCTCAGGCTTTAACAAAACCAACCTCAACTGCAGGAGGCACTGTAAAACAGAGTAAAGGGGCCTGGGATTTGAAGTTAGAAATGTTACAATCTCAAACAATTAAGCTCAAAGATTAACAAATAGGTTTCTAAGTGCATGACAATTCTTGCCTGCTAGTTTCTACCAGATACAGTGTTTAGGTTTCAGAAGGACAGCTGAGATCAGTGGAAAGAGTATCATTACGGATGTCAACCCTGGGAAGGCAAAGACTGGGAACACATACACCAAGTATATGTCACAGTATATTTAAGTTTCTGTATCCATAAAATAGGAAAGGAAGAAATATTTAGTCTTATCAAATTGCTATAGGGATTAAGAGGGGAAAATGTAAATATGTGTACCAGACACTAGTTAGTAGTATCAAATAAATGCTCTGGATCTGTTATTTCCTCAGAGAATAAAGTAAATTTAAGAGATTCATATTCAACTGTCACTTTAGCTTGTTTATACTTTGCTGACAAAGTTACAACTTTGCCCTATTTTAAGAAGAAAACAGAAAACCAAATGAATTCTCTGGCAGTAAATAATTAAATTCAATACAATTTCCACTATCTTAAAATCTCAGAGTAAATTCCTGACAGTTGAACTTCCCATAGAATGAAAGATTTACCATGTAAACACATTAATATCATCTTAACCAACAATTTCAGAGAAAAATCATCCTTAAAAGCTGGAATGTTCTACCTTTGGGATTCAATATTATTATTTTTTTAAAGATTGAAAATTCTTTGTTTTATTAAGACAGCTTCGCTCTGTCACCCAGGCTGGAGTGCAGTGGCGTGATCTTGGCTCACTGCAACCTTCCACCTCCCAGGTTCAAGTGATTCTCCTGCCTCAGCCTCCCAAGTAGCTGGGACTACAGGCGCGTGCCACCACACCCGGCTAATTTTTTGTGTTTAGGAGACACAGGGTTTCACTATGTTGGCCAGGCTGGTCTTGAACTTCTGACCTCATGATCCACCCGCCTTGGCCTCCCAAAGTGTTGGGATTACAGGCGTGAGGCACTGCGCCCGGCCGGAAGACTGAAACTTCTTAACTTCCACAAGGCCTTCTTGCTTTATAAAGTGGCTGTATACACCTATGATATCTAAGGACACATCAGATTCAATCTTGGGTAATGCTAATTATAGATTTTCTATTCGTTTCCTTGTTGTAAACCTGATACCCTCTTTTCTAATTTTCTGGTTATAATTCCACTGCAAGCTCCCAAAGTAACAGAGTTTGCTCTAATAATGCATGAGAAATGAAAGCATGAAAACCTAATGAGATCTCCAGAGTTGAGCACAAACTTCAGCAATTACAGATTATATCTTCCAATAGTTTCTTTGCCTATTTTTCAGATGAATTACAGCTGTCAGGGGCTAAGCACTTGAGCGATGGAGTATTAAACTAATGACTTTCCTTTCTCTACTTTAACATACCCTAGGTTGAACTTCTTTCAGCATTGCACTAGCATCTTCATCATAATCCAATTTACAGGCAAGGGCAAGATCATGGGCTGCTTCTTCCCAGTGGCCTAGAAGTCTGAAACAGATTTACACTCATTTTAGGAGCCTTTTATACATATTCACCTATGTGGCATGGTATCCTTTTTTCCTTAAAAAAAAAAAAAGATTGTTCTAAAACAGGCTTAAGTTAAATATTAACTATAAACTTTCACCAACCAATTCAATTACTATATCCCACTTTAGTTAACTCTATAAAAACATTTAAATTTCCTCTATTTAAAGCTGATCTCCTACTAAAAGCTAAAAAACAAAATTTTTCTTAATTCAGAGTATCATAAAATTTTCTAAAAAGTATATAGAGCAGTAACTTTCAACTCACCCAAACCAGGACTAACATAATGTGTTAGCTTTTAGCTACCTTCTATGTAAGACAGAAGAGAAAATAATACACGTGTACAGGCTTTATGAAAAACACAGAACAGGTAAGCCAGAAACTAAAGATTGGTGGGGGTAGGTGAGAATGGGGTAGAGGAGACAGCAATGGAAATTGACAATTCTCTGGGTATACCTTTTAACTCAGGTGCAACTCTTCAAACATTTAAATACTTTACATACTCAAAAAATAAAATCAGAAAAATGGAAATAAAGCAAATCCTAAACCTCAATACAAATAAGCTGTGTGGCTGGGTGCGGTGGCTCATGTCTGTAATCCCAGCACTTTGGGAAGCTGAGGCGGACAGATCGCGAGGTCAGGAGATCAAGACCATCCTGGCTAACATGGTGAAACCTTGTCTCTACTAAAAATACAAAAAATTAGCCAGCCGTGGTGGCAGACACCTGTAGTCCTCGCTACTCGGAAGGCTGAGGCAGGAGAATGGCATGAACCCGGGAGGCGGAGCTTGCAGTAAGCCAAGATCACACCACTGCACTCTATCCTGGGTGACAGAGGAAGACTCCATCTCAAAAAAAAAAAAAAAAAAAAAGAAATAAGCTATGGCTAGGCGCAATGGCTCATGCCTGTTATCCTAGCACTCTGGGAGGCTGAGGCTGGTGAATCATCTGAGGTCAGGAGTTCAAGACCAGCCTGGCCAACGTGGCAAAACCCCATCTCCAAAATAAAAAATTTGCCAGACATGGGAGTGCACACCTGTAATCCCAGCTACTAGCGAGGCTGAGGCAGGAGAACCGCTTGAGCCCGGGGCGGGGTGAAGGGGGTGCAGTGAGCCGAGATTGCACCACTTTACTCCAGCCTGGGTGAAAGAGCAAAACTCCTCAAAACAAAAAACAAAAAACTGTGTATTTTATTTTATTTTATTTTTTTTTAATTTTTTTTTTTGAGACGGAGTTTCGCTCTGTCACCCAGGCTGGAGTGCAGTGGCCAGATCTCAGCTCACTACAAGCTCCGCCTCCCGGGTTCACGCCATTCTCCTGCCTCAGCCTCCCAAGTAGCTGGGACTACAGGCGCCCGCCACCTCGCCCGGCTAGTTTTTGTATTTTTTAGTAGAGACGGGGTTTCACCGTGTTCGCCAGGATGGTCTCGATCTCCTGACCTCGTGATCCGCCCGTCTGGGCCTCCCAAAGTGCTGGGATTACAGGCTTGAGCCACTGCGCCCGGCCTAAAACTGTGTATTTTATTAACAACATAAGCTACACAGAAAAAACAAACTCAAGTAACTTTTCATACCGTTATCTTGACTGTGTATTTCAAGTGGGATATATATTCTAAGAATAAGAACATCCTTGGGTCATGCCTGTAATCCCAATGCTTTGGGAGGGAAAGGAGGGCAGATCACTTGAGGCCAGGAGTTTGAGAATATCCTGGCCAATGGGCTAAACCCCCTTTCTACCAAAAATACAAAACATTAGCTGGGCATGGTGGGGCACGACTGTGTAATCCCAGCTACTCAGGAGGCTGGCTGAGGCAGGAGAATCACTTGAACCTGGGAGGCGAAAGTTGCAGTGAGCCAAGATCGCACCACTGCACTCTAGCCTGGGTGACAGAGTGAGACTCTGTCTAAAAACAAAAGACAAAGCAAAACAAAAACTTCCAAAAAAACCTTCAAACTTTACTTAGGGCGTATACTGTTTCTAAGGTATTATAATTCTGAAACAGTTTTATGTATATCATAGCACCGTAGTAAGTAAATGTAAAACTAGGACAAAAATTTTTACCACGTTAAGTGTCAAAAATACAAACTAAAAGGTAAAACAAAACATTTAATGTTAAATTTTAATAGAAAATATCAGTATAAACTCATAATTTCAAGCATTTTTTCCTTAAATTCATGGTTTTTAAAATGTCTTTTTCTAGCTGTTCACTGAAATGACAGTACATACCAGAAGCAATGAACACGCATAGTGATCAAATCTTAGTTTCCACTATAATGAACCATGATTTCCCACAGAAATGGCTTATTTTCAGTCTGAGACAACCAAAGCACAAGATGAGCCAACGCTGTCTTGTATTAGAAGGGAAAGAAATACTTGGACTAATGGGATTTCAAAAGGGATCAACAGCAATGCATGCGCTTTTCCTGTGTTGACACAGCATTAATAAATTTTATTTCAACTTTTAATGTTTATCTTTAATGCGTCATAAAATCCACTAGAGCTACTCTGAGTTAGCTAATACAGTTGTCCTAAACATATCCGTCTTTACTTCTATCCACATTTGAGGTATAAGACCTTTCAACCCATGTAACATGTGAAAGTCACTGAACGCTTCATCCCCAAGATACAAATATTCGTAAGTTTTGCTGCAAGGTATAATTACTAATCTGGGTTAAATTCACCTCTTTATGCCCCCCCTCCTTTTCCTAATTTTTCAGGTGGCCTAGCAGTGACTGAAGTAGTTTCAGGCTGGCATACTCCTTCTTCTATAATACATTGGTAATTCAATGCTAACTTACAGAGTCTGAAAGTAAGAGAAAATTTGTAAGGACACTGATAAAAGATCATTCTTTCTTTTCCTGGAATTAATTTTAAGGAAAAATCCTTACCTTATATTTGGCCATATGTAGTCAAAAACTGGTAAAAGTAGCTTCATTTGAATGAAAAAAATGAAAAGAATTTTTATTTTATTTCTTCCTTCCTATATTCTCACTTCCTTTTTAAAAAAATTTCCTTTTTTTCTTTTGCCTTTTAAGTAGCTGTCTACAAGCTATCTCATTTCTTGACACTAAGTACATACTAATTTGAAAATTAAGTCATTAGGAACTTCTGTATTTTTGTTTAAACAAAGCATCTTAAAACATCAGATTTAAATGTAAAGAGTTCTGAAAATAATTAAATTCAATTATTTACCTGTGTGCTTTCCCTCGCCACTTGTAAGGCTGAGCTGAATCAGGATTTATCTCAATGGCTCTGTCACAGTCTCGGATAGCAGCATTTGGCTTCTGTAATTTGACGAAGACACTGAAAAATAAGTGTTATTAAAAAGTATTCATTTCAGTAAAACTTTTGGGATCAACACAGAAGCAACTCTATTTAAACAAATGTGCAGAAATTATTTGCCAGGGGATGCTTTTCTGTTTAGAGTTCTCACCTGGCCCTCTTGGCATACAAAATGGCCAAGCGAGGATTCAGCTTGATGGCATCTGTGAATAAGTCAATGGCTTTCTGGAGTTCACCTAAAGTGAAACAAAAGTTATCGAAATATTGAGAGGATAAAAATATTAATAAAAAGTTTTTATCTCTTATCCAGTTAAGTCTTCTACATTTTTCTTTTAATCAAGTAAAAATAAAAAAGACACCTAAGTTATACAAAAACTGGCTCTTGAAAGCAAATCTTAGCATATCTATACTGTAACTCATGAGGTAAGACAATTTCTGGGTACATAAGCCCCTAACTAACAATAGAATAGCACATTCTTAGTATGACTCATATTCATTATGTTTAAGAAAACAGTAGCCGGGCACGGTGGTTCACGCCTGTAATCCCAGCACTTCGGTAGGCCAAAGTGGGCGGATCGCGAGGTCCAGAAATTGAGACCACCCTGGCTAACACAGTGAAACCCCGTCTCTACTTAAAAATACAAAAAATTAGCTGGGCGTGTGGGTGGGTGCCTGTAGTGCCAGCTACTCGGGAGGCTGAGGCAGGAGAACTGCGTGAACCTGGGAGGCGGAGCTTGCAGTGAGCCGAGATTGCGCCACTGCACTTCAGCCTGGGCGACAGAGCGTGACTCCATCTCAAAATATAATAATAATAAAAATAAAATAAAATAAAGTAAAAAGATAAAATCAATTTAAAAGATAAATTAATTTTATTCCATTGATTTTCTTTTATCCATTAAATTAAAAAGATAAAATTAAGTTTAGGAAAAGGAACCCATGCTAACTTCACAGGGCTGATTTTAAAAGAAAACAACAATATGCTCATTATTTGAATTCAAAGAAATGGTATAAAAGTTCAAGAAAACTAGAATTCATAAAAGACTATAACCTATAATTCATTGTGTCCTATTCTCATAGTTTCTTTACTAATCCCTTAAGTAATATAACACATAAAACACCCTATAGAATCAGAACAGTTCTTTGCACAAAGTCTAAATCTTGGGGAAGCAAGACAAATACAGAATTTTTTTTTTTTAAAGAGACAGGGTCTGTCACACAGGCTAGAGTACAGTGGCAAGATCACAGCTTATAGACTGAAGTGATCATCCCACCTCAGCTCCTGAGTAGCTGCGAATACAGGCCCACACCAGTAAACCTGGCTAATTAAAAAATTTTTTTAGAGACTGGGCCTCACTGTGTCACCTAGGCTGCTCTCGATACTCCTGGACTCCAGTGATCCCCTCTGCCGGCTCAGCCTTCTGAGTAGCTGGGAGTACCACTGTGCCAGGCCGAACACAGAAATTTTAAAATAAATGTCACAATTCACTATGAAAGATACTTAGCCAGTTAGCAAATGAGTAAACGACTTGAAAGGAACTCACGAAAACAACACAGAAAAATGCTCAGTCTTATTAATTACTATCACAGGTATCTATTATAGGTAATTACACATGGATGTCTAATAAGCAACTCAGACCTACCATGTTCAAAACCTAAATTTTTTTATGACAGGGTCTTGGCCGGGCGCAGTGGCTGACGCCTGTAACCTCAGCACTTTGGGAGGCCGAGGCAGGTGGATCACATGAGGTCGGGGGGTTCAAGACCAGTCTGACCAACATGGAGAAATCCCTCTGACCAAAAAGGAGAAACCCCATCTCTATTAAAAATACAAAATTAGCCATGCATGGTGGCGCATGCCTGTAATCCCAGCTACTTGGGAGGCTGAGGCAGGAGAACTGCTTGAACCCGAGAGGCGGAGGTTGCGGTGAGCCAAGGTTGCGCCATTGCACTCCATCCAGTCTGGGCAACAAGAACGAAACTCCATATCAAAAAAAAAAAGTCTTGCTCTGTCACCCAGGTTGGAGTGCAGTGGCACAATCACAGCTCACTGCACCCTCAACTTCCTGGGCTCAAAGGATCCTCCCAGCCTCAAGGGAACCTCCATCTCAGCCTGTCAAGTAGCTTGGATTACAGAAACATGCTACCACATCCAACTAATTCTTTGTGTTTTTTTAAGAGATGGAGTCTCACTGTGTTGAACAGGCTGATCTTAGACTCCTGGACTCAAGAGATCCTTTTCACTTTGGCCCCTCGAAGTGTTGGGATTATAAGTGTGAACCATAACGCTCAGCCAAAACTGAAAAACTGAATTCCTATTTCCCACCCCATTTCCAAATCTATTCCCAATCTGAATCTTCCCAACTAAATAAATGGCTCCTCCATACATTTGGTTCAGGAGTTGGTAAACGTTTTCTGCAAAGGGCCAAATGAGAATTATTTTAATCTCTGCAGACCATACAATCTGTCATAACTACTCAGTGATGCTGTTGTAGTGGGAAAGCAGCCACAGTTAAGTGCCAGACCTGGGATTCAAAGCATAGCACTCTGGCTCCAAACTCCAGGTTTTAACTACATTCTCCAAACAAAACTGCCTTCACCAACCCTTGGTGGGGCTTGGATTCACAATCCCTGCTTTAGAATACTAATCTTTTATCCTTTAGAATATACTAGAAAATTGCATAAATTCTAAAATCAGAACTAGATTAAATTTACAAAGGCACATGAACAGAGAGTTCAGAAAAAAACAAGAAAACAAAAACATGATTAGGTGATAGCCTCATTTTCCTTTTGTTATATATTACCGAGACGGTAAATTTTAAAATGGGCTGGGCACAATGCCTCACATCTGTAATCCTAGCACTTTTGGAGGCTGAGCTGGGAGGCCTGCTTGAGGCCAGGAGTTCAAGACGAGCCTGGACAACAGGGTGAAACCCTATCTCTACCAAAAAAAAAGATAATAATTAGCCAGGCATGGTGGCATGCACCTGTATTCCCAGCTACTCAGGAGGATTGCTTGAGCCTAGGAAACTTGAGGTTGCAGTGAGCCATGACCATGCCACTGCACTCCAGCCTGAGTGGCAGAGTGAGACTCTGTCTCTTAAAACTTAGGTGGTATGGAAATCAGCAAAACTTTCGTGTGAAGAAAAGGAATGGTATAGAAGAGCAATGGCTGGGAACAACTGATAGGTATAAATTAAAGGTTGAAATATGTGAAGAAAAGCTTTCCAGAAAAACAGTATAGCACAAGTAAAAAAACATTCTAGAACAGTAAAGTCTGACTGGAGAAAACAAGGCTGGAGAAGTAAAATAAGGGGTCTGAGTCTGGCACGTCTCTACTAAAAAAGCAAAAAAAAAAAATTAGCCAGGCGTGGTGGCAGACACCTGTAGTCCCAGCTGAGATGGCCTCACTGCACTCCAGCCTGGGTGACAGAGCAAGACTCTGTCTCAAAAAAAAAAAAGAGGCCAGGCACAGTGCCTCATGCCTGTTATCCCAGCACTTTGGGAGGCTAAAGCGGGCACATCACCAGGTCAGGAGTTTGAGACCAGACTGGCCAGCACGGTGAAACCCCATCTCTAATAAAAATACAAAAAATTAGTTGGGCATGGTGGCACATGCTTGTAATCCCAGCTACTTGGGAGGCTGAGGCAGAAGGATTGCTTGAACCCGGGAGGCAGAGGTTGCAGTGAGCTGAGATCGCGCCACTGCATTCCAGCCTGGGTGACAGAGCGAGAATCCGTCTCAAAAACAAAACAAAACAAAAACAAAAAAACAAAACCGAATACTATCAGCACTTTCTCACTCTGAGGGGATTTTCTGAAGAGAATCTAACATGCTCTGACTAGGAATAAGATTGTTATGCCTATGAACATCATCATCTGTCAAGGGTATTAGCATGTAAAAAGTTAAGGGTCACTGTTCTAATACTACTATTTTTTTTTTCTTTAAACTCTTTCACCCCTTTAAAGCCTCTTCTCAGTAGAAAAACACCATAATAGGGTCAGGAAATCAGAGGCACTGAATCAAATCAGAATCTGTCCTTGCAGAGAGAAGGTAATACATACTGAGTGATTTCAGCCTCTTTATCAATGAGGAAGGAGTGACTGGATAATAGGACACTATCTTCTCCAGTACAGGACAGGTACATGTAACTTCTCTTCTACTTTACCACGATTTAAGTTACTGCAATAAATATTCTGACTACCATAGAAATGTAGCAAAAAGATTACTCACCATCATTAAGAGCTTCAATAGCAGCCACTTTTTTATCATTTGCCTGATCCATCATCTCCTCTGTTATCTAGGAAGAAAATAAAAGTCCTCTTAGAATTGGTAGAGAGAGAGAGAAGGAAGCAATTTGTACTTTCTTAGGGATGAGGTGCAGTCACAATACCCATTTTCATTCATTCTTCTCTAGTCTCCAGAGAACAGAGAGACAATTATGATAACTCATTAGTGAGAAACTACATATGAGTTTTAACCTTTTATACAAAACAAATTTTACTCCTACACTCTGCCCGAGATATAACCTTTGCTTAACCTTCCCGCCCAACCAAAGCATACCATCTCCTTCCCAGCTATCCATAAACATTAAACCCAATCTCCTCACAGAGATAACTAACTCCTTTTAGGTTTGAATTCTCAAAAGAGAAAGGTCTCATTCCTTTGTTCCCACAAACAACTACTGAGCACCTATACTATATAGATAGACCAAACACTGTACAAGATGCTGACAGTATAAAGATTAGTTAAGAACAACATGTGCATCTAGGCAACAGAGGGAGATCCCATCTCTCCAAAAAAAAAAAAAAGAAAAAAAACCAAGCTGGGCATGGTGGCACATGCATCTGGTCCCAGCTACTCAGGAGGTTGACTTAGGAGGATCACTTGAGCTCAGGAAGTCAAGGCTGTAGTGAGTTGTGATTGTGTCACTGCACTCCAGCCTGGGTGACACAGAGCAAGACCATGTCTCACCCTACCCCTGCAAAAAAAAAAAAAACAACAACAACAAAGACTTACAGCAAACGTCCTCCTAAAATGGAAAGCTCAGGAGATCTTTAACCACAGGAAAAAAATACAACTCATGCCTGTAATCTCAGCACCCTGGGAGGCCGAGGCAGGTGGATCCCTTGAGCCCAGGAATTCAAGACCAACCTGGGCAACATGGCAAAACCTCGTCTCTACAAAAAATAAACAAAAAATAAATATTAAATATAAAAATTATTTTTTCTTTATTTAAAGACAGGGTCTACCTCTGTCACCCAAGCTCCAGTGCAGTGGTGCAATCACGGCTCACTGCAACCTCCATCTCCTGGGCTCAGCCTCCCCTCACATGTAGCTGGAACTACAGGCTCGCACCTAGCTAAATGTTTTGCATTTTTTTTATAGAGACAGGTTTTCGTCATGCTGCCCAGGCTGGTCTGGAACTCTTGGACTCAAGTCATTTGCCTGCCTCAACCTCCCAAAGTGCTGGAATTAGAAGCATGAGCTGCCACTCCTGGCTGCAATTTTATTTTGAAGGTAATGCAGGACATAGGATACAAAGTCTATATTCAGAGGAAAAGAATGTATGTGGTCTAACCAGACACTTTCCAAAATAAATCTGAAACTCCAAATGCCAACACTGGCAAGCATAATGGTATAAACCTGTCCTACAGAAACGGACAGTTGAGTAGTGAGATTAAAAGAACTTCCCCTAAAAATTCAGAGCCACCGGCCAGCCTTTCATCTGGAATTCATCCAACTACCAAAGTAACTGGAACAAACAAAAAAAACACCATGCTGAGAATTTCAAGGGGGCCTTGAGTTGGTAGCACCAATTCAGTGACTTGATGGAAGCCATCACCTTCTTAACTAGGCCTCAAAAATTTTCTACAGGTTAAGTTCCAAAGAACACATTTTCAAAATATCACACACAACACACATCATAAAGTAAACAAGGTACCTTAATGAACAAGAGCCATGAATAACAGAGTAAGACCAGCAAAGAGTTCAACAAGGAATTTAATGTGTTTAATAAAATTCTGAAAATGAGTAATGAGCAAAAGACTTCTAAATAACCAAGTAGACTTCGAAAAGATTTGAAGTACCAAAATGAAGAACACAAGCACTCCAATTCAAACATCAATGGAACAGAGAAAGTACAGACTGCTTTTCAGCAGACAGTGATAAAGAAATGAAACTTAATAATGAAAAAGTCTAACATAACCAGGGATTCAGAATTAAGAGCATAAAGTAAACAGGAAGGAGGCAATATTTGAATGAAATAACAGCTGAAGATATTCTAGAGCTAAAGAAAGTTAACCCTAGAATTTGATGCTCAATGAATCCCAAGCAGGATAAATAAAAAATTATAAACCTAGATACATCATGAAAGAAGCAATACCATCAATAAACGTAGTATTTAACCTTTAAAGTTTCCTTTGACAAATGGTGACAGAAAGTACTTACATTTGTTCTTAACAAAAATGCACAAGACTTAGGTCTGGTGCAGCGACTCATACCTGTAATCCCAGCACTTTGGAAGGCCAGGAGTTTGAGACTTTGTCTCTACTAAAAATTTTAAAAATAAAAATAAAAAACTAGCTGGGCATGGTGGTGCATGACTATAGTCCCAGCTGGTCAGGAGGCTGAGGCAGGAGGATCACTTGAGCCCAGGGGGTCAAGGGTGCAGTGAGCTATGATTGTACCACTACACTCCAGCCTGGATGGAAGAGTGAGACCCTGTCTCAAAAAAAAAAAAAAAAAAAAAAAAGCACAAGACTTACGGGGAACATGTTAGTAAGTTATTAAAACATTTTAAAAACACCTAAAAATTAGGCAGATAACATTATTTATGGATACTTTATCTCAATGGTGAGGAGATATATCTTTTCCTGAACTTGATTTAGATTTAAGACAATTCTAACAAAGGGGAAAAAAAACAATGGAACGGGGAGACTTGATCAACCTATTTCTAAAATTTACTTGGAAAAACAAAAAGAACAGCTAAAAGACTAAAAAGTTTTGGGGATCCTTGTTCTACAAAATAACAAGACAGTATCAAACGATGTGGCATTAGTGAACAGAAAAAAAATAGACAAGCAGAACAACAGAGTCCTCAGACAGACCCACAATATTCGGAAACGGTGTATTTCAGTACTGGCGGGACCGGCAGACTAAAGGTGAAAGGTGAGTGTATAAAGTGTTCAGAAAAGAAAAAACAATGCACTACAGTGATTATAACCATAAAGTAATAAAGCAGAAAATATCTGCATTAAAAGATGCTATTTTTGAAACAACATGAAGATGAGCGAAGATGAGTCACAAACTAGTAGAAAATATATGCAGGTCGGGCGCGGTGGCTCAAGCCTGTAATCCCAGCACTTTGGGAGGCCGAGACGGGCGGATCACGAGGTCAGGAGATCGAGACCATCCTGGTTAATACGCTGAAACCCCGTCTCTACTAAAAAGTACAAAAAACTAGCCGGGCGAGGTGGCGGGCGCCTGTAGTCCCAGCTACTTGGGAGGCTGAGGCAGGAGAATGGCGTGAACCCGGGAGGCGGAGCTTGCAGTGAGCTGAGATCCGGCCACTGCACTCCAGCCTGGGCGACAGAGCGAGACTCCGTCTCAAAAAAAAAAAAAAAAAAGAAAATATATGCAGCACCAGCAACAAATTATTAGCATCCAGAATATTGAAACGAAATACAAAGTAGTAAGAAAAAGATTCAGCAAAAAGAGGAAAAAGAGTTTAAACAGGACTTCGCAAATGCCGGTGAATGGCCAATAAACATTTAAATATGCTTGGCCTCAGTACGAATCAGAAAAATGCAATTTTTCTTTCTTTTTTTTTTTTAAAAAAAATACAGAGTTTTGCTCTGTCACCTAGGCTGAAGTGGAGGGGTGCGATCTCGGCTCACTGCAATCTTTGCCTCCTGGGTTCAAGTGATTCTCCTGCCTCAGCCTCCCGAGTAGCTGGGATTACAGGCATGCACCACCACGCCCGGCTAATTTTTGTATTATTAGTAGAGACGGGGCTTCACCATGTTGGCCAGGCTGGTCTCAAACTCCTAACCTCAGATATCCACCCAGCTCAGTCTCCCAAAGTGCTGGGATTACAGGTGTGAGTCACCGTGTCTGGCCAGGAAAATGCAAACTAAAAGCCAAAAAAAGATACCATTTCCCACAATACTGGCAAAGATGAAATTTGATAATATCAAGTTTTGAGGATAAAAACCAATCTTTTAAAACTATTACTATATTAGAGTTTCTCAACTGTTTTATCAGACACCAAGGAGCCTTTTTAGACATCTTTTCCTCATTTCCACATCCCAATTCTAATACCACAGATACACTACATATTAATATTCTATGAGTCTTTGGAGGACCACTAACCATTATAATACGTAGAATTTTTTTTCAAGCCCTCCTCCCAAGAACCAATTTTTACTCCCTTGAGGGCCCGTTATGACAAAACCATTTTGGAATACAATTTGGCATTAGATATTCCATTAAGAGCAACTCCACTAGTAAATGTGTATTTTAAGTGAATTCTAGTAGATATGTATTTTAAGTGAATTCTGCGTTACAGTGCAAGCAAGCAGTCACACCAGACGCAAACTTAAAAAACAGATAAAACAGAAAGTAACAGTATTTATTTTCACAAGTATCTTAAGTAGTAAAATACAATGCTTGCCTAAATGCCTGAAGTCAGAGAAAGATTTACTACGCACGTTTCCTGGAAGAATCGTGTCATAAAATAATTTCAACAAGAGGACCTTTCACGTTTCTTAGAATAAGCAGGAAAGCAGGAAATCAAGTCACCGAACTTACCTCTACATTTTCATCTCCCATTTCTTGAGGAGAATCAGTGTCTGGTTCAATCACACCTTCTTTATCAATTTCTGCCAAAGTTGAGAAAATGACAATAATACCTGCACTGTGCAATATAGTAGCCACTCCCAAGATTATTAAAAACTGATGTACTATGTCTAGTACAATTAATTGAATATTTTGTTTTAATTAATTTTGATTTAAATATTGATGCATTTTAAAATATGTTCCCATTAAACATTTCATTGCTTTGGTAAGACTACAAGTACGTTAGGCCGGGCGCGGTGGCTCACGCCTGTAATCCCTGCACTTTGGGAGGCCGAGGCGGGCGGATCACGAGGTCAGGAGATCGAGACCATCCTGGCTAACACGGTGAAACCCCGTCTCTACTAAAACACAAAAAAAAAATTAGCCGGGTGCGGTGGCGGGCGCCTGTAGACCCAGCTACTTGGGAGGCTGAGGCAGGAGAATGGCGCGGACCCGGGAGGCGGAGCTTGCAGTGAGCCGAGATCGCGCCACTGCACTCCAGCCTGGGAGACAAAGAGAAAACACCGCCTCAAAAACAAAAAAAAAAAAAAAAAAAAAAAAAAAAAAAGACTACAAGTACGTTAACTCTCACATCATGTAAGATATTTATCATCAGGTTGTAGGGGGGTTGTTGGCACGTGCAGTTTCTAGTATTACACATAAATACACCACTGATTTAGTCTTTGTATATAAATACAGCATCAATTTAGTCATTATCAACAAACTGATTTAGTTCAAATAATTTTCTTCTACACACTGATGTACTATACGTTTTTCAAAAACACTTTATGTAGGTAACACAAGCTACAGTGATACTTTAATGTAAATCAAAATATTTTAATATAATCATCTTCATTACTTTCCTTTTTTAAAATTAAAATATTTTGGGGGGCACAGGATCTTACTATGTTGTCCAAGAAATGCTCCCACCTCAGCCTCCCAAAGCACTAGGATTCCAGGCACGAGCCACTGTAGCTGGTCCCTAATTACTTTCATTTTTAAAAGTAGCAGGCCGGGCGCGGTGGCTCAAGCCTGTAATCCCAGCACTTTGGGAGGCCGAGACGGGCGGATCACGAGGTCAAGAGATCGAGACCATCCTGGCTAACCCGGTGAAACCCCGTCTCTGCTAAAAAAAAAATACAAAAAAAACTAGCCGGGCAAGGTGGCGGGCGCCTGTAGTCCCAGCTACTCCGGAGGCTGAGGTAGGAGAATGGCGTAAACCCGGGAGGTGGAGCTTGCAGTGAGCTGAGATCCGGCCACTGCACTCCAGCCTGGGCAACAGAGTGAGACTCCGTCTCAAAAAAAAAAAAAAAAAAAAAGTAGCATGGACAAATTTTAATTTTAAAATAAAGGCTTACTGCTGATGCAGCATCAAGTACCAAGGCTAGATTTAAAAACATATTTAGTTTCCATATATACAGTAGTGACCAAGGCTAGTATTTACAACCAAAACAGTAAAGATTGAAAAACAGTATCTTGCAAGTTTCATGTTAAATGACAACTGTAATTTGTTGCAAGAGGAAAACATGAGTTTTATATATTTATATATATACACACATACCATTTAAAAATATTTGCAAATAGTTAATTTGCTAAGAAGTTTCCTTAGTTAAAAAAAAAAAAGGACTTAAAATCACCCACCTAAAATCAGAATTAGTGTCCACCAACAAAACTTCTGCGCATGACTGACAAACTATATTGTATATATATAGTATACAACGTGATGTTTTAACATACAGGCATATCTCTCTCTTTTTAAGATGGAGTTTCGCTTTTGTTGCCCAGGTTGGATGGAGTGCAGTGGCACAATCTTGGTTGACCGCAACCTCTGCCTCCCAGGTTCAAGCGATTCTTCTGCCTCAGTCTCCCAAGCAGCTGGGATTACAGGCATGTGCCACCACGCCCGGCTAATTTTGTATTTTTAGTAGAGATGGGGTTTCTCCATGTTGGTCAGGCTGGTCTCGAACTCCCGACCTCAGGTGGTCCACTCGCCTCAGTCTCCCGAAGTGCTGGGATTACAGGTGTGAGCTACCGCCTGGCCTCAGGCATACCTCATTTTATTGTGTTTCACTTTACTGCACCCCACATAATGAAATGATTCTCACCCCATCATATTAATAACCTATGCATCTCACATATTTATTTATTTTTGGTTAGAAAACTGAAGATATAGTATCCTAACAAATTTCAAGTATACAGTATTATAGTCATGCTGTATACTGGATCTCTGGAATTCATTCAGATTATAGCTGGAAGTTTATGCCCTTTAACAGGGTAAAAAAAATTTAATCAATTTTTAACAGGAACTAAGCTTGTCTAACGGTCAAAGTTTGATTTGTACACAAAAAGGAAAACACTTTTGGGTGGAGATTTGGTTAAAAACTTTATTGTAGTTTTAGAAACTGCTAGAAACTAAGACTAAAAAGGCATTTTATAAAAAGTAAAAGATCTTCAATTTAGCATTCGAACAACTGCCAATACAATATAAGACCTCTAATGATATCAAAGATCATTTGATTCATGTCAGGTGTGGTGGCTCACGCCTGTAATCCCAGAACTCTGGGAGGCCAACGTGGGCAGATCACCTGAGGTCAGGAGTTTAAGACCAGCCTGCCCAACATGGTGAAACCCTGTCTCTCCTGAAAACACAAAAAAATTAGCCAGACATGGTGGCACACACCTATAGTCCCAGCTACTCGGGAGGCTGAGGCAGGAGAATCGCTTGAACCCAGGAGGGAGGGGTTGCAGTGAGCTGAAATTATGCCACCACACTCCAGCCTGGGTGGCAGACCAAGACTCAGTCTCAAAAAAAAAAAAAAAAAAAAAAAAAGTTTGAAACATTTCAAGTACTTTTCTTTAGGTTCTGTGATATAAGAGATTTCTCAATTGATAAACTGGGGAATACTTACACCCCAAAGGACTTTCAAATTCATGAAGAAATTTTGTCAACTTGTGGCAAAAAAACAACCAAACTCATAGCACAGATAACAATTCCTCTAAATACGAACCAGTTTTATCAACATAGTTGTAAGTACTAAACGAATACTATTTTTTGGTACTCAATTCAGTTACGGGAAAACTTTTGGCTGGGCGTCGTGGCTCACATCTGTAATCCCAACACTTTGGGAAGCCAAGGCAGGTGGATCACCTGAGATCAGGAATTCAAGACCAGCCTGATCGACACGGCGAAACCGTCTCTACCAAAAAAAAAAAAAAAATCAGCCGTGCCTGGTGGCAAACGCCTGTAGTCCCAGCTATCAGGGCACCTGAGGCATGAGAATTGATTGAACCTGGGAGGTGGAGGCTGCAGTGACCTGAGATCATGCCACTGCACTCCAGCCTCGGCGACACAGTGAGACTCTATCTCAAAAACAGAAAAAAAAAAAAAAAAAAAAAAGATAACTTTTAAAGTATGCTTAGAACAACTTTAATACGTAACCCAACTTTTTCTAATACAAACATTACGAAGTCTGATTTATTATCAGTGAAAATGTAAAATCTGAATTGAGGGATACCACATGTGTAAAATACCCTTTGGAGTTTGAATGCTATTAAAAAAAGGAAAATAATTTATTAACAATATATTGAGGCAAGGCACAGTGGCTCACACCTGCAATCCCAGCACTGTGGGAGGCCGAGGTGAGTGGATCACGAGGTCAGGAGTTCAAGGCCACCCTGGCACACATGGTGAAAGCCTGTCTTTACTAAAATTACAAACATTAGCCGGGCATGGTAGCACGTGCCTGTAATCCCAGTTACACGGGAGGCTGAAGCAGGAGAACTGCTTAAACCCGGGAGGCGGAGGTTGCAGTGAGCCGAGATTGTGCCATTGCACAACAGCCTAGGTGACAAGAGCAAGACTCTGTCTCCAAAAAAAGAAAACACCCCCCCCCCACCAAAAAATATTGATTACACATGTCAATATTTCAACCAATATGACATTAATATCTGAATTTATTTCATCTGTTTCCTTTTACTTTCTAAAATGTGACTATTAGAACATTCTAAGTTTCATATGTGCCATTATATTTCTATTACACAGTGCTGATTTAAGTCACTTTAATAAAAATCAACAAAGGATCACATCATAAGTTTTCAAATACAAACCAACTACCATCTCCTCACCTAGATCACTTTCCTCACTTGATGGTTCGTCTGCCTTTAAGTCTTCCTCCACCTTCTTACTATCAGGTTTTTCTTCCTAGCAAAGGGAAGGCAAACAGTATCAGTATTTAATAACATACCCAATATTTACACTAATTTCTACAAATCTATGTATAAGCTGTTCAAATATGGCCAGGCATGGTGGTTCATGCCTGGAATTCCAGCACTTTGGGAGGCTGGGTTGGGTGGATCATTTGAGGTTAGGAGTTCAAGACCAGCCTGGCCAACATGGTCAAACCGTCTCTACTAAAAATACAAATCAGCTAGACGTGGTGGTGCACGCCTGTAATCCCAGCCACTTGGGAGGCTGAGGCAAGACAATCACTTGAACCTGGGAGGCAGAGGTTGCAGTGAGCCAAGATCATGCCACTGCACTCCAGCCTGGGGACAGAGCAAGACTTTGTCTCAAAAACAAAAAAACTGTTCAAAATAAAGTTTGAACATTGACAATGAACAGTTTAGAGATTATAAATAGCCTCATGTCCACTCACATTATGTTTTATTGTCAAAATTTAGTAAAAATCTTTACAAGGGTTTTTGAGTTTTGGAACTGCAAATAAGAACCTGTGGAACTATAATAATAAACAATGAAAATTCAAAGAATTTAAAAGTGCACATGACATTATAGAAAGCAACATTTTCTTCCCATCCTATAAGTAGTCAGTGTGGTTTCTTGTATATCCCATTCTAGGATAGTCTCTCTGTACAAGAAACAACTCTATCCTTTGCCTTTTGCATTTAACAATGCTGTGTATCTTGTGAATTATATACCATTATCAGCCTATCTTTATCTATTCACTCAACCATATATCATTAACCAGTTTTTTAGGTTGCTTCCCTGTTATTTAAAAAATTAGAACCAAGGCCGGGTGTGGTGGCTCATGCCTGTAATCCCAGCACTTTGGGAGGCTGCGGTGGGCAGATCACAAGGTCAGGAGATGGAGACCCTCCTGGCTAACATGGTGAAACTCCGTCTCTACTAAAAACACAAAAAAATTAGCTGGGTGTGGTGGTGGGCACCTGTAGTCCCAGCTACTCAGGAGGCTGAGGCAGGAGAATGGCATGAACCCGGGAGGCGGAGCTTGCAGTGAGCCGAGATTGCACCACCGCACTCCAGCCTGGGCGATAAGAGCGAGACTCCGTCTCAACCAAAAAAATTAAAAATTAAAAAAAAAAAATTAGAACCAAAGACCTACCTTGTCACAAAATATTTGTTGAGTCCCTATAAAATGTGCAAAGTCCAGGTGCTCTAGAATATATTGAAAAGACCAGTCCTAATTCTAATTTAGAATGTTTTTCTTACAAAAAATCTTCAGCTGACACATAGATTAAATATAATTTTGCCTTCACATGCATTTGCCAAATGGCAAAATACCTATGGCTCAGAAAATACCACTCTGATAAATGACTCTTTTAAAAAAAAAGTAACTACTTTTTGGGCTGTTGCTTACCTTTTCTCATTCTCCTTCTTAACAGACATAACTTCTACTTTAAGATCCAAATAGATATCAATGTTTAAGTTTCTAAATAATAAAACAGCTAATTTTCTTATCAATTTAAGACAGCTAATCAGAAAATTTGCAAAAAAAAAAAAAAAAAAAAAAAGCCTTTTAGATATGAAGGCAGAAGAGAGAAATAAAAAATTATGAAGAAAGCATTCTTGGCCAGGTGCGGTGACTCACACCTTAGTCCCAGCACTTTGGGAGGCTGAGGCAGATGGATTACTTGAGGTCAGGAGTTCCAGACCAGTCTGGCCAACACGGCAAAACCCCCATTTCTACTAAAAATAGAAAAATTAGCCGGCCATCGTGGCATGCACCTATAATCCCAGATACTCGGGAGGCTGAGACAGGAGAATCGCTTGAACCCCAGTAGGCTGATGTTGCAGTGAGCCGAGAGTGTACCACTGCACTTGGACTTGGGACACAGTGAGACTTCGTCTCAAAAAAGAAAAAACAAACAAAACAAAAGAAAACGTTCTTAAACATGTATTTTCCCCTTCATCTGTCTCTCAACTTCAGCTACCGGTAGCCTTCTCCTAATCTTACACATCCTTTAAGCAAATATGCCAACCTAACACCATGACTCACATTCAGAAATATTACTCAGGTAGTAGAGCAAAAAAATTAAATTCCTGAACTGGGATACTTCTTCATTTACTCTGCAAATAATAAATAAAGTACTTACAATGTATATGACACACTGTAAGGCAATGATGAAGACTACGGATGCATACCATCACGGAACTTACCACTTACAGGCCATACATGTAACTTTTATTGTCATGCATTCTAAAACAGTGAACATCCAACCCTAAATTCTCAGTTCTAAATCAGAATCCAGTGAATTCGGTCTACAAAGTTTATAAAGACAAAGAGGTCTTAAAAGATCTTATTTCCAAGTGATCTTGGGGAAATCAGGAGTGATAATTGGAGAGCAGCAGCTTAAAAACAACCCCTAAGAAACCTTATAGTACTTTATCACAAAACATACAAATGAAATTAAAACTTACCTTGGTATTTTCTTCTGATTTAGCTTTCTGAGTAGCAGGTGGTACTTTACCCCCCATGCTTGAAGAAGAGGAGAAAAAAGAAATTTGTTTAGAAAATTAAAATTCACTATCATGCAACCTATTTATACCTAAAAAATAAAGTTAGACATTTAGACGACTGCCTTTTCAAAATTTAAAAGTAAACTCTCAATTGATCTGAATCTGTGGTATTATTACGGTCAAATATTTTCCAGGTTAAAATTTTATTTATTTTTAGGCTACTGGCTAATCCACCCCTTTCTTTGCCTCAGTAAGTCTAATAAACATAATTTATAGCTTCTCTGTGCCTCTTTCCAGAGGAAAAGAGGCAGATATGTCAACATGGAATGACAAAATCATTTGTACAAGCTGGTAACTTAAAATTCAACTCAGTAGGTATATTTGAATCCAAAATTTGAAACTTGAAATAAGAGTAGTTCAATTAAATTTAAATATGCAGTTTATGAAATAATTATGCAGTCATGATATAATAATTCAAAATGTTTATTTCCTGTGACTGAGACCTACGAGGACTTTTCTTGCTTATATTTGCATGCCCATTACATTATACATTTTCTTCTTATACACCCCTCCCGACCTCATCCATTAATACTTCCTCCTGGCCCCACAAACTCTTCTTTTCCAAATAGTCCAGGGCAACACAATTCATTAGAAGTAAATAACTAGAAGAGGAAGAAAAAAGATACAAAGTGGCCAGGCACAGCAGCTCACGCCTGTAATCCCAGCACTTTGGGAGGCTGAGGTGGGCAGATCACCTGAGGTGGGTAGTTCGAGACCAGCCTGACCAGCATGGAGAAACCCCGTCTCTACAAAATTAGCCAGGCGTGGTGGCACATGCCTGTAATCCCAGCTACTCGGGAAGCTGAGGCAAGAGAATTGCTTGAACCTGGGAGGCAGAGGTTGCAGTGAGCCAAGATCGCACCATTACATTTCAGCCTGGGCAACAAGAGTGAAACTCCGTCTCAAAAAACAAACAAACAAACAAAAAACACAAAGAATTAGCATTACATGCTCCAATTTGGTGCAGACACTATAGCATATAGGCTACCTGCGACATTCCAGTTACTAAAATGGTTGATAGATTTGAGAACACTTCACAACAGTTGGAAGCAACACAGACATTATTAAAATTTGCCTTAAAAACAAAGAAAAAACACTAACCCGACCACCGCTGGCCTTCGCAGGACACCATGAACCACACAGTCCAAACCTTCTTCTCTCCTGTCAACAGCGGCCAGCCCCACAACTATGAGATGCTCAAGGAGGAGCACGAGGTGGCTGTACTGGGGGCGCCCCACAACCCTGCTCCCCTGACGTCCACCATGATCCACATCCGCAGTGAGACCTCCGTGCCCGACCACGTCGTCTGGTCCCTGTTCAACACCCTCTTCATGAACCCCTGCTGCCTGGGCTTCACAGCATTCGCCTACTCCGTGAAGTCTAGGGACAGGAAGATGGTTGGCAACCTGACTGGGGCCCAGGCCTATGCCTCCACCGCCAAGTGCCTGAACATCTGGGCCCTGATTTTGGGCATCCTCATGACCATTCTGCTCATCGTCATCCCAGTATTGATCTTCCAAGCCTACTGATAGATCAGGAGACATCATTCAGGCCAGGAGCTCTGCCCATAACCTGTATCCCACGTGCTCCACCTTCCATTCCTCACCCTGCCCCTGGAGCCAACTCCTGTATCAGCCCTTTATCCTCACACACTTTTTTACCATGGCATTCAATAAAGTGTACATGTTTAAAAAAAAAAAAAACAAAGAAAAAAGTCATTAACTATGTAAAACAAGGGATACATTAACTTTGAAAACAGAAAGGGTTGATTCCTTTTTTTTTTTTTTTTTTGAGATGGAGTCTTGCTCTGTCACCCAGGCTGGAGTGCAGTGGTGTGATCTTGGCTCACTGCAACCTCTACCTTCTGGTTTCAAGTGATTCTCCAGCCTCAGCCTCCCGAGTAGCTGGGATTACAGGTGCATGCCACCACACCTGGCTAATATTTTGTTTTAGTAGAGACGGGGTTTAACCATGTTAGCCAGAATGGTGTCGATCTCCTGACCTTGTGATCTGCCCGCCTCGGCCACCCAAAGTGCCGGGATTACAGGCGTGAGCCACCAGGCCCGGCCTGATTCTTTGTTAACTAGAGTTGTCATATCTACATTTACATTCATTTCAATTGGGTGGAATTTGTGGTCATAAGGGTATGTGCAGGTTGAATTTAAATGAGTATCAGTTTTCCGAAATTCTTTTATCAATTCACACTTTTATCAGCAACCCATGAGAATTCCAACTGTTCCGCCCCTTGGCCAACACTTAGCTATTGTCCATCTTTTTTTTTAGCCATTCTGATAGGTGTCTACTGGTATCTCATTGCAGTTGAGTCCCTTTTCATGTATTTACTGCTCATTTGAAAAGACTTTTTTGTAAAGTTCAACTCTCATCCAGCTTTCTAAAAGACTGTCTTTATTTATTTGAAGGTGTCGTTTGTATATTCTGCATATGAACCCCTTGTCAGCTTTATGTGTTGCAAATATTTTCTCCTACCATGCAGCTTGCCTTTTCACTCTTTTAGTATCATCTGAGGATCCCAATATAAAGCAAAAGTATAAATGCAAAGTAGCAAATGGAACGAAAACAAACAGAATTTGGAATTTTCAAACAAAATGTGCCTACTTTTTCCATCATGCTTAATATGATAGAAAAAAATGTTACTCAGTACCCTTAATATGGAATAGCTCCCAAGTCAACAATAAAGATTATATGATCCAAAACATCCTAATCTGCAGTTCAGCAAAGTAAAATGATTTAATGATAAGGAACAGGCATACAGACACCACAAAATTCTTTTCTATGGAGATACTACTTTGCGAAAGAGCACGGTAATCACCAGTCCTTTGTAGTTAAATTTTAACGAAGACGCAAGGTTTCTTACACTATGTTCTTCCTAAGTTTCAAAATGCAGTGTCAGGAATGTATTCAGGGTGACATCCAGACATAGTATAACTTACGGTACACCAACTTGGGGAAGTGATATTCCTGCCAAAAAATGTATTAAGCTAAATCCAATACTCAGGGAAGGCCAGACAACCCCAAATTTAGAGAAAGTCTACAAAATAACTTGACTATAATATTCAAACTGTCAAGATCATGAAACTGAAGGAAAGACTGAGGAACTGTATCAGAATGGAGACTAGGTGACATGGCAACTAATGCAACACATAAATCTGAGGATTAGATAGCATGCATGCATCAGTATTAGTTTCCTAAGTTTAATATCTGTACTGTAAAGACTTTGTTTGTAGGAAATACACACTCAATGGTGTTGGGGCATGTTGGCAGCTTACTTTCAACTAGTTCAGAAAAAATTTCTTTGTACCATACCTGCAATTTTTCTCTGAGCTAGAAATTGTTGCAAAAAAATAAAAACTTAAAAAAAAAAAAAGAGGATTTACTCATAAGCTAGATTTAGTTTCTCACATCCTAAATTCTAGTTAACTAATGGAAGAAAACACCATCTGGGAGGTACGAAATTTCAATTAATGCTTCCAAGCCTCAGAACAAGCTACTTTCTGGCCAAGAACTGCCACTTGGACTTTGTCACTACAGGCTTTTATGTTACACAATCAAGTAAGACCAGTGTAGAGACCTTTCTCACATAGTACCACACAAAACTTCATTCACAATTCTCTTAATTTGATAACCTTCTAATCTGCTTTGTGCTATGGTTATTTATACACATGTACAAAAAAATTGGTTGCTACACTCTAAATCCTATATTGAGGGTAGAAATGCATTCTGTTCATTTCCTTTACAGTATTTAGAAAAGCCATGTGCCATGTACTGTGCTACCGAGTAGAATACAAAGACACTCTCTTTGATCTTAATTACCATTAAGTAAAGCCATGAAAGCACATACAAGATACTAAATTGTTAAACGGGAGAAAATAGAGTGGGAGAATGCTTCTGTCTCTAAAATGGGGAAAACAAAAACATCTCAAAACACAGTTCTTGAAAAGAACAGTCTCCTGGATCCTCACTGACTAGTTCAGACTTTTAGTACTTCTCTTTGTGCAATTTAAAAGGTTGTTAGGCCAGGCGCGGTGGCTCAAGCCTGTAATCCCAGACTTTGGGAGGCCGAGACGGGTGGATCACGAGGTCAGGAGATCGAGACCATCCTGGCTAACACGGTGAAACCCCGTCTCTACTAAAAAAAATACAAAAAACTAGCCAGGAGAGGTGGCGGGCGCCTGTAGTCCCAGCTACTCGGGAGGCTGAGGCAGGAGAATGGCGGGAACCCGGGGAGGCGGAGCTTGCAGTGAGCTGAGATCTGGCCACTGCACTCCAGCCTGGGCGACAGAGCGAGACTCCGTCTCAAAAAAAAAAAAAGGTTGTTAAACTAATAAATCCTTATATCAAATAAAACTAAGCTATAAACAATGCTAGCAATTACAGCAAATAGGCAAATGTACTGTTCTTCAACAGCTAAGCCTGTGAGAAACTGAGATGCTTTCAACTTGAGTAACCCTAACAGTAGGATCAGGCCTAGGAATACGTCTGGACCTAGAAGTCTCGGTATTCAGCCCCATCAGCCATAATCTTGAACTGCAGATTGATGAAAGCAGAGAGAGAAACGGATACAAACTCAAAGGCCTCAAGAGTTTATAAAAATCTTAGTTTAAATACAGAAATAAAGAGAAAAAGCTTCTATATTAAATATCTCAATTTAAGTTCAGAATAAAGTCCCAACGTATGCCATGATGCTTCACCCCATACTTAAGCCGACTCAGGATGCCACAAGAATGTAAGTGGAATCAGAAAGAAAAACTGGAATTATCTATGTTAAAATAAAGCATACGACGATTTGTTGTTTTTTTTTTTGGGGGGGGGGTGGGGAGGAGATAGTGCCTGACAAATATTTTGCAGACCTTCAACTGGAATTCTCTATATAGGCACAATCACTCCAACATAAGTCAGGAGGACACTGTTCTTACGCGTTAATTTTTCCTTCTGTGTCTCCTCTTCCTCACTAGTAAGAATGGAACAAAAACATTGTATCCACTTAAAGTGCAGTCAGCTCTTGGAGCTAGCTATTTCTTCCTGTGATACTTGTTTACTTTACCTGGAATTTTAGAAAGAATTTATTAACTGCAGGTTCTTTCCTATAATTAGGATAAAAGCATACAAATATCTTAAAGGCTTTTGGATCATCAAGCTGTTCAATAGAGAAAACGACTAAAATCTAGCCCTCAATTCCTAATCCTGACATTTCCCGGTTGAGGAGTTTGCAAAATAGACTTCTTACCAATAGTCATAGTTACTATTAACATAATAATATTAAATGGTCTCAGAATTTCACATATAAGTAAGTCTTTCAGTAGTTAAGACAATTGGTGGGGAGTTGAAGATTGAAAAATTACTTAAGAGGAAAAAAATATACAACGTTGACAGATTGCAACGAGTTTTTTCCTTAGAACCAGCCTGTTAATATTCTTTGAGCTATTTGGTAATCATGAGCTCATCTTCCCATATAAAAATATCAGGCTGGGTGAAGTGGCTGCCGCCTGTAATACCACCACTTTGGGAGGCAGGGGAGTCCTTTGAGGCCAGGAATTCAAGACAAGCCTGGGCAACTTAACGTGACCCCCACCTCTAAAAAAAAATTAAATTAGCCAAGTATGGTGGCTCGATCCTGCACTGCTAGCCACCTGGGAGGCTGAGGCAGGAGGATCGTCTGTGCGCAGGAATCAGAGGCAGTGATCCCGCCACTGTATGCGGCCTGGATGATACAGCCAAACCCTGTCTCTAAAAGAGAAAAATCACTAAATAGATAATGTTCACAATAGCACCTCTTAGGAGTCGCAATGGTCTGCATAGTTGCTATTTATCCCTGTTTAGTGCAATTTGTATGTCATCTTTTCAGTTATCCACTAGTAGTAACTTTTTAAAAAGTCATCTTAAGGAAGACTTCCTTCTCACTTTTTCTCTCTTCGGGGCTATTTCAATACGTAAAGTGCTAATTACTATTATATAGTAAATATCAAAACGAACTTTTGTATTTATTCGTCTGTATCCCTAAATAGTACTTATACTGTTTCCTAGCACCAGGCACAATGCCTTGGCAATTAGCTCCTTGCACGTAGCGAAGTACTCTACAGTTAAAGACAAGAATACATCCTGGAAACACGCCAGGACTTAAAACATTATTTTTCTCAGAAGTGTTTGGAGTGATAACACGCCAAGTAACGGAGGTATAAAAAGTGATTCTCAAGATAATTAATCCTACGCAGCTAAAAACGCTGTAAGGTAAAGACAATCATTTTTACAGCTATCATTTTTATTCTAACTTACTAAATAATTTTGTAACTTTTAACTTATTAGTGTTATATTATTATAACACAATGTAAAGGGATAGTGCGTAAAGGAACCGCTATATACCAATGAGACCTGAGCAGGGCACACGAGACTGAAAGAAAAAACCACCCCACGCAAAAGCTAAGTCTTGCAGTTCTCACTCCTCGCGTCTCCAGTGTCGACGTATCCGCAGTCCTGTTTTTTTATTTCGCCCAAGATACACCCCTGGCAACCTCAGGGTGCGAGGAACCCGGTCTGCCTCCGACTCCCCGCAGCTCCTGTACTACCCAGGGCTCGCGATCCTCCATGACCCATCGAAATCGCCTCCCTTTCCCGGGCAAAGAAGGGGCTGCGACCCCGCCTCGCCCGCCGGCCGGAGCCAGCTCCCGCCCGGCTCCCCCTGGGGCCATGCTTCTCCCCGCCCCCAACGGTCCTCAGGCCCGGTCTCACCTCTCCACCCACTCTCTCAGGAAGCGCATTTCCTCGGTGTGCAGAACGCTCGGATCCTGCTTACACATTTTCACAAAGGCCCGAAGCTCGTTCACTTTGCGGGGGTCCATGGTAGAGAGGTGGTGTGCGAAGCTGGGGGACTACGGCCCTGTTCCAGGCCCAGGCGCTGGCTCGGCGTGACCGCGCAGAAGGGGGCGGCTGCCGCGAGGCAGAACAGACCAGAACCTCCCCGGCCGCTGGCTCCTCCCACCCAACGGTCTCGTGACCCCGGGTCCTCCGCCTGCTCATTCCTACTCTCTCTGCGCTGCTCCTGCGCGCTCCCTAGAACCTTCTAGAAGCGTGGCTGTTCGTGCTGTTGCCTGCCTCCCTGCGCATGCATTCTCATATTCTTAACTAGGAACCAGCTCCCTGGATGGGCCAACCCCAGAAATGGGCGCCTTCAAGAAGGCGGCAGATATCCCCTCCAGGGAGCAACGTCCGAGAACACACTGTGTGGCTGCGCGCACCCAGTAGAACTCAACACCCCGACCTAAAAAAGGGTGTGGCACCGGAGAGGCGGTCCCACGTCGGGGCATGACGTCACACCCTGCGCCGCCGCGCAAGGAAGGCCCGGGAGCGACGCCTGCCGGAAGCGGGGGGGGCTGGCCCGGTTTCCTGGCGACGCGGCGCTGCAGGCGGTTACCCTCTTTCTCTTCCCGACGCGTGAGTTAGGCCGTCATGCCTTGGCTGCTCTCAGCCCCCAAGCTGGTTCCCGCTGTAGCAAACATCCGCAGTTTCTCAGGTTAGACTCTCCTCCCACGGTCTCCTCCCATGGTGTCCCCTGGAGGGACCCAAGTTGGTCTCAGGCGATCCCTGTTTCGGCCGACCCTTCTCCTGGTGGGGCCTCCGCTCCCCAACCCTCTGTGCTCTCCGCGGATTTCTTCTATACCGGCTGCTCCTGGAAAGGGGTGGTCCCAGTGTGTTCTCTACCGTTCAGGTATTCTGTGAAGCCGAAATGACTGCAGAGAAAAAAGTGTGCCATCCCCCAGAGGGGCTGTCTTCCAAGTTACTCGGACTCCGAAGTTGTGGCAATTATCACAAATAAGTGATATAAGTGACAAAGTGTCTCACATCAAGTAGCTCTTGTTTCTGTTAGGCATGAGAGCTTGCTCCAGAATAAACACGAAGCGTGTCTTAGTAACACAGATTATTTAAGCAGCTCTTCTTAGGAAAGGTAACTGTTTGGAAATACTCCTGGGGCATTCTGTGTCTGAAAGTCCTGTTTGCAAAGACAAGACGAAGGATTAAGGAGAATAATTTTTTGTAGGGTGTCCTCTATTGCGAGCAATTAATCTGATGAACATAAAGCTTAATCAGTGAAAACTGAATCACCTTCCTTGCAGGCGGATCTGCCATTGGATTGTATTTCAGTTTTTTGGGCCAATATATAAACAGCGTGTGAACCAGCACGTATGGTATTTGACATCAAAGCTATGTCTTGGCATATGTTCATGTTGATATACTTGAATTCATTCAAAATGGAATGTTAATTACATTGACTTCTTACTATAAAAAATAAAAAGTTACTGTCCAGTGCACAGAACTTGTTCTTCAGTTCTCATAGTAAAGCTACAGAAAGACGTAAGTTTCCGTGGGATTAGGTGAAAAGAAAGATGTGCAATTTTTCAGTCTTTTTTTGAGACAGGCCCTCATTCTGTCGCTCAGACTGGAGTGCAGTGGCAATCTCTACTCATTTGCATCCTCTTGCCTCCTGGGGTCAAGCAATTCTCGTGCCTCAGCCTCCGGAGGTAACTGGGATTATAGGCACGTGCCACCACGCCCGGCTAATTTTCGTAATTGTAGTAGAGACCAGGTTTTGCCATGTTGGCCAAGTGGATCTCGAACTCCTGGCCTCAAGCGATCCACCCTCCTCTCTGAGCCACCGCGCCCGGCCTGGAATTTGCTTTTATTTGAAAGGCTGTCACCAACATGACTAAAAGCCGTACTACCAGAAGGAACGCTTGTAAAGGCACAGAACTCTGAAAAGGAATGGCCAACACTAAGCATTGCATTCATGTAGTATGGCTGGAGTGCAGTGGCCGGATCTCAGCTCACTGCAAGTTCCGCCTCCCGGGTTTACGCCATTCTCCTGCCTCAGCCTCCCAAGTAGCTGGCACTACAGGCGCCCCCCACCTCGCCCGGCTAGTTTTTTTGTTGTTTTTGTTTTTTTTTTTTAAGTAGACACGGGGTTTCACTGTGTTAGCCAGGATGGTCTCGATCTCCTGACCTCGTGATCCACCCGTCTCGGCCTCCCAAAGTCTGGGATTACAGGCTTGAGCCACCGCGCCCGGCCTTTTCTTTTTTTCTTTTTTTTTTTTTTTTTTAAAAAGACAGAGTCTGACTCTTGCCCAGGCCCGAGTGCAATGGCGCGATCTCTTGGCTCACTGCAACCTCTACCTCCGGAGTTCAAGCGATTCTCCTGCCTCAGCCTCCCGAGTAGCTGGGATTACAGGTGCCCGCCACCATGCCTGGCTAATTTATGTATTTTTAGTAGAGACAGGATTTCACCATGTTGGCCAGACTAGTCTTAAACTCCTGACCTCGGATTATCCGCCGGCCTCGGCCTCCCAAAGTGCTAGGATTACAGGCGTGAGCCACCGCACCCAGCTTAGGAAAAGCTTTTTTGAAATATGTTCTTAGACAAAATAGTAGGCATTACACGAAAATTAATCTGTGATCAAATACTTTTGGGGAATGCTGCATTTCATAATGTACATAATAGTTTAAATCTTTTTTTGGAGATGGGGTCTCGCCATGTTGACCAGGGTAAACTTGAACTCCTAGGATCAAGTGATCCTCCCACCTCAGCCTCTCAGAGTGTTGAGATTTTAAGCGTGAGCCACTGCACCCAGCCCTTAATAGTCTAGGTTTCTAAGAGATGTGTTCAGCAGTAATTTGCAAAATGTGTAAAAATGTATTTGACCATGGACCCCTTTTCTGTGATGAGTCTTGAACTGGTATCCCTGGAACAGATTTTGGAAAAAGTTGAGCTAGAGCGTAAGATGGGCGCAAGGAGCTGATAGGAAATCAAGTTGGGAAAAAGCTGGTGGCTGGCTCATGGAGGGCCTTGTATATTATGTTACGAAACAATTAGCTTTTTCCTTTAGATGGTGGGAAAACTTTGAGGAATTTTAAGCTATTGAGTAAGATGATTAAATCTAAATTTTTGGTTTTCTGTTAAGAGTGAAGAAATGGACTACAGGGCATGTCATTACATTCTTAAATTTTCTGAGACACTGATTTTTGCTTTAGTTTTTGGAAAATTGCAATTTTTTTCAACTTTACTACCACATACATGATAACAGATAAACTTTACTAAATATCACATCTTATATAAGAAGCATTTAAAATACCCTGGGCTTTTATTATTTTATTTTCTGAAAATAAACTTTTTATATGAATTGTCCCCAGTCTCTTCTGTAGAATAAATAACCTTTCCTTCTCCCATCTGCCCACTAAAAATCAAATACCGATACAAAACACAAGCTCTTGACTATAACTGTCTTTTAAAAATAGCAGATATTATCATTTTTTTCCAATTTTGTATTTGTATTTGGCCAAAGGTGAATAAGTTTTAGTGCTGCTAGACGTAACTCAAACGATTTGCTCGATATCTGGTGTATTTGTAACCCATCTGTTTTTCTCCCAACATGACTAAATTAAAATGGCTATACGTGGTATTTCAATGTAACGTATTTGTAGATTTTGTGTACAAACTCTGAACAAAAATAGAAAGTTTCCTATCTGGAGTGATTCAGTGATGGCCTACCATACAGACTGCTCTGAATTCAGGGTAAGACTGGCCTTAAAAAAAGAGTGGTAAAATATACTACATAAAATTTACAATGTTACCCATTTTTAAATTTTTTAAATTTTTTATTGTTTTTCTTTAGAGACAGGGTCACACTCTGTCAGCTGGAGTGCAATGGCAATATCATAGCTCCCTACAATCTCAAACTCCTGGGCTCAAGCAATCCTCCCACCTCAGCCTCCTGAGTAGCTAGGACTATAGGCACGTACTACCACACCCAGCTAAAGTTTTTAAAAATTTTTTTCACAGAGGACAGGTCTCTTTATGTTACCCAGACTGTCATGAAATTCTGACCTCAAGCAACCCTCCTTCCTGGGCCTCCCAAGATGCTGGGATTACAGGTGTGAGCCACTGCACCCAACTAAGTTTATTTTTAACTTAAAATATTTTATACTTTAATTTTTAATTTGTAGTACCTTTAAGTTATGCATCAAATGCTGTACCTCCATTGGAAAAAAGTCATTTCATGAATAATTATATAGTCTGAACCTGTGTGTCTTAATACCTTCTTGTCTCCTAATGTTATGCATGTTTCAGAAATGTGTATAGTGGTTTTAATTAGAGAAAAGAAATAAAATAGGCTATACACTCTACTAAAGAAAAATTCTGAAGTAAAAAACTCTTTGCAGTTTTCCAAATTCCTTTTTTTTAAGACAGGGTCTCACTTTGTCGCCCAGGCTGGAGTGCAGTGGCGTGATCTCAGTACACTGCAACCTATGTCTCCTAGGCTCAAGCAGTCCTACCAGCTTCCTGAGTAGCTGGGACTACAAGTTGCGTGCCACCACATTTGGCTAATTTGTAAATTTTTTGTAGAGACAAGATCTCACTCTATTACCCAGGCAAATTCTTAATAGCACCAACTGTCACAACAAACTCATCCTTTTCTGACATACCCAATCCAAACAACTACTAACCAAATGTCCACAATCCTGTTAAGAGTGTTGAAAAGCTCTTAGTATAGTATTAAACAAGTGTTATCTACAAAATTTGTGATTAACCAAAACACACACAATTGTCTTCAAATGTTATGTTGAAGAGTCAATTTAACAATTCCTTTTGGTAGACTTCTTTCGCACCTCTTTACGCTTCTTTTTTTTCTTCTTACCACCCTCTTTGACTCCTGCTGAGAAAGTAGGTGGATCCCGGTTGCTGGTAACCCAAGATATACCTCCCTCATCATTGTCCACAAAAGTACGTTGAGATACATGTTTGGAGCTGTGAGACTTTGGTGAATAGTTGTTCAATGACTGTCTTCTCCAGCTGCATTCTTCTGCAAAGCCCTCTTCATCGGCCACACTATTTACAAGAAAAAATGTCAACTCTCCATTATCTTCAGCTTCTCTTTCTTGATCACTTTCAATAATTTTCTTTGTATTAATATTTCTGCCATTAACAATTTTGTCTGAAGTTGTAATAGATATGTAGTTGTCCATTCCACTGTCATCAAAAGCCAGGGAAGAGAACGAAGTAAGGCCTTCATGCCCCAGTGAACCCTGTGATGTATATCCTGTATCATATGAAGAAAATTTCTCAAAAATTGGATATTCACTGGAGGTAGAGAAAAAGGATCCTGCGTCTCTGTTTCTGTTTCCATAGGAGCTTTTTGGATGATTTAACAGGTCCTCAAGCGAGTCTTCAAAGAAGTGAAAAGAAAATGGGTCCCTTTCATGAAAAATTTCTTTAAAAACATCATCTGGCTTATGGAATGTGAAGCCATACTGACATTCATCATCAAAATGACTTCCACCTCCATTTAATCCTTCTTTGCCATATTTATCGTAAATGTCCCGTTTTTCATCATTTGATAATACCTCGTATGCCTCAGCTACTTCTTTGAATTTTCTCTCTGCTTCTTCTTTATTTTCTGGATTTTTATCAGGGTGCCATTTAAGTGCCACTTTATGATAAGCTTTTTTAATGTCCTCAGGTGAAGCATATCTTTGCACTCCTAGAACTTCATAGTAATCCACCATGTTTTAACAGATAATTGGAAGTGGGTGTGCTGGGTATTGAGAACCGTGGTTTCCTTAGCTCAGGCTCTGCTGGTGGTGGTGATAGAGGTAGTGACTGCAAATAGGTACATCTTTATATTAAAGACAATGTTATTACCATGCGCTAGGAGATGAGGATACTGATTATGTGGCAAGCAGAGTTACAAATATGTCAGAGAGGGCTGCATTATGGTGTCATTCTGGGGTCAGTGTAGGGACTGGGCCGTCCAGATAGAGCTAGTCCAGAGTCATACCAGACCATCCTGAATCCTCTGGACTGTTTCCCCTATATATTTCCCTGGAAGCTTCAGGCAGTGCCTCATAAGCCAATGGAACCTGTTGCTAATAGACACACCATATCCCTTGCATAGTATGACCTCTAGATTACTGGGCCTTAATTACTTCCCACCTCTTCCACGCTTTGATTTAGGAAAATGAAGTAGTGACTTATGTGTGAAAAAAGTACTCAAACAGTTGACATATTTATTTCAGTCAAGAGACAGTTCAGTGGGAGATAAAACCAAGTAACTTAGTTACAATATAACAAGAGTTACCATGAGAGGAAGTACTGGATGCTAAACAATTATATGAGAGACAGCTCAGGCTGGGGTTGTCAATGAAACCCTTTTGGAGGAAGTAGCCTGGTAAGTTAACTTTCTGCATGCCAGTGGTAAGTCATTTTGAGATTATAGTATTTTGTCCACCCAAGGTTTACTGCTATACAACATGTAATTAAAGATTTGGAAAGTTGCGTGTTTATGTATTCACTATATAATTATTGAATGTCTACTTTGTGCCAGGCACCGTTTTAGCCACTGGTGATAACAGTATTGAACAAAAGACACCAGTTTTCCTGGTGCTTGCATTATAATAGAATACAAATAATAGAACAAATAAAATAGTTCGAGATAATGTGATATGTGCTCCAAAAAAAATAAAGAACAATGTGCTGGGGGAGAGCGCTACTTTAGATTGGGTTTAGAAGGCCTCTGAGGAGAAGCCTCAGAAGATTATTGCTGAGACCTATGTGAGAGTCAGCCACATAGTGATCTAATATGGTAGCCACTGGCCATGTCGGTGGACGTTTTGGTTGTTGCCAGTTGGGACTGTTGCACTGAAAGCTAGCGCTTGATTTCGAGTACAGTGGGAAGCCTTTGTGGGGATGGGGAATATGCAAGTTTAATGATGTGATTTACTTTTGTAATGGATCAGTGGTTGCTATTTGGAAATTCAGTCATGTATGGGAAAGTAGAATTCAAGAGCCCAGGTAGAAACAGACCAAAGGTGGTTTGCTTTGGGGATAAATTACCAGTAGTCTAGACCCAAATTTAAAGAACTTATATTCTATACCTGGCTCATTTTATTGTCTCTGAAAATTCCCTATAATGATCTTTGTTTTTCCTCCTCTATGTTGTGTTTATTTTATTTTCCATCACATTTATAACCCCTCACTTAAATGATAGTATAATGAAATCTAAAACTGCAGTGTATGTTTCTAGTCTTTCAAGACCATTTGTCAGGTCTGAATATTTTTTTGCTTTGCGTTAATTTTTTTATATACTTGTTTTTGAGAGGTATTGTGCAATGCTTAAAACTCCATTTAAATTCTCTCCAGTATATGTACTTACATGTACTTATGTGTGGCATACCCATGATTATAATTTGCCTGCCATTGGAAATAGTAACTAATAATGTTGAACATTTTTGGGTACCCTCTGAGTCACACTGCAGCAAGTGCTCATTTCACTGACACAGCATTATAGCAAAATAAGTATTTTATGCCCATACGAAAACAGACGTTCTGAGAGATAGAGTAATTTGTCTAAGGCTACGTAGCTTGTTAGTGAAAAACGTGATTTTTAAACTTGAGTCTGATTCCAGGTTCTCCTCATTCCACTCTACTGCATTTCTCAGACCAGGACTTAAAGAGTTTAGGTTGTAGGCATTCCACAAACAGATATTAAGAACCTACTGTTACTGGAAAGGGGTCCCAATCCAGACCCCAAGAGATGGTTCTTGGATCTCGTGCAAGAGAGAATTTCAGTGGAATCCACAGAGTAAAATTAAAGCAAGTTTATTAAGAAAGTAAAGGAATAAAGAATGGCTATTCCATAGGCAGAGCAGCCCCAAGGGCTGCTGGTTGCCCATTTTTATGGTTATTTCTTGATTATATCCTAAACAGAAAGTGGATTATTCATGCTTCCCCATTTTAGACCATATAGGGTAATTTCCTGACGTTGCCATGGCATCTGTAAACTCTTAGGGTGCTGGTGGGAGTGTAGCAGTGAGGACAATCAGAGGTTACTGTCATTGTCATCTTAGTTTTAAGGGGTTTTGGCCAGCTTTTTTTTCTTTTTTTTTTTTTTAATATTTTTATTACTAAGAATATCACAGGTAAAGTTCACAGGAAGGTGACAGTCTAGGAGAAGATGTTTGCAATGTCTAAATTTGACGGGCTTATTTTAATTTTTAATTTTTTGTTATTATTATTATTATTATTATTATTATTTGAGGCGGAGTTTCACTCTTACGGCCCAGGCTGGAGTGCAATGGTGGGATCTTGGCTCACCACAACCTCTACCTCTTGGGTTCAAGCCATTCTCCTGCCTCAGCCTCCTGAGTAGCTGGTACAGGCATGCACCACCTTGTTTTTAGACAGAGTCTCGCTCTGTCTCCCAGGCTGGAGTGCAGTGGCGCGATCTCCGCCCACTGCAAGCTCCGTCGCCTCCCGGGTTCACGCCATTCTCCTGCCTCAGCCTCCCGAGAAGCTGGGACTACAGGCGCCCGCCACCACGCCTGGCTAATTTTTTTGTATTTTTAGTAGAGACAGGGTTTCACCATGTTCGCCAGGATGGTCTCAATCTCCTGACCTCGTGATCCGCCCACCTCAGCCTCCCAAAGTGCTGGGATTACAGGCATGAGCCACCATGCCCGGCCTAATTTTGTATTTTTAGTAGAGAGGGAATTTCTCCATGTTGGTCAGGCTGATCTCGAACTCCTGACCTCAGGTGACCCGCCTGCCTCAGCCTCCCAAAGTTCTGGGATTACAGGCATGAGCCACTGCGCCCAGCCGGCCAGCTTCTTTACTATAACTTACCTGTTTTATTAGCAAGGTTTTTATGTCCTGCATTTTGTGCTGACCTCCTATTTCATTCTGTGATTAAGACTGCCTTAACTTAAACTGGGAATGTAGCCTAGCAGGTCTTAGCCTTATTTTACCAGACCCCTACTGAAGATGGAGTTGCTCTGGTTCGAACACCTCTGACACAATGATACAGAGAGAAGGTAGAAAATAGGAAATTCTGCTCTTAAGAAATTCATGCCGGCTGGGCGCGGTGGCTCAAGCCTGTAATCCCAGCACTTTGGGAGGCCGAGACGGGTGGGATCACGAGGTCAGGAGATTCAGACCATCTGGCTAACACGGTGAAACCCCGCCTCTACTAAAAAAAAAAAATACAAAGTCCAGCTGCCAGGCGAGGTGGCAGCCTCTGTAGTCCCAGCTACTCGGGAGGCTGAGGCAGGAGAATGCTGAACCCGGGAGGCGGAGCTTGTGAAAGAGCTGAGATCTGGCCACTGCATTCCAGGGGCCTGGGCGACAGAGCAAGACTCTGTCTCAAAAAAAAAAAAAAAAAAAAGAAATTCATATAGTTTGAAAAAACTAATTTCAATGGAGTATAAAGTTATAAGATCTAGCACCTCTGTTTCTGTCTTCGCTGCATTCCTACTTTGATGATCCTTTGCCTCCCAGCCATCTGCTGTGCCATTTTCTCTGCTTCTTCACAACAAAACTTATCCAGAGTATTGTCTCAGTGTCTTTGCTTTCTTACATCATATTCCCTCCTTGGCACGCTCCAATCTGTCTTCTGTCCTCTTTACTCTGCTAAAATCGCCAGGGTCTCCAGTGACTTTGATGTTACCATATCTAGTGGTCGTCCTTTTGGCTTCCTTATATTTTGCAGCACTTGCCACAGTGTGAGCCCTCCCCACCTTTTTTTTTTTTTTTGAGATGGAGTTTCACACTCGTTGCCCAGGCTGGAGTGCAATGGTGTGATCTCGGCTCACCACAACCTTCACCTCCCAGGTTCAAGCCATTCTCCTGCCTCAGCCTCCCAAGTAGCTGGGATTACAGGCATGCATCACCGTGCCCGGCTGATTTTGTATTTTTAGTAGAGATTTAGTAGAGATTTAGTAGAGATTTAGTAGGGTTTCTCTATGTTGGTCAGGCTGGTCTCGAACTCGCGACCTCAGGTGATCCATCCACTTCGGCCTCCCAAAGTTCTGGGATTACAAACGTGAGCCAGCGCGCCTGGCCTGGCCCTCCCCACTTCTGAAAACACTTGTTTGTTTAACTTCCTAAATACCACACTCTTTTTTTGTGGGGGGTAGGGGGTGGCGGGTAGAGACACAGTTTAGCCATGTTGGCTAGGCTGGTCCCGAACTCCTGGCCTCAAGTGATCTGCCTGCCTCGGCCTCCCAGCGTGCCGGGATTACAAGCGTGAGCCACCGCACCCGGCCCTAAATACCACATTCTTCTTATTTTCCTTCTTTCTCCTGTGTTCCTTCTCACACTTAAAATATTACAGTGCCAGGCTTTGTTCAGTTTCCCTGGGTAATCCCCATTCCCAGGGCTTTAGATGCTATCTGTGTGCTTATGACACCTTAATTTATATATCTAGCCTGGCACTTTTCTCCCTGAAATTAAGATTGCTCATTTGACCTCTCCATTAAATTTATTTCCAATAAATATCTCAGGCTTTCCTGTTTCACGTAATGGTACAACCATTTATTCACTTGTTGAAGTCAAAAATCAAGAATTATTCTTAATTCCTCTTTTTTATTACTTATGTCCAAGTAGAAGCCAGACTCATTGACTTTTCACTTCAAAATACATTCCAAATCAAGTCACTGGGAAAATAAAGTCAAGTAACAAGTTATCTCCTTTTCCAAAGATTGTTCATAGTAGACTGGCAAACTAATTAGCAATTATGTGAAGTGTAGTAGGTATTAAAATAGAAACCATAGGAACATTGGCAAAGACATCTGAAACAGAAGCAGTAGGTGTGAGAAGAGTAAGAGAAGTCTCCTGCATAAGTGCTATTTGAGCTGATTTTTTTAAGAATTTGTGTAATCATATAAGCAGGCGGTATCCTCTTTAAAAGAACTGTATTTTTTCATGCAAATGCTATTATGATACAGAATGATTTAGCCGGAATTCTTCAAGTAGCTTAGTGTGGCTGCAATTATGTTTTTTGAGGATTAGATCAGGTGAGGGAGCAGGATCCAAATCACGAAGTTTCCTAAGCAAAAGAGTTTGAAACTTATTAATGAACTGGATATTTTTGAAATAGAACTTAACACACTAGCTTTGCTACTAATTACATGACTTTGGGCAAAAGATATTTAATGTAAGTAAAAAGCTATTGAGACCTTTTTAAAAAATGTACTGGGAATAAACATCTCAATTTATGTCTCCTGTTAAAGTGTCACTTGTTTGCTTTGAATTTATTAAAGTTAAGCTCCCTCTGCTTGAGAGTGGTCCAAAATAGAAGGATATGCTAGGATTATTTCATATGAGCATTGAAAAAGGAATCAGTTAACTTTTTATATTCTGAAATTTCACTCCCGAATGAGATTACAGAAGATACTATGTGTGCATGAGTATGTGTGCACAAGCGTGCATGTGGAGAAGGTGCAAGAGGAGAGAGAGAAATCACGAGAGAACTCACCAGTGCAGCAGCAGCCTACTCCACCAGCGGGTTAGTGCTGCTGGAGGGAGATGAAAAGATTAGGAAGATAAGAGAGCTTTGAAGGCTTTGCATTCTAAATTAAGGAATTAGATTTTTAACTGTCACGTGAAGTAGGCATTATCATCATTGTTTTACAAACACAGAATCAGACTCAGAGAAGTAATCTGGACAAGGTTACACAGTTAGTACCAGAGAAACTGAGATTCAAACTCAGGTTTATTTGACTTTGTAATCTTTGCTTTTATCCCTCCCCCGTGCTGCTCACTAGGTCCTCTCTGTTTGATCTCAACGATCAATACTGTACAATCTCTTTGTGAACACACAATTTCTGTAAGGACTACGAATTATGAATAATAATATATGTATTTGGGAGAGAGGAGTCTTAAAAGTTAATTCCAATTAAGTTTGTAGAGGATTGTTTAGAAAAAGCATAGTTTCTTCTAAAAAGATTAAAAAAAAAGAAAAATCATAGTTTCTAAGATGATTACAAAGAAAATGGTGTGGGTTTCCAGCCTGGGCAACATAGTGAGACCTCATCTCTACCAAAAATAAAAAAAATTAACCAGGCTTGGTGGCACATACTTGTAGTCCCAGCTACTAGGGAGGCTGAGCCACTGACTCCAGCCTGGGCGACAGAGTGAGACTCTGTCTTAAAAATAAGTAAATGAAGGGCCGGGCGCGGTGGCTCAAGCCTGTAATCCCAGCACTTTGGGAGGCCGAGACGGGCGGATCACGAGTTCAGGAGATCGAGACCATCCTGGCTAACACGGTGAAACCCCGTCTCTACTAAAATACAAAAAAAAATTAGCCGGGCGAGGTGGCGGGCGCCTGTACTCCCAGCTACTCGGGAGGCTGAGGCAGGAGAATGGCGTGAACCCGGGAGGCGGGGCTTGCAGTGAGCTGAGATCCGGCCACTGCACTGCAGCCTGGGCAACAGAGCCAGACTCCGTCTCAAAAAAAAAAAAAAAAAAAAAAAAATAAGTAAATGAATATTGAAGGAGAGAAGGAAGGAAATACTAGTTGGCATTTTTCTAAAGCATCCAAACTGCTGGAGATGGATAAGTGTATGTACACCATGAAGACTTCTTAGATCTATTGTTTCATTTCGCCCTCTCTATTCTTCATTCAGGATGTATGTTGTGTTCACAGCGAAGGTACTCCCTTCATCCTGTCCCAGAAAGGAGGATTCCAAACCGATACTTAGGCCAGCCCAGCCCCTTTACACACCCACACCTCCTCAGACCAGGTAAGGCCTTTTAACTATGCTGTCTCCCCATTTAGGTTTTGTCTACAGCAATGCTATTGAATAGAACTTCTTGCAGTAAGCTCTGGATCTGTGCTGTTCCGTAAGGTAGCCACCAACCTCACATGACCATTGTACACTAATAAGGTTGCTAGTACAGCTGAGGAACTGAACATTTTATTTTATTTTATTTTAATTAATTTAAATTTAAATTTAACTACCTGTGGGTACTGGTGCTTTATTGACAGTACTAGTCTAGAACAAGGTTTAAATATGATAAACCTTATAATTCAGAATAATTAATGAAAGGTATGCATTTCAGGATGTTTTTAAAGCAAAGTTCTATTTCTAAGTTTTTAGAACTGTATACTATTGTGAATTACTGTGTTAAAGACATTTTAGAAAACATGTTTTTTCTTGAAATTATCAAATACTTACTTTAAAATTTTAACCTATTTCTATATAGATAAAGCAAGATTTCCAGATTTGTTTGTCACAGATTTGAGAGGTAGTATCCGAGTTGATAAAGGTGATGCAAAAAATTGTTAAAGGTTTGTTTTACTAATTTTTTTTTCTGCTATAAGATCCCAGCGTTGCTGCCAGAAGATGTCTTATAACTACTGCTCAAATTTAGACCTAAAGGTTTTTTGTTTTGATTTCTTAAAGGGCACTTAAGGGGTGAACTGTGACTAATGAATATCTCAAAGAGATAGGTAGGGTAAAAGCAAACACGTTGTAGAAAAAGCAATCAGGTTTTCAAGGAAAATTAATTGTTCTTTCTGCCATAAGAAATTAAATCCGTCTTTGCCATATAAACATATATATTACTAATGTGAATTTGCCTTTAGAAATATGTTCCTTTTCACTGTCTCCACTCAGTGAATGATATCAGTATGTTTCTCAGTGAGGGCTTCCTTTTGCTGATTTTTCATCAGACTCGAATTCCTGCTGGGAAGTCGGCTGAAACTAAGGAAATGCAGCTCACCACTGAAACCCACAAGAAATCAGAGTTTTTCAAAGCTGTAAGGTAAGCTTAATAGCAACCCAGTTGGTATTAATTTTAGTATTTACCCTATCAACCTACCTGTAGCCTCGAGGTTTTTTTTTAGTAGAATTGATAGTTTTACCAGCTTTGAAAATTACTGATTTCTTGTGGTGAGATATTTTTACATGGTAAGCTACATTTTCCAGGCCTTAAACCTAGTAATTATATTGTCAAGATAATGGTCTCTGTATCTAGACTTTTTTGCTCTATACCTTAAGTGCATATTAAGTATAAGTGAATATAAATAAATATGCACATGTGTATGTTCATATACATACGTATGTGAATATCTGGGGGAAAAGGGATGTCTGTCCTAATTTTACTCTCCTAGACATGGGATTTTGGACATTGGGGTAAGTGAGAAGGGATGGAAGTGGAATTTTAAAACAGAATTATTAGGATTTTAGACTTCAAACTATCAGGTATGCCATTAGGTACCGATTTTTCTGCAGACAAAAGTATCAAACGAATTAATCATTTGTCTTTCTCCTTCCAGAGATGGAAAACTTGTGGAAGTGTTAAAATGATCGTAGGGTGAAGAAGAGTAAATTTTTAAGAAAAATTAAAAGGGGCCGGGCGCAGTGGCTCACACCTGTAATCCCAGCACTTTGGGAGGCCAAGGTGCGTGGATCACCTGAGGTCAGGAGTTTGAGACCAGCCTGACCAATATGGTGAAATCCCATCTCTACTAAAAATACAAAAAAAAAAAAAAAATTAGCCAGGTGTGGTGGCATATGCCTGTAATCTCAGCTACTGGGGTGGCTGAGGCAGGAGAATCACTTGAATCCAGGAGGCGGAGGTTGCAGTGAGCCAAAATTGCGCCACTGCACTCCAGCTTGCGGGGCAGAGGGAGACTCTGTCTCAAAAATAAAAATAAAAAAAGAAAAAAGAAAAAAAATTAAAAGGCATATAATACTTACTTTAAAAGTCTCTTGTAGGCCAGATACAGTGGCTCATGCCTGTAATCCCAACACTTTGGAAAGACAAGGTGAGAGGATCACTTGAGGTTAGGAGTTCGAGACGAGCACAGGCAACATAGCAAGACCCTGTCTCTATAAGAAATAAAACAATTAGTGCTCTTGCCTGTAGTCCCAGCTACTCGGGGGACTCGGGTGGGAGGATTGCGTGAGCCCAGGAGGTCAAGGATGCAGTGAGCTGTGATCATGCCTCAGCACTCCATCTTGGGTGACAGAGTGAGACCGTGTCTCTCAAAAAAAAGTCTCTTACGCAGTTGGTTTGTTAGTTTAGGATATAAAATTATGTCATGTGCTACTTGGTTTCTCCAAAGGTTTCATGTTTTGCATATTTCCCTAATACATGGCAGTATGTACTTAATACTTTTGGGAAACATCTCAGTGCCTTTCCTAATTATTATGCAAGTTCTGTGCATACAGAAAAAGAGAATACAGGTAAGCATAGATTTTTTTTTAAATTACTGATAATCCCACAACTCAGAGAAAGACACTGTTGAGAAAATTTTGGTATATGTTTCTTTATAGTCTTATTTCTTATATAGGTGTGTGTGTAAGTGTACATGTATACACACTCTTTGTATATTGCTCTATTATTTCCTTGAATTCTTAAAAGTGAAATTACTGAGGCCGGGCGTGATGGCTCACACCTGTAATCCCAGCACTTTGGGGGGCTGAGGCAGGTGGATCATGAGGTCAGGAGTTCGAGACCAGCCTGGCCAACATAGTGAAACCCCATCTCTACTAAAAATATAAAAATTAGCTGGGCTTGGTGGTGCCTGCCTGTAGTCCCAGCTACTCGGGAGGCTGAGGCAGGAGAATCACTTGAACCCAGGAGGCAGAGGTTGCAGTGAGCTGAGATCACGCCATTGCACTCCAGATTGGGCAACCGCGTGAGTCTTCCTCTCAAAAAAAAAAAAAAAAAAAAGGCTGGGCGCGGTGGCTCAAGCCTGTAATCCCAGCACTTTGGGAGGCCGAGGCGGGCGGATCACGAGGTCAGGAGATCGAGACCATCCTGGCTAACACGGTGAAACCCCGTCTCTGCTAAAAATACAAAAAAACTAGCCGGGCGAGGTGGCGGGCGCCTGTAGTCCCAGCTACTCGGAGGCTGAGGCGGGAGAATGGCCTGAACCCAGGAGGCGGAGCTTGCAGTGAGCCGAGATCGCGCCACCGCACTCCAGCCTGGGCGACAGAGCGAGACTCCGTCTCAAAAAAAAAAAAAAAAAATGTAATTACTGGGCCAGTTCCTCTGAATTATTGGGAGCTATTTTTCCTAGATTTTTCTTTGCCATACCTACCTATCCAAGTTTCCTGAAGAATCAATAGCTTGGAAAATATTTAGCAGGATGATACGTGAAATAAATTCTATTCTGGCTGTGCTACTGCCAGATTCTAGTGATTTTCAAAACTTGTCATTTCCTTAAATCTGAGCATTGTAGACCATTTCTGCTTTTTATGACAGTGCCATCTCTGTGCTAAGGACTGTATTTGTAGGGATGGAAAATGTTGGTCAGTCTCTTTGATTAGTACTGTGTCTCACACTTGACACTCAGACATGAAAATGATTCCATGTGGGAAGGCAAGTGGCATTCTGAACTGTGAGTCTACTTTTTTTTTTTTTGAGACGGAGTTTCATCCTTGTCGCCCAGGCTGGAGTGCAACGACACAATCTCTGCTCACTGCAACCTCCGCCTCCCGGGTTGAAGCAGTTCTCCTCCCTCAGCCTCCCAAGTACTAGGATTACAGGCGCCTGCTACCACACCCGGTAATTTTTGTGTTTTTAGTAGAAATGGAGTTTTACCATGTTGGCCAGGCTAGTCTCGAACTCTTGACCTCAGGTGATCTGCCCGCCTCAGCCTCCCAAAGTGCTGGGATTACAGGTGTGAGCCACTGCGCCCAACGAGTCTACTTTTTATATTATCTGTACAGAAAAGATAGTTCCATGGTTCCCTGATTATTGTCAAAGGAGTAATGTTGTCATTATGCAGAACAGCAAGACATTCATCTCAAAGAAACACTGAAACATATCAGAGAATGAATGGGAAGAATCAGTGGGATACCTAATGAGGCATTATTTCTAAAATTTTTACATTCTTAAACAAAATTAGTTTTAGAATATGTGGTATAGTTTGGAGTGCTAGATTTAAAAAGGGCTACTCAGGGAGTTGGGCTTGTCAGAATAACTTGTCTAACATATGTAGAACCACTTCATGGTGTTTTTTTTTTTTTTTTCTTTTTTGAGACAGAGTCTCGCTCTGTTGCCCAGGCTGGAGTGCAGTGGCGTGATCCAACTCACTGCAACCTCCACCTCCCAGATTGAAGCAATTCTCCTGCCTCAGCCTCCCGAGTAGCTGGGACTACACGTGTGCACCACCACGCCTGGCTGATTTTTGTATTTTTAGTAGAGACAGGGTTTCACCATATTGGTCAGGCTGGTCTTGAACTCCTGACCTCATGATCCACTCGCCTTGGCCTCTCAAAGTGCTGGGATTACATGTGTGAGCCACCAAGCCCGCCCCACTTCTTGGTTTTCAACTACAGCAGCGAACAGATTTTTGGGGAAATAATCATAATGCAACTATGTGGCATAAAATTTAAGACAATGCTTTCACCATTTACCTTTTCATCTCTATCGTCAACTATAATGGCAGAAGCCAGGTGTGGTGGCTCACGCCTATAATCCCAGCACTTTGGGAGGCCTGGGCAACGTAGTGAGACCTTATCTCTACAAAAAAGTAAGCAAAATTAGCTGAGTGTGGTGGCACATGCCTGTAGTGCTAGCTACGCCGATAATCCTAGCACTTTGGGAAGCTGAGGTAGGAGGATTGCTTGAGCCTAGGAAGTCAAGGCTGCAGTCAGCCGAGATTGTGCCACTCCACTCCAGCCTAGGCAACAGAGCAAGACCCTGTCTCAAAAATAAAATAAAATAGAAATAAAAATTAAAAAATGTATATAATGGCAGAGATGATACAGTTACAGTGAATATAATATTTAAAATGATGAAAAGATTGATTCTAGAATGGGTTATAGATAATTATTCCCAAATCTTTTTCCCTTAAGAGTTTCAAAATCAGCTGCCCATCTTTCAGTGATGGTTTAATTGTAGCTGTCTCTTGAGCAAGGGATGCATTTTATTTTTAAAGCTTGTTAAATATGGTTGATTTTAATAATATCTAAAAGACAAAGATACTATTTTGGTGGTGGTAAGATTTTTATACTATTTAAAAGATTAAAATGATGCTTGATAACAAGTTTGGGGAGTCAGGAAGAAAAATAAAAAATAAATAAAATGATGCTTGAGACCAGGAGGTCAAGGCCGTAATGAGCCACGATTGCACCACTGCACTCCAGTATAAATAAAAAATAAAATAAATAAAATGATGCTTGAGCCCAGGAGATCAAGGCTGTGGTGAGCCATGATTTCGCCACTGCACTCTAGCCTGGGTGACAGAGTATTACCCTATCTCAGAAGAATTTAAAAAGTAAAATGTATAAAGAAATAACAGAAATTGGAAGTAGTTTGGACCTGCCTAGACTGTTGGGTAAGCTTTTTCAAAATATACATACACGCTAGGACTCTAAAGAGCTGTTGAATGATAATCTCAAAGGGAGGGCTTAGAACATGTGTTTTTGTTTTTGTTTTTTTGAGACAGGGTCTCACTCTGTCTCCAAGGTTGGAGTACAGTGCCGAGATCACAGCTCACTGGAATCTTGACCTCGGGGGGTTAAGCAATCTTCTGCTTCAGCCTCCTGAATAACTAGGACTACAGGCATGCACCACCATGCCCAACTGCCCAACTAATTTTTGTATTATAGAGATAGGTTCTCACTACGTTGCCCAGGCTGGTCTTGAACTCCTAGACTCAAGCAATTCTACCACCTTGGCCCTCTCAAAGTGCTGAAATTATAGGCATGAGCCACCATACTCAGCCTTTGGAACATGTGTTTTGAAGAGCTCCCTAGGCGTTTCTCACATATACCACTAACCTAGTGGGTATTCATTTAGCTAGGTGCATGAGATGCCTGATGACTTAAGGGGACAAGCCAGATCTGTGGCCATTGGCCATGTTTTGAAACACAGAATGTGCCTTCCCCATGCCTCTATAGTCTTATCCCCAGTCACTCAGTCCTTAAGTTCATTCATATCTTTATCATCATCACCACCATCAAATGAGTGATGACATTACATTTATCTAACCATTTCGAAACACTTTTTAAATAGATTATACCTGATAGAATAGTAGACTGAAAGTTTTGTATCCTACAGGTTTTAAATTTAAGTTGAAGGTCTACTTTTTCTATAAGTATTTCACCATGAAGCCCACCTGTTTTTATAAAGTAATATATTTTCTTTTCTCACCCCAATGTACCTATGTAATTTTGTTTTTGTTTTTGTTTTGTTTTTAAGATGGGGTCTTGCTCTGTCTCCCAGGCTGAACTGCAGTGGCACAATCATACCTCACTGCAGTCTCGACCTCCCAGGCGATCCTCCCGCCTCAGTGTCCCAAGTAGCTAGGACTACAGGCATAAGCCACCATGCCTGGCTAATTTTTTAAATTTTTGTAGAGATGGGATCTCACTGTATTGCCCAGACTTACTTATATAATTTTTTTAAATCACCGTATTCATAGTGATTATTTGTTTTCCTCTTGTCTTCATCTCCTGATTCAGTTTTAATACAGAGTAAATAATGTAGTCACTATGTAAATAAATTTATAGATGAATAAACCTGTTTTTTACTTACACATCTAGTACATATTGACAGACCATTTCAGGATGCCATTATACCAATAATCTATAAACTGTCATCTAGTGAAGAATTATAGAGGATTTCTCTGTTTGTTTGTTTTTAAGCCCAATAGAAAATCTTGAAATATAATAAAGTTTTCATGTAGTGTAAATAGTAGAAAATTAAAAATAAACAACTTTGGCTGGGCATGGTGGCTCACACCTATAATCCCAGCACTTTGGGAGGCCAAGGTGGGCCAATTGCTTGAGGCGTGGAGTTTGACAACAGCCTGGCCAACATAGCGAAACTCCATCTCTACTTAAAAAAAAAAAAAAAAAAAATTAGCTGGGCATGGTGGCACATGCCTGTAATCCCAGCTACTCGGGAGACTGAGGCACAAGAATCACTTGAACCCAGGAGGCAGAGGTTGCAGTGAGCTAAGATCGCACCACTTTGCTCCTGCCTGGGCAACAGAGCAGACTCTGTCTCAAATAAATAAATAAATAAATGACATTTGTATTTCTCTTTTTTACCTTTGTGTGTAGTCCTCATTAACACTGAGAAACCCTCTGAGGTAAAGATTAGCAAGAATCAGCCCTAGACAAGAATCAGGAGCTACCTAAAGAAATGAATAATAATGAAAAGTTTCTGAATGGTCAATGGAGACGCATTCCTAACATGTGAAAAAGCCAAAGACTTCCAGGTCTTCTATTTTGATCTCATTTGTTGTCATAATAGTGGTTGTCCATGTAAATTTTACTCTTCTAAGGTCCTGCCTGGCTTTGGATTACCAGGATGACAACCAGTTCAAGTGTAAATTTTTTATTTTGATAATAATTATAGCTAATACTTATGTAGTGCTAAATGTTATGTTTTAAGTGTTTTATTAACTTACATAATCCACCTGACAACTTTGTGAAGTCAGTGCTATTGTTATTTCCATTTTACATGAGGAGACTGAGGCACAGAGAAGTTTGGTAGCTCTTTCCAAGTCACTCAGTGAATTGCTAAGCCAGGATTCCAACTCACAAAAGCCTAACTCAGAATCCACACTTTCAACCACAAAACAGTGCATAATACCTATGCCAAAAAATACTATCTGGGAATATTTTTTAAAGTATTTTCTCATTACATTTTTTATAAGAAGACATCCAACTGAGAGAAGTCTTAGTATAAAAGTTACTTTGTTTGGAGAGTAGTATACTTTTTTAAATAAGGTAAAATTTATATGCAGCAAATTTCACAGATCTTACATATGCAGTTCAGTGAGCTTTAACAAAGGTAACCTAGAGCTCAGTCAAAATATAGAACATTTCCATCGTCCTGGAAAGTTCCCTCATGCTCCTCCAGTCAGTCTCCACCTTCATAGGCAGCCACTCTTTTGGTTTCTGTCATCATAGACTGTTTTGCCTTTTCTTGACTTCATGTAAGTGGAATCATACAGAATCATAATATGTATGTATGTAGCCTTTCTGTTTGTTTAGTTTTGCTCGATATATGCAAATCTATTTAGAGTATTTTTTATTTGGTCATTGCATTTTTTCTGAGAGGCCTATTTTACATTATAAAGGAAACACTAGCTTTTTCTTTCTCCCCATTCTCCAACTGCAAAGTGATAGTTTATTAATTACTTCCTTATATGCTGTGAAAACTACCTAATATTAAGCAGACTTCTTTTCAAAATCAGACCATGTTAAAATTCTAATCTAGTTAGTTTCAGGAAATAAAATACATACCTAGATTGTAGCAAAGACCTGTATCATTTCATCCATTTTCAGTCTTTGTTATATCTTCCTTTCTGGGTGTTTTGTGTAGCTGGTAAAATATGAAGAACATTACTGCTTTTCTCTTCAAGAGGCACGATCCTAAGGGTCCTGGAAGAGCTTTCCTTCTTGGCTGCAGAATCTCAGAACTGATAGTGAGACTTTGCAGAGTCCAGCTTCCAATATCTAGGCTTTTGATTGGCTCAATAAACTTGTTAGAAGAGCCTTTCCATCTTAAGTGGTTCCACGTCATAAAATGCTGACTTTGTTTTTTAATTCTTTACAATTCTACAAAGTTGCCAGAGGATCTATTCAGGTATAGTTTTATCAGAAGAAATCCAGGCCAGATTGACTATAAAGTTGAGTTCTGTGATCAAAGGCCATAACACCTTCCAAGTTTACTCCCAGGGTTTAAAGGTCATTGCTTTAACACATTTTTTTTTTTCCTTCAAATGAAAAGGTTTCCTTTTTTTTTTTTTTTTTTGAGGCGGAGTTTCACTCTTGTTGCCCAGGCTGGAGTGCAATGGCACGATCTCGGCTCACCGCAACCTCCACCTCCCAGGTTCAAGCAATTCTCCTGCCTCAGCCTCCCTAGTAGCTGGGATTATAGGCATGTGCCACCAGGCCCAGCTAATTTTGTATTTTTAGTAGAGACAGGGTTTCTCCATGTTGGTCAGGCTGGTCTCGAACTCCCGACCTCAGGCGATCCACCCGCCTCGGCCTCCCAAAATGCTGGGATTACAGGCGTGAGCCACTGCGCCCGGCTTAAGGTTTCTTTTTCCTTGAGTAAATTTTTTGTTTCTGGGTACAGTGGCCCACACCTGTAATCCAGGCACTTTGGGAGGCCGAGGCCAGTGGATCACCTGAGGTCAGGGGTTCAAGACCAACCTTACCAACATGGTGAAACCCCGTCTCTACTAGAAATACAAAATTAGCCCGGCGTGGTGGCGCATTCCTGTAATCCCAGCTAGAGTTTGGGAGGCTGGGGCAGGAGAATCGCTTGAATCCGGGAGGCAGAGGTTGCAGTGAGCAGAGATTGTGCCATTGCACTCCAGCCTGGGCAATAAGGGTGAAGCTCTATCTCAAAAAAAAAAAAAAAAAAAGAAAATTGTTGTGATGGAGAGTGCTTTGTCATGTTGAGATTTTAGAAGTTTAGAAGCATTTACTTAATGATCACTCAGTAGTGTTGATAAGTAATAGGTTTGGGAAAATATAGCCAGTGTTTTAAATATTTCTCATGTAGTCAATTGTATGAAATTGGATTCAGCAAACATAGGAATGCTTTGAAGGGTATGAAAGACGGTTTTTTTTGATCCTGCTTTGATTTCCAAATAATTTTCTTGTTTCAGAAGTAACTTCCTGATATGCGTTAATATATACTGTTATTAATGAAAATGAGAGATAACATATAAAGTTATTAAAATTATGAATTTTCTTCTGAAATTTAAAAAAAAAAATTGATTTTTAAATTTCTTTTTTTTTTTTTTTTTTTTTTTGAGACAGAGTCTTGCTCTGTCGCCCAGGCTGGAGTGCAGTGGCCGGATCTCAGCTCACTGCAAGCTCCGCCTCCCGGGTTCCCGCCATTCTCCTGCCTCAGCCTCCCGAGTAGCTGGGACTACAGGCACCCACCACCTCGCCCGGCTAGTTTTTTTTTTTTGTATTTTTTAGTAGAGACGGGGTTTCACCGTGTTCGCCAGGATGGTCTCGATCTCCTGACCTCGTGATCCGCCCGTCTCGGCCTCCCAAAGTGCTGGGGTTACAGGCTTGAGCCACCATGCCCGGCCTCTTTCTTGTTTTTTAGAGACTGAGTCTCACTCTGTCGCCCAGGCTGAAGTGTAGTGGGGTGATCTCAGCTCACTGCAACCTCTGCCTCCTGGGTTCAAGCGATTCTCCTGCCTCAGCCTCCCAAGTAGCTGGGACTACAGGTGTGCGCCACCATACCTGGCTAATTTTTTGTATTTTTAGTAGTGACAGAGTTTCATCGTGTTGGCCAGACTGGCCTCGAACTCCTGACCTCAGGTGATCTGCCTGCCTCGGCCTCTCAAGGTGCTAGGATTATAGGCATGAGCCACCTCACCCAGCTGATTTTTAAATTTCTTTTTATTTTATGGATTATAGCTGTGAAATAACCAAAAGCAAAGTTCAGGAAAGGAAGAAAATAAAAAGATGAAAAAAAGGAAAGGTCAGATAATTCACCGATTATAACCAGCCTCTGCTTTTGTAAGAATATTTACTACTTGAGTAAATTAGGAAATTTTCAATGTTAAGTAACAGTGGCAGACTTAACAGGAATAATTATCAAGGAGATAAATAGCTCTAGTACAAAGTTCAGTATTCTGAGAATCCTAGGAGACTGTTAGCCAGCTCAATCTTGAAAGAAAAAAATGTGATATGAGCTCTTCTTGGCCCCATTTTGTTGCTTCAGCTGCTTCACATTGGCCCATAAGACCTTCACTTATCTCTCTCTCTTATTTCTTGCCAACTTCATCAACAAAAACATAAGTGTAGATGTCTGAAAAGTTAAATAAAAATATTTTATTAATGGAATACAAGTTACAGAATTTGCTGGCGAGATAAACTATATATAGGTAAAACAGTTAGATCCTGGGCCATGGGACATGGGTCACACCTGTAATTCCAGCACTTTGGAAGGCCAAGGCAGGCAGATTGCTTGAGGTCAGGAGTTCGAGACCAGCCTGGGCAACGTGGTGAAACACCGTCTCTACTAAAAATACAAAAATTAGGCCAGGCACGGTGGCTCATGCCTGTAATCCCAACACTTTAGGAGGCTGAGGCTGGTGGATCATTTGAGGTCAGGAGTTTGAAACCAGCCTGGCCAACATGGTGAAACTTCGTCTTTACTGAAAATACAAAAATTAGCTGGGCCATGTGGTGCACACCTGTAATACTAGCTATTCAAGAGGCTAAGGCAGGAGAATCACTTGAACTGGGAAGTTAAAGGGTGCAGTGAGGTGAGATCGCACCACTGCACTCCAGCCTGCATGACAGAGCAAGACTTTCTCAAAAAATAAAAATAGTAGCAATAAATAAATAAAAATACAAAGATAGGCCTGGTGGCTCACGCCTGTAATCCCAGCTATTCGGGTAGCTGAGGCACCAAAATCACTTGAACCCATGTGGTAGAGTTTCAGTGAGCCAGGATCGTGCCACTCCTCTCCTTCCTGGGTGACAGAGCAGGACTCTGTCTTCAAAAAAAAAAAATTAGATCTAAGGTAATCATATACTGAACATGAGTACTAAGGAAATTCAAAGATCTTTGACCAAGCCGTTTTTCTCTTGGGACTATCCCCATAGTAATTAAAGCACCAGTACATGGGACATGAAAGTACTAAGATGTTAAGTACAAAGATATTTATTATAGCAGCAAAAAACTGAAAGCATTTTGAATTCCTATAGTAGAGAAATGGCTGAATAAGTTATGGTCTATTTACCCCAAGAAATGTCATGGAGGCATCAAGAAGAATGAATTGAAGCGATACCAAATGACTTGAAGGGAAAGAATTCCATGACATATTGTTCTGTTGGAAAAGGAAGATACCAAAAAGAGTGTGTAGTGTCCCATTTTGTAAAACACTAGTGATCCAAAAAGCCCCAAATGCACGTATGTATGATTATGTGAGTGTTGAGAAACTCAGAAAAGATAGATACTAGATTACAAACCTGGGCAAGGTGTTGATGTGAGTAGGAGGAGAGAATAGGAGTAAGGAGCCAGTGAAGGGAAAAACATTTATTGAAATAATTCAGTATTACATTTATATACAGCTATACAGTGTGTGTATTTAAGGAACTGAAATCGTTACCTTTTTAAAATTAAGAGGGGGCCGGGTGCAGTGGCTTACACCTATAACCCCAGCACTTTGGGAGGCCGAGGCAGGCGGATCACTTGAGGTCAAGAATTCGAGACCAGCCTGGCCAACATAGTGAAACCCTGTCTCTACTAAAAATACAAAAATTAGCCCTGTGTGGTGGTGCACGCCTGTAGTCCCAGCTACTCAGGAGGCTGAGGCAGGAGAATTACTTGAACCAGGGAGGCAGAGGTTGCAGTGAGCCAAGATCATGCCATTGTACTCCATCCTGGGTGACAGAGCAAGACCTGTCTGAAAAAAAAAAAAAAAAATTAACTGGGTGTGGTGGCATACACCTGTAATCCCAGCTACTCAGGCTGAGGTGGGAGAATTGCTTAAGCTCAGGAGGCAGACATTGCCTTGAGCTGAGATGCCACCACTGCACTCCAGCCTGGGTGACAGAGTGAGACCCTGTTTAAAAAAAAATTTTTTTAAGGGATAAATCAACATTACTTGGGCTAATCAAGAAAACTTTTTGAATGAGAAAAGTCTGAAAACAAACATGTATTAAGCCAAGATTTTGGAGTGGAGTTAGTGTGGAGGAAGAAGAAATTTTAGAAAGAAGACACATTGTAAGCAAGGTAATAGGGAAAGAACAGATTTTTTACTTATATAGGAAGTAAGGAATTAATTGCAGAATAATTGGGGGAATGATAAAAAGAAAAAAACAAGTTGGCCGGGCGTGCTGGCTCACGCCTGTAATCTCAGCACTTTGGGAAGCCAAGACAGGTGGATCACTAGGTCAGGAGTTCAAGACTAGCCTGGCCAATATGGTGAAACCCCATCTCTGCTAAAAATACAAAAAAAAATTAGCCGGGCGCGGTGGTAGGTGCCTCTAATCCTAGCTATTCAGGAGGCTGAGGCAGGAGAATCGCTTGAACCTGGGCAGTAGAGGTTGCATTGAGCCAACATCAAGCCACTGCCCTCCAGCCTTGGTGACAGAGTGAGACTGTCTCAAAAAAAAAAAAGGCCGGGAATGGTGGCTCACGCCTGTAATCCCAGCACTTTAGGAGGCCGAGGCAGGCAGATCATGAGGTCAGGAGATCGAAACTATCCTAACACGGTGAAACCCCGTCTCTACTAAAAATACAAAAAATTAGCCAGGCATAGTGGCAGGCACCTGTAGTCCCAGCTACTCGGGAGGCTGAGGCAGGAGAATGGCGTGAACCCAGGAGGCGGAGCTTACAATAAGCCAAGATCGCACCACTGCACTTCAGCCTGGGAGACAGCGAGACTCCGTCTCAAAAAAAAAAACAAAAAAACAATTGGCCAAGTCAGCAAAGGCCCTATATTGTATAGTTTCATTATATAAAATCTCTGCAATAGGCAAATCCATAGAGATAGATAATAGGTTAGGAGTTGCCAAGGGCTGGGGGATTGTGAGAAAATGGGGAGTGACTGCTTATGAACATGGAGGTTTTTTTTTTTTATTGAAATGTTTTAAAATGCATTGTGATGGTTGCACAATTCTGTGACTATACCAAAAACTCTTGAATTATATACTTTCATTTTATTATTATTGTTATTTTTATTTTTATTTTTTGAGATGCAGTCTTGCTCTGTCACCTAGGCTGGAGTGCAGTGGCGGGGTCTTGGCTCACTGCAACCTTCACCTCCTGGGTTCAAGCGATCTCCTGCCTCAGCCTCCTGAGTAGCTGGGATTACAGGCATGCACTACCACACCTGGCTAATTTTTTTTTTTTTTTTTTTTTTTTTTTTTTGAGACAGAGTCTCGCTGTCTGCAAACTCTGCCTCCCGGGTTTACGCCATTCTCCTGCCTCAGCCTCCTGAGTAGCTGGGACTACAGGCGCCCGCCACCACACTCAACTAATTTTTTTTGTATTTTTGGTAGAGACGGGGTTTCACCATGTTGACCAGGATGGTCTCGATCTCCTGACCTCGTGATCTGCCCGTCTTGGCCTCCCAAAGTGCTGGGATTACAGGCGTGAGCCACTGCGCCCGGCCAATTTTTGTGTTTTTTTAGTAGAGATGAGGTTTCACCATATTGGCCAGGCTGGTCTCGAACTCCTGACCTCAGGTGATCTTCCCGCTTTGGCCTCCCAAAGTGCTGGGATTTCAGGCGTGAGCCACCTCAGCTACTCAGGAGGCTGAGGTGGGAGAATTGCTTGAGCCTGAGAGGCAGAGGTTTCAGTGAGCTGAGATCATGCCACTGCACTCTAGCCTGGGCAACAAGAGCGAAACTCTGTCTCAAAAAAAAAAAAAAAAAAAATTATATTCATTGAATATAACTGAGTGAGTAAAAGAATGAGCCAAAGACCTGGAAGAGATCTAAGGGGTCCATGATTCCAGATTTCAGGCGGGGCCACATTCAACTATCATTTCTTCCAAGTTTTTGCAGTGGGATAGAAATTTGAAACCTGGGTTATCTCCTTAATTCTCCATGTGCTGGGAGGAGATTTGGCATAAGTTGAACAATTGGACTTGAGTATCTCCATCTAATATCAAACTACCTTAAGTACTTTGGCATTGCAGAAATGTAAAGCATCCCTTTTATTTGTCATTTCTAGGGGAGGTAACTCCAGGACTATCTCAGGTGGAATATGCACTTCGCAGACACAAACTAATGTCTCTGATCCAGAAGGAAGCTCAAGGGCACAGCGGGACAGACCAGACGGTGGTTGTGCTCTCCAACCCTACATACTACATGAGCAACGATATTCCCTATATTTTCCACCAGGACAACAATTTCCTGTACCTGTGTGGATTCCAAGAGCCTGATAGCATTCTTGTCCTTCAAAGCCTCCCTGGCAAACAGTTACCATCACACAAAGCCATTCTTTTTGTGCCTCGGCGAGATCCCAGTCGAGAACTTTGGGATGGTCCACGATCTGGCACTGATGGAGCAATAGCTCTAACTGGAGTGGACGAAGCCTATACGCTAGAAGAATTTCAACATCTTCTACCAAAAATGAAAGGTAACAAATGGGAGCAGAAGTCACATTACAAACCAGATTAGGATTAAGACCTTTCTTGCCTGTTTAGACAAGTCTTTAATTTCATTATCGTAGCACCACCGTGAAAAGACCATGAGCACCATGAAAGAAATGTAAAGCCTTTTCCAGAAGATTGAGCTTCTTTAAAGATTTCATTTATGCCTGCTGCATTGGCTCACACTTGTAATCCCAGCACTTTGGGAGGCTGAGGCAGACAGGTTCCTTGAGGCCAGGAGTTCAAGACCAACCTGGCCAACATGGCAAAACCCCGTCTCTACTAAAAATACATAAATTAGCCAGGCATAGTGGCGTGCGCCTGTAATCCCAGCTACTCAGGTGGCTCAGGCAGGAGAATCACTTGAGCCCGGGAGGTGGAGGTTGCAGTGAGCCGAGATCATGCCACTGCATTCCAGCCTGGGCAACCAAGCAAGATTGTCTTTAAAAAAAAAAAAAGATTTCATTTATTCATTTGCAGGAGGTTACAGTGAACCAGTGAGCCAAGATCCCACCACTGCTCTCCAGCCTAGGCGACAGAGCAAGACTCCATCTCAAAAAAATAAATAAATAAAATAAAAGTATATAATTCAGGAGTTTTTGGTATAGTCACGGAATTGTGCAACCATCACCACAATGAATTTTAGAACATTTCATGGAAAAAAAAAACTCCATGTTCACTGGATTATTCATTAATGGAGACTGTTACTTATCCTAGTTTGAAATCTCAGAGAGATAATTTTCTTTTAAAGCAAAGGATAAGCCAGACACAGTGGTGTGCATCTGTAGTCCAGCTACTTGAGAGGCTGAGGTAGAAGGATCACTTGAGGCCAGGAGTTCGGGTCCAGACTGCACAACGTAGTGAGGCCCCATCTCCAAAAAATAAATTAGGGACAGGATGGGCATGGATCACTCTTCAAGATTACTGACCAGTCTTGATATTTGACTACTACTTCTTATCTTAGTGCTCTTGCCAACTCTTCTAAAAGAGGTACTGTTCTCCAAGAACGATCCGTGCGTCACAGCATCAGAATCACTTGGTAATGCATATTAAAATTTAAAATGCATAATACGTAATAGAAATTAAAATCTCAGGTCTCCACGTCCTAGCTACTGAATCAGAATCTACATTTTAACAAGATCCTGTGTGGTTCATATACAGTTGAGTTCTTTTTTTTTTTTGGCAGGGTCTCACTGTCACCCAGGTTGGGATGTAGGTATAGTGGCACACTCATGGCTCACTGCAACCTCGAACCCCAAAGCTCAAGCAGTCTTCCTGCCTCAACCTCCAGAATACTGGGATTACCTGGGTACACCACCACGTTTGGCTCATTTTTTTATTTTTTGTAGAGATGGAGTTTCACTTTGTTGCCTAGGCTGGTTTTGAACTCCTGGCCTCAAATGAGCCTCCCACCTCAGCCTCCTGAAGTGCTGGGATTACAGGTGTGAGGCACCGTGCCCGGCCACAGTTGAGTTCTTGTCCCTTGAAGAAATTACCTTCTCTACAGTTATTCTGGTGAAATTTTAATCATTCTGAATGTTTTGAGATTTTCCTTCTGGGAATTTTTTCAGAACCTACACCACATTATAAACTATCTTTAGTAATTCTCATAAAACTTTAGCTCTGGGAGCATTTTATTTTTTGAAGTATCTTATTTGGAAAATAAGATAGATGATCAAGTTTAAAAATACTGATTTCAGGCCAAGATAATGTATAATTGTAAAGTTTTTGTTTGATTTTTCTCATATGGCTTATAAATCATTTCTGAAGTTAGTTTCTAAAAGAAAATTCCAAAAATGTTTTTCACAATCATGAAATATATTAGACTGTTTCCGTTAAAGCCTCTTTTGGGAGAAAATACTCATTTGAATAAGTTCTAACATCTGATTAAATTCTTTTTATTTATAGAAATATTTTCCATTTTATAGATAATTAGCCTGTTCAATTCATTGAATGTTCTTATGTCTTCAAAATCCAAAATAAATATGGGGCATAGAATCATTTTCTTTGTAGCTTTTTTATTTCTTACATTAGTTGCTAGTTGTCTATTCTACTGTCTAAATTTTATTAACTCACTATAGTTACAATCTCATGTAAAATCAGTTTCTCAAAAGTACTTCTCGGTCACCATTCCTTTTTTTTTTTTTTTTTTTTTTTGAGACAGAGTTTTACTCTTGCCCAGGGTGGAGTGCAATGGCGCGATCTCGGCGCACTGCAACTCCTGCCTCCCAGATTCAAGCAATTCTCCTGCTTCAGCCTCCCGTGTAGCTGGGATTACAGGCACACACCACCATGCCCGGCTAATTTTTGGTTTTTTTAAGTAGAGACAAGGTTTCACCATGTTAGTCAGGCTGGTCTCGAACTCCTGACCTCAGGCGATCCACCCCTGCTCAGCCTCCCAGGATATTATAGGCGTGAGCCACCGCGCCTGGCTGAAATCATTTATTTAAAGGTTTTAAAACCTTTAAAAAGGTGAGCTATGATTTCATACACTTTGTATAGGTAGTAGAGATTGTTTTACTTTTTAAAAATTACAACAATTGGCCGGATGCGGTGGCTCACGCCTGTAATCCCAGCACTTTGGGGGGCCAAGGCAGGCGGGTTGCCTGAGATCAGGAGTTTGAGACCAGTCTGGCCAACATGGTGAAACCCCGTCTCTACTAAAAATATGAAAAAATTAGCTGGGCATGGTGGCGTGCGCCTGTAATCCCAGCTACTCGGGAGGTTGAGGCGAGGGAATTGCTTGAACCAGGAAGGTGGAGGTTGCAGTGAGCTGAGATCTCGCCACCGTACTCCAGCCTGGGCGACAGAGCAAGACTCGGTCTCAAAAAAAAAAATTACGCAACAATTAAATTTCTATCTATCATAAGTAGGAAAGTGTTTCCCATGTGGTATATATTTAGAACCATTTGTATTTTAAAAATGAAAATATGTAGGACATAGAATTACTAGTGCATATCCAATCGAAGTTTTCTGGATTTTTTTCCCTTCTACTTTCCCCAAAGTACTTTTTAGTCATATAAAATATACAGACCTTCTCACTTGGATTGTTAGGAATACTGTTCATAGCTTACTGTTAGAAAAAAAGAACAAATGTAGATCTGGTATTAAGTACAAATCGTTTTTATAATGAACATTTATATCGTATATCTTAGGCAAATATAGACCATTTCCTTAGGTCTCTAGCGTTGAAAGCTGAACTGTGATTGTTTACAAAGAGAATGTATAGCAGATGCAAAGGGAGAAGTGAGGAAATATCAACTGTAGTGTTTCCATAGCAATGAATAATTGCTCCAGAGTGGAAGGAGAACCCTTTCCTCTAGTTCTGAGATCATTATGTGAAAGGATGGGACACTTTACCCATAAAGTCATAATCTGAGTATGTTTATGTTTTTCTGTCCTTCTGTGTGCAATTATTCAACAGGTGCCTCTAGCTCAGTAAGTGGTGGTGAAGAACAGTTGTTTTAATTGTTTAATTTAATAATGAAGGCCAGGCACGGTGACTCACGCCTGTAATCCCAGCACTTTGGGAGGCTAAGGTGGGTGGATCACAAAGTCAGGAGTTTGAGACCAGCCTGGCCAATATGGTTAAACCTCATCTCTACTGAAAATACAAAAATTAGCCAGGCGTGGTGGTGGGCGCACATAGTCCCAGCTACTTGGGAGGCTGAGGCAGAAGAATCGCTTGAACCTGGGAGATGGAGGTTGCAGTGAGCCGAGATCATGCCACTGCTTTCCAGCCTGGGTGACAGAACGAGACTCTGTCTCAAAAATAGAGAGAGAGAAAGAGAGAAAATCAAAGCTTGAATAAAGCTTTAGTCCCAGGTATTGTCCTTTATAAAGAACACTGAAGTTTAGGGGCAGAAAAGCTGGATATTCCGTCTTAGAATGTCTTGCCATTTCCAGGGAATTACCTTTTTAGTGATTACCTTTATTGCTTCAGTCCTGAGAGTCTTACTCTCAACACTTTAGAGTTCCACATTACAGGTTTTGTAGTTTTGACTCTTGTTGAAGTTGTTATGACAGTTGATATTTCTTGTTGCTGGTAGTTTTGTTTTAAATTTATTTTTTGGCTTCTCATTCTAAGCGGAGACAAACATGGTTTGGTATGACTGGATGAGGCCCTCGCATGCACAGCTTCACTCTGACTATATGCAGCCCTTGACTGAGGCCAAAGCCAGGAGCAAGAACAAGGTTCAGGGTGTTCAGCAGCTGATACAGCGCCTCCGGCTGATCAAATCTCCTGCAGAAATTGAACGAATGCAGATTGCTGGGAAGCTGACATCACAGGTATGATTCCTACTGAAAAAGTTTTTTCCAGATTGGAAAAATCATAAGCTCTTAAGGTTCAGTAAGCACCTTGAGGCCATATACCCAATGCAGCAGTCTCCTCACCGCAGATGGGCATCTGGCTTCTGCTCCAGTGTGTAGTGAACATACCTAGAGACTTGCTTAATACCTTGCAAGACAAAGTAAATCTGCTTTCTGTGAAGGTGGTTCTTTTACCCATCAATCTTAATTATTTCTCCTTAGAACGACAGAAATTTATACTATTTCCTTTCCTTATAGTTACACTAATAGCGTCAGTTAAACAGTTTGCTTCTAAGAAAGACTCAGGACCCAAAGTGACAGTGCTTACAGATCTGCAGTTTATTATAGGAAAAGGGTGAAAAATAATCATAGTATGAAAGTAAGGATATCTGTCACAGCCAATGGCTATCTCAAAGCAAAGAGTCGAGAGAAACCAGGTGCAGGCTTCAATGGTCCTCCCTAGGTAAGGGCCAGGCAGGATGTATCTCTCTCTTACAGATTAGGAATCACCAGTGTTGTCATACTCTGCTCAGGCTGCCATTACAAAATATCACAGTCTGCATGGCTTAAACAAGAGAAATTGATTGTCTCATAATTTTGCAGTCTGGAAGTCCGAGATCAAGGTGCCATCATGGTCCATTTCTGGTGAGGGCTCTCCTGGCTTACAGAAGGCCGCTTTCTTGCTGCGTCCTTACATGACAATGAAAGAGAGCCTTCTTGTATGGCCATAGTCCTGTCAAATTAGAGCCCCACCCTTAATTACCTCCTAAAGACACAGAGAGTAGAGCTTAAACACATTAATTCTGGGGGAAACACAATTCAGTCCATGGCACATGCAGCAGAATACCTGAGAATCAGAGACCCCAAAATGGAATCTCAGCTAGGGATTTTTGGTTTTTTTGGTCACATAATCATATTCCTGCTATATAACAGTAAAGCCCCCCAGAGGTTTCACAGAGACCAAGTGTAAACCATAGATCTCATTGGCTACCCCAAAACTCCTTATTTCATTTATTCTCTCCAAGGTGTTGGCCATTGACTTAATGTAAAAAAATTTTTTACTGTGGTGAAATATGCATAATATAAAATACATCATTGTGACCTTTTTTTTTTTTTTTTTTTTTTTTTTGAGACAGAGTCCCGCTCTGTCGCCCAGGCTGGAGTGCAGTGGCCGGATCTCAGCTCACTGCAAGCTCCACCTCCCGGGTTTACGCCATTCTCCTGCCTCAGTCTCCTGAGTAGCTGGGACTATAGGCACCTGTCACCTTGCCGAGCTAGGTTTTTTTTGTATTTTTTAGTAGAGACGCGGTTTCACCATATTAGCCAGGATGGTCTCGATCTCCTGACCTCGCGATCTGCCCGTCTTGGCCTCCCAAAGTGCTGGAATTACAGGCTTGAGTCACCGCGCCCGGCCATTGTGACCATTTTTAAGTTGCAATTCAGTGACATGAAGGATATTCACATTGTTGTGCCCACTTTTCCCGCCTTTTTCCATCATTCCAAATAGAAACTGTACATAAATCATAACTTCCCATTCTCCCTCCTCCAGCCCCCAGTAACCTCTCCTTTCTCTATGAATCTGCCTATTCTAGCTACTGCATAGAAATGGAATCATACAACATTTGGCTTTTTGTGACTGGCTTATTTCACTTAGCATAATGTTTTGAAGGTTCTTCCGTTAGAATTTCATTCTTTTTTTTTTTTTTAGATGCCCAGACTAGAGTGCAGTAGCATGATCACAGCTCACTGCAGTCTCGACCTCCTGGGTTCAAGTGATCTTCCCACCGTAGCCTCCCAAGTAGCTAGGACCATGGGCGCATGCCACCATGCCTGCTAATTTTTTAAAATTTTTTATAGAGACAGGGTTTATCAGTGTTGTCCAGGCTAGTCTCGAACTCCTGAGCTCAAGCAATCCGCCCACCTTGACCTCCCAAAGTGCTGGGATTACAGGTGTGAGCTGCCATGCCCAGCTTCATTATTTTTAAAGACTGAATAATATTCCATTGTATGCATATGCCATATTTTATTTGTCCATTCATCCTTTGATAAACATTTGGTTTCCTTCTACGTTTTTTTTTTTTTTACTATTGTGAATAACGTTGCTGTGAATATAAGTGTACAAATATCTTGTGTTCAAGTCTCTTTCAATTCTATTTGGTATATACACACAACTGGAGTTGCTAGATCAAATGATAATTTTATGTTTAATATCTTGAGCACCACCATACTGTTATCCATAGTGGCTGCACCATTTCACATTCCCACTAGCAACACACCAAGGGTTCCAATTTCTCCACTCTACACCAACATTTGTTCTGTTTTTGTGGTAATAGCCAATCCTAATGGGTGTGAAGTGGTATCTTATCGTGGTTTGGATTTGTATTTCCCTAATAATTAGTGGTATTGGGCATCTTTTTATGTGCTTCCTGCCTTCCTAATGGTTTTGTTTTGTTTTTTGTTGTTTTTTCCTTTCTTTTTGAGACAGTGTCTCGCTGTCACTCAGGTTGGAGTGCATGGTGAGATCATAGTTTACTGCAGCCTTGAATTCCTGGACTTAAGGGAGACTCTTGCCTCAGCCTCCTGAGTAGCTTGGATTACAGGCACATACCACCATGCCTGGCTAATTTTTTAGGTTTTTGTAGAGATGGGTTCTCACTATATTACCCAGGCTGGTATTGAACTCCTGGCCTCAAGAGATCTTCCGTCCTCAGCCTCCCAAAACACTAAGATCACAGGCATGAGCCACCATGCCCAGCTTCCTCTTAACAATTTCAATCAGTATATTTCCTGCCACACCTTGACCAAGGAAGGAACTTTAGCAAAATAGCTCTGGCTAATTCTAAGCCCAGAATTAGCAGAACAGTTCACTCTGCCCCCATAACCAATATTAACTCTATTTTTTGATAAAACAGTAATCCTGAGTTGACAACAGTTAACTTCACTTCTCAATATCATATAGATAAAATATATAGACAAGCAGGGCACAGTGGCTCACCCCTATAATCTCAGCACTAAGGCCAAGGTGGGAGGATCACGTGAGGCAGCAAGGAGTTAGAGACCAGCCTGGCAACATGGCAAGACCTCACCTCTACAAAAAAAACTATATTTTAATTAGCCAGGCATTGTGGCATACGCCTGTAGTCCTAGTTACTCTGGAGGCTGAGGCAGAAGGATCACTTTAGACCAAGAGTTTAAGGTTGCAGTGAAGTATTATCACATCACTGCACTCCAACCTGGGTGACAAAGCAAATTCTGTCTCTAAAAAAATGCATACATAGAATCCAAACATTTACAATGATCAGTGAAGGGTTGGTACTGATTTAAAGAGACAGCTGAATTATCCAATTATACTTTCTTTTTTTTTTTTGAGACGGAGTCTCGCTCTGTTGCTCGGGCTGGAGTGCAGTGGCCAGATCTCAGCTCACTGCAAGCTCCGCCTCCCGGGTTCCCGCCATTCTCCTGCCTCAGCCTCCCGAGTAGCTGGGACTACAGGCGCCTGCCGCCTCGCCCAGCTAGTTTTTTGTATTTTTTTAGTAGAGACGGGGTTTCACCATGTTAGCCAGGATGGTCTCAATCTCCTGACCTCGTGATCCGCCCGTCTCAGCCTCCCAAAGTGCTGGGATTACAGGCTTGAGCCACCGCGCCCGGCCCAATTATACTTTCTTGTGTTTTTGTATGAACTGTACAGTCCTTTGGACTCCCTGATCCACGGTTTTCTGCACTTTATGGTATATATCTGAGTTATTAGAAATAATAATCTATCATTAATCAAGTCTAAATATTCATCAAACCAATTCTCCTCCATAGGGATAACATCCCAACAGGACTTTAATTCAGTCTCTCAATATATTTGATCATCATCATCAGTATTATACTAAATTTTATAAGCTCCTAAAATACAATTTTACCTGACCCCATCTTACATCATGTAGCAGTACCATTGAAGCGAGAAGTCAGACAAAATTTAGCTGCTAAAGGCTTACATTAAAATAAAAATTAAGGCCAGGTGTGATGGCTCACACCTGTAATCCCAGCACTTTGGGAGAATGAGGCAGGAGAATCACTTATGCTCAGGAGTTCAAGACTAGCCTGGGCAACAGGGAGAGACCCCATCTCTACAAAAGATTTTTTAAAATAGCCAGGTGTTGTGGTCCCAGCTGCTTGGGAGGCTGAGGAAGGAGGATCACTTGAGCTGGGGCAGTTGAAGCTGCAGTGAGATTTGATCGTGCCACTGCACTCCAGCCTGGGCAACAGAGTGAGACCCCATCTCAAAAAAGAATAATAAAAATTAAAAAAATAAAATTAACAAATAAGACAGCTGGATGCAGTGGCTCACGCCTATACTCCCAACACTTTGGGAGGCCAAAGCGGGCAGATCACTTAAGCCCAGGAGTCCAAGACCAGCCAGGGCAACATGGTAAAACCCTGTCTCTGCAAAATACAAAAAAATTAGCTGGGCATGGTGGTATGCACCTATAGTCCCAGCTCCTCAGGAGGCTGAAATGGGAGGATCACATGAGCCCAGGGAGGTCAAGGCTGCAGTGAGCTGAGATTGCACCACTGCACTCCAGCCTGGGTGACAGAGTGAGACCCTGTCTCAATAAAGAAATAAATAAAAGAAGACAAAATCATGGTGTAATTATTTTGTCCCTCCCTGTGCAATTTACCTCTTCTTATATACCATATATTATTTCTCATAGGAGTCTAGATCAGAGACCATATCTCTGCTATTTCAAGATTCAAAACATCTTGAAAACAGCCAGATTTTCTTCTCGAAAAGTTACATGATTTAGCCAGATGTGGAGACTCATACTTGTAATCCCAGCACTTCGGGAGGCCAAGATGGGTGGATCACTTGAGCTCAGGAGTTTGAAACCAACCTCAGCCTCATAGTAAGACCCCATTTCTACAAAAAAAAATGTTTTAATTAGCTGGATGTGGTGGCACATGCCTGTAGTCCCAAGTACTTGGGAGGCTGACATGGAAAGATCACTTGAGCCCAGGAAGTCAAGGCTGCAGTAAGCCATGATCATGCCACTGGTTACATGGTTTAGCTGGGCACAGTGGCTCACGCCTGTAATCCCAGCACTTTGGGAGGCTGAGGCTGGCAGATCATGAGGTCAGGAGATCAAGACCAGCCTGGCTAAGACGGTGAAACCCCGTCTCCACTAAAAATACAAAAAAATTAGCCGACTGTGGTGACGGGCACCTGTAGTCCTAGCTACTTGGGAGGCTGAGGCAGGAGAATCGCTTGAACCCGGGAGGCAGAGGTTGCAGTGAGCAGAGATAGCGCCACTGCACTCCATCCTGGGTGACAGAGTGAGACTTCGTCTCAAAAGAAACAAGAGAAGAGAAGAGAAGACATGACACGACCCTAGTCCTGTTTAAAGTTTGTCCAGGATCCACAAACTGCACTACAGGAAAAGAATGCTTGGCACTCAGTTGCATTGTTGGAGCTGTTAAAAAGCACCTCAACCGGTTGCATCCTTTAGTTAGAATTTCCATAGACCAGAGGGTCCAAGTCTCCCATGCATGCACAACATGGGGTTCTGCCATGGGAATGAATCACTGGCAGTCGTGCTTGGTATCCCTTGGACTCCATTTAAATTAAGGTATCTATAATGCAGCTTGTGTTCACATGCAAGCTTATTCCTGTTGTTGGGTTGGTTTGGGCATGTTGTCATCATGCATGCTGTAAATTGTTAAGACCCATTTTGATAGCACTGTCTGTCATTTCAGCTTGCCACTTTTTTTCTTACTCCTGAAATAGGATGTCTTCAAGGCGCCCTATTGGCATTGGCAAATCTATTTCTTTGTCTTTTTTTTTTTTTTTTTTTGAGATGGAATCTCGCTCCGTCACCAGGCTGGAGAGCAGTGGCGCGATCTCGGCTCACTGCATCCTCCGCTTCCTGGGTTCAAGCAATTCTCCTGCCTCAGCTTCCCAAGTAGCTGGGACTACAGGCATGCACTACCATGCCCAGCTAATGTTTTTGTATTTTTAGTAGAGACAGGGTTTCGCCATGTTGGCCAGGATGGTCTCAATCTCTTGACCTTGTGATCCACTCGCCTTGGCCTCCCAAAGTGCTGGGATTACAGGTGTGAGCCACCATGGCCGGCCAGCAAATTATTTTATCAGTATGTCTTTCCTCATTAAAAACAAATCCACCTGCCAGTTGCTCCTAGCCTGGCTCCTAATTCCACTAAGGCTCTTATTTTGAGTATGGGAACATAACATGTTGTCACCATTAAATATTAGTACAACTAATATTTGTACAACTGTTTCATTTGTACAACTGCTTTACTACAGCTAGGAAATAAATTTGAGACCCCAAAATATTGAGTCCCCCAGGCTTAGGTCATATGAGTGGTAGTCACATCTAAATAGAGTCGTTTGAATATGCTTTCCAGAATCATCCGCATTGAGTTTTGAATTCTCAGAAATGTAGGCCCACCAGGTTATACCTTGTTATTTCTTTTTGTTACTGAGCCAAGTATCCCAATTTTCTCTCTACCTCCTTATGCCTATTCACCCACAATAACAATGCAAATAGCTATTTTTACAGATATTATAATAGATGGAACATGGCATGAGATAGCATTCTATCATATTCTGGTAGCTTTGTAAAACCTTTATCGTCTCAATTAATGGTTATATGTGCTAACTGAGATGATTATTCATTGATTTTCAAATTTAACTCGCTAAATATTCTCACAGGTTGCTTTCCTAACACAGATCCTTTATAATAGATACATCCGGCCAGCTGCTCATGCCTGTAATCCCAGCACTTTGAGAGGCCGAGGCAGGCGGATCACCTGAGGTTGGGAGTTCGAGACCAGCCTGACTGATACGGAGAAACCCAGTCTCTACTAAAAATACAAAATTAGGCCGGGCGCGGTGGCTCAAGCCTGTAATCCCAGCACTTTGGGAGGCCGAGACGGGCGGATCACGAGGTCAGGAGATCGAGACCATCCTGGCTAACACGGTGAAACCCCGTCTCTACTAAAATACAAAAAAAATTAGCCAGGCGAGGTGGTGGGTGCCTGTAGTCCCAGCTACTCGGGAGGCTGAGGCAGGAGAATGGTGTGAACCCGGGAGGCAGGGCTTGCAGTGAGCTGAGATCCGGCCACTGCACTCCAGCCTGGGCAACAGAGCCAGACTCTGTCTCAAAAACAAAACAAAACAAAAATAAAAACAAAATTAGCCAGGCGTGTTGGTACATCCCTATAATCCCAGCTACTCAGGAGGCTGAGGCAGGAGAATCACCTGAATCCAGAAGGTGGAGGTTGCAGTCAGCAGAGATAGCACCATTGCACTCCAGCCTGGGCAATAAGAGTGAAACTCCAACTCAAAAAAAAAAAAAAAAAAGATGTATCCTGTGAAACAGGAATCAAGATGTAGCCTTATTTGTATTATTCCACATAGTCATGGATAGCTGTACCATTTCTTTTTGTTTTTTGTTTTTTGTGTTTTGAGATGGAGTTTCGCTCTTGTTGCCCTGGCTGGAGTGCAATGGCATAATCTCAGCTCCCCACAACCTCCGCTTCCCAGGTTCAGGTGATTCTCCTGCCTCTGCCTCCCAGGTAGCTGGTATTATAGGCATGTGCCACTACGCCTGGCTAATTTTGTATTTTTAGTAGAGATGGGGTTTCTCCATATTGGTCAGGCTGATCTAGAACTCGCAACCTCAGGTAATCCGCCTGTGTGGCCTCCCAAAGTTTTGGGATTACAGGTGTGAGCCACCACATCCAGCAGCTGTTCCATTTCTTCATCCATTTTGAGGACATATGTCACTCCTGGAAGTGTGCTTGTTAGGTTGGCTATTGCCCAGCTCTCTTTTTGGCTCTTCAGAAGAGGAGGAGAACACTGGACATGGTGGTGATGCCAGTAGTCCCAACTACCCGGGAGGCTGAGGCAGGAGGATCACTTGAGGTCAGGAGTTAGAAGCTGTAGTAGACTGTGATACAGGTGCTGCTATGATAGTGCCTGTGAGTAGCCACTGCACTCACAGGCAGCACAGCAAGACTCTATTTCTTAAAAAGGAGGGGATTTCATAAGTTCTTCACCCCAAGGGGTATCTGAGTTAAAGCAAAGAGAGAATATTATTCTCTTGCTTTAAGCATCTCTTGAGGCACCAGAAGCATCTATCGAGCTTCTGTACACTCATTTATTGACTTCCTTCCCCTTAGCAACAACCTTGCCTTTCTTAATCATTTTTAAATTTTTTTATTTATATATAAAGTGTACAACATATTTTGATATACATATGCGTAATACAGTGGTTACTGCAGTCAAGAAAATGCATTTATTATTAATTTGAATGCAAACCTTTCCTGCTGAAGGAAACTTCCTCGGTCAGCTATTGAGGTAGTCCAATCATAGGGAGATAAATTGGATAAATACAGAAAATGGCACTATACTGTTGGCAGCTAGGACAATTTTTATGAATAGTTTAAGCTTCAGTGGAGCCCACTGGTATATGTCATTTTTCAGTGCATCACTGGCTGACTTGAGTTCCTCCACCCATTTCATAGACTTGGTTGCCATTTCAAGAGATCAAGTTAGGCCATCAACTGTTGGTTCCAATCACCTTAAAATTCTGGCATAGAGTTTCTTTGGTATCAGCATGCCCTACTTTGATTTTTCCCTCAGAATTTTCATAGAGATTTCCAAAGAGCAGCTCCTCACATGGAGGGCTCTTTTATTGTCCAGTTATTTGTGACCCACTTGTTAGACCAATTCCAAGTCCATTAGTGACAGCCCAAAAATCAATATTTACCCAAATAATAGGGCTTTTGTGTCCAGTTCTTCTATCGGGACTATGATTGTAGCCTGTAATTCAGCCCTGTTGACCAACTTGTACTTAACTTTTTCCATAGGATTTTACTTTCTGCTGGACTCTGAACATCTACTTTTCATACAGAATTGCCCTCAGTTCTAGAACAGTCATCTGTGAACCAGTCCAGTTGCCTGGCGTTCATGGGCAAATAATAGAAAGGAGGGATCCTAGGGGGAAAAGACTACTTGCTCATGAATCTGATGATTCTTTCACATAGATCCCCTGGTAGCATGCTGCATATAGTGTATTCCAAAGAACACAGCTTCTTTGGACATTGTCCATCTTATTGAAATGCATTTCTTTTTTTTTTTTTTCCCCAATAGAGATTACTACTTTTCTTTTCTTTTCTTTTTTTTTTTTTTTTGAGACAAAGTTTTGATCTGTCGCCCAGGCTGGAGTGCAGTGGCGCAGTCTCGACTCACTGCAACCTCTGCTTCCCGGTTTCAAGTGATTCTCCTGCCTCAGCCTCCTGAGTAGCTGGGATTACAGACGCCCACCACCACGCCCGGCTTATTTTTGTATTTTTAGTAGAGACGGGGTTTCACCATGTTGCCCAGGCTAGTCTTGAACTCCTGACCTTAGGTGATCCAACCACCTCTGCCTCCCAAAGTACTGGGATTACAGGCATGAGCCACCATGCCCGGCCCAGACTTTTTTAAATTAAAAAATTTATAACTTTTAAAAAAAATTGAATTACAGACTTGAACCCTGGACTCTCAGATTAAAAATCTGATGCTCGAGCAACTGAGCTATGCAGACTTCTAACCAGACTTTTTATCCCTTTCACAGCAGCATCCCCACATCCCATGAGTTAATTCTGTCATTCGTAAATGCTTCATTAAGAGGCCCAGAGAGTATTGTACACTGTCTTACTCTGTCCAGTAGACGTAAAAGAGTTTCTTCTCCACCTCCAGGGCATTTTACTCACACATTTGTGAAAGGTCTTGTGTTCCCTGCCAGGAGTTGGGGTTATGAGATCCTGGCCTGCATATCAATATTCTTCATTTATTACTATGCTGGTATTAAAACACAGCATTTTGACATCTGATGTTAGAGACTCATTGGAACCTTTCTCTTTCTGAACTTCCTTTTAACTCAGATAATAAACATATCTGCCTTGGGATTTTTATAGTCTGAGGAGTTTAATGACAGGCAGTTGTGGATCCCAAACCTTCCTGTAAAATTCTATCAGGGTTGGCCTTTGTCAATTTTTGTATCATTATTTTTGGAGAAACAGGGTTTCACCATGTTGGCCATGAGGTCCTGAGCTTGAGCACTCTGCCCACCTGGGCCTCCCAAAGTGCTGGGATTACAGGCATGAGCCACCACGCCTGGCCTTTATGTGTTTTTTATTTAATTGTGGTGAGATGCATATAAAATTTTATCATTTTAGGCCGAGCACGGTGGCGCATGCCTGTAATTCCAGCACTCTGGGAGGCTGAGGCAGGCAAATCACTTGAGGCCAGGAGTTTGAGACCAGCCTGGGCAACAAGGCAAAACCCCGTTTCTACTAAAAATACAAAAAATTAGCCGGGTGTGGTGACACATGCCTGTAATCCCAGCAACTTGGGAGGTGGAAGTTGCAGTGAGCTGAGATCATGCTATTGCACTCCAGACTAGGCAACAGAGTGAGACTCTCAAAAAAAAAAAAAAAAAATTTACCATTTTAGCCATTTTTAAATGCATGTCTTAAAAATGGCTAAAAATGGAAATTCAGTGACATTAGGTATATTCATACTGTGTGTGACCATTACTACTATCTTTTTTCAGACTTTTTTATCATCCCAAATAGAAATTTACTCAATAAATAATAACTTCCCATTCTCCCCTCCTCCCAGCCCCTGGTAACTTTTACTTTTTCTGTGACTCTGCCTATTCTAGCTACTTTATATAAGTAGAAGCATACGGTATTTGTCTTTTTGTGACTGGCTTACTTCACTTAGTAAAATGTTTTCAGAGTTCATCTATTTTGTAGCATTTATCACAATGACATTCCTCTGTGGCTGAATGCTATTCCATTGTATGTATAGACGTTTCCTTCATCTTTTCATCTGTCTTTGGACACTTGGGTTGTTTCCATCTTTTGGGCTATGATGACTAATGCTGGTATGTACCTGGGTTTACAAATAATTGTTCAGGTCCCTGCTTTCAGTTCTTTGGGGTATATACCCAGAAGTAGAATTGTTAGATCTGTGGTGATTCTGTGTTTAATTTTTTTTTTCTTTTTTTGAGACAGAGTCTCCATTTGTTCCCAGGCTGGAGTGCAGCAGCACCATCTTAGCTCACTGCAACCTCCATCTCCTGGGCCCATGTGATCTTCCCACCTCAGCCTCCTGATTATATGTTTAATTTTTTGAGAAACCACCATCCAGTTTTCCACAGCACATGGACCACTTTACATTTCTACCAGCAATGTACAGGGGTTCTGGTTTTTCTACATTCTTGCCAATCAATGCTTGTTATTTTCTGCCTTTTGAGTACTAGCCACCTTAACGGGTATGAAATGACATCTCATAGTTTCTTTTTGCATTTCCTTAACATGTTGAGGATATTTTCCTGTGTTTATTGGTCATTTGTATATCTTATTTGGAGAAATACCAGTTCAGTTCCTTTGCCCATTTTTTAAATCGGGCTGGGTATTTTTGTTGTTGAGTTGTAGGAATTCCTTATATGTTTTTGATATTAATTCCTAATCCGATATATAGTTTGCAAATATTCTCCCATTATGAGGGTTGGCTTTTTACTATTGATGGCATTCTTTAATGCTCAAGATTTTTTAATTTTTATAAAGTCCAGTTTGTTTTTTTGTTGTTGTTAACTGTGCTTTTGGTGTCATATCCAAGAAAATATTACCAAACCCAGTGTCATAAAGATATTCCCCTGTGTTTTCTTCTAAGAGTTTTATAGTTTTTTGTTTAGGTCTTTGACCCATTTTGAGTTAATATTTATATATGGTGTAAACTAAGGGTCTAACCTTATTCTTTTTCATGCCCCCTTTCTTTCTTGATTTTATTTCTTTTGTAAAGTCCTAAACTTACTATCTTTTTATTATCCAGGAAGTTGGGATAAAAGATCTTAAACTGCCTTTTTACATCTTCCTGAGGTCTAACAGCAAAGTCACATATGAAGTTCATGCTGGTGGATGCCTTTTATCACAGTATCGGTCATAACCTGGGTGAGGGGTAGCCCATAATGGAGTTCATTTCTGTCCTCATACAACCAGAACCATACTGTCTGCATCCACAGCATTTCTGCAGCTTCAGGAGGCACTGACTGTATGACAAGGGAGGGGCAGGACAGTTGCCCATATCTAGATAACATATGATAGGCCCCTCCCTTCATCCATTTTAATAAACTAGGGGTTTCCCTGTGAACCATTCTCTCTCACTCAGCAGTATTCAGAATGAGAGATACTGTTCTTTGATCTAAAATTCTCAGGAACCATTTTTAACAAGAGTTCCTCAAGGTATTGCATGTAGTAATCTAGAAAATGGCTCATTTTCTTCACTGAATAGCCCCTTATATCCGTGTTTTTTTACCCATCGCTGTGCTCAAATTATTTTAGCTGTGGTTGGTCTCAGTTGACTCATCAAAAAAAAAAAAAAAAAAATGATAGTAGGACAGTTTCTTTGGGTTGGAGCTCCATCTGTTGATCAAAAAGAGAAGCTGATCTAAAAGAGATTCTGAGCTTACTTTCAGCCAGCACTGAAGGCACTAACCAAACTACTGAATATTTAGACCTACCAGCAATTCAGAATTCCCTCCGAATCCATTTTGCTAGCTCATGAAGTTCAGGGTCTATCATTTCCACACTCCATGATTTCAAACATGTACCATAGCAAACCAAGGATGAATTTTTTAAAAAATGAGTCAGTTGTGCTGGGACAGCTGGATATCCACATGCAAAAGAATGAAGTTGTGACTGGGCACGGTGGCTCACACCTGTAATCCCAGCGCTTTGGGAGGCCAGGGTGGGCAGATACGAGGTCAAGAGATAAGACCATCCTGGCCAACATGGTGAAACCTCATCTCTACTAAAAATACAAAAATTAGCTGGACGTGGTGGCGGGCACCTGTAATCCCAGCTACTTGGGAGGCTGAGGCAGGAGAATTGCTTGAACCTGGGAGGTGGAAGTTGCAGTGAGCCAAGATCATGCTACTGCACTCCAGTTTGGTGACAGAGCGAGACTCTGTCTCAAAAAAAAAAAAAAAAAAAAAAAAAGGAATGAAGTTGTACCCCTACTTCATACGTTATCTAAAAATTAATTAGCCAAGTGTGGTGGCATATGCCTGTAATCCTGAGTACTTGGGAGGCAGAGTCTCCCTTTGTTCCCAGGCTGCCGTGTGGCAATAGGAGAATCACTTGAACCCAGACCAGGAGGCGGAGATTGCAGTGAGCCAAGATTACACCACTGCATTCCAGCCTGGGCAATAGGGCAAGACTCTTTCTCACAAATTAAGTAAATAAATAAATAAAATGGATCAGTGACCTAAACTTAAGAGCTAAAATTATAAAACTATTAGGGAAAAACATAAGGGTGAATCTTCCTGACCTTGGATTTGCCAAAGGATTCTTTTTTTTTTTTTTTTTTTTTTTTTTGAGACGGAGTCTCGCTCTGTCGCCCAGGCTGGAGTGCAGTGGCTCGATCTCGGCTCACTGCAAGCTCCGCCTCCCGGGTTCACGCCATTCTCCTGCCTCAGCCTCCCGAGTAGCTGGGACTACAGGCGCCCACAACCGCGCCCGGCTAATTTTTTGTATTTTTAGTAGAGATGGGGTTTCACGGTGGTCTCGATCTCCTGACCTTGTGATCCGCCCGCCTTGGCCTCCCAAAGTGCTGGGATTACAGGCGTGAGCCACCGCGCCCGGCCTGGATTCTTAAGTATGATACCAAAAGTACAGGCACCAAAAGAAAAAGTAGATAAATTAGAATTTATCAATGTTTAAAACTTCTGTACGTCAAAGGACACTTTTCTCACACTGAGAAACAGCCTTAGAGGAAAAAAAAGGCCAGGCGCGGTGACCCACGCCTGTAATCCCAGTACTTTGGGAGGCTGAGGTGGGCAGATCATCTGAGGTCAGGAGTTCCAGACCAGCCTGGCCAACATAGTGAAACCCTGTCTCTACTAAAAATACAGAAAATTAGCCAGGTATGGTGGTGGATGCCTGTAATCCCAGCTACTTGGGAGGCTGAGACAGGAGAATTTCTTGAACCTGGGAGGCGGAGGTTGCAGTGAGCCAAGATCACACCACTACCCTCCAGCCTGGGCAACAGAGCAATACTCTGTCTCAAAAACAAAGTAATTAATTAAACAATTTAATTTAAAAATAAATGAAAAGGCTGAGCGCGGTGGCTCACGCCTGTAATCCCAACACTTTGGGAGGCCAAGGTGGGCGGATCTCTTGAGCCCAGGAGTTTGAGACCAGCCTGAGCAACATGGAAAAACCCCATCTCTATGAAAAATACAAAAATAAGTTAGTTGGGTATGGTGGTATGCTCCTGTAGTTTCAGCTACTCACAAGACTGAGGCGGGAGGATCACTGGAGCCTGGGAGGCAGAGGCTTCAGTGAGCCGAGATCGCAGCACTGCACTTCAGCTTGGGTAACGGAGTGAGACCCTGTCTCAAAACAAAATAATTTTTAAAAATAATAAAAAACAAAGGGACTGGGCATGGTGGCTCATACCTGTAATCTTTGCACTTTGGGAGGCCAAGGCGGGGAGATCATTTGAACTCAGGAGTTCAAGAGCAGCCTGGGCAACATAGTGAGACCTCCTCTCTTTTTATTAAAAAAAAAAGAATTTAAAAAACTTTTAAAAAATTGTTTAAAAGGACACTATCAAGAAAGTGAAAAAATGGAATGAGAGAAAATATTTGCAAATCATGTATCTGATAAGGTTCTACTAGTATCTAGAATATTTAAAGAACTTTTTGGTCAGGCGTGGTGGCTCAAGCCTGTAATCCCAGCACATTGGGAGGCCGAGACGGGCGGATCACGAGGTCAGGAGATCAAGACCATCCTGGCTAACACGTGAAACCCCATCTCTACTAAAACATACAAAAAACTAGCAGAGCAAGTTGGCGGGCCCCTGTAGTCCCAGCTACACAGGAGGCTGAGGCAGGAGAATGGCGTAAACACGGGAGGCGGAGCTTGCAGTGAGCTGAGATCCGGCCACTGCACTCCAGCCTGGGCAACAGAGCGAGACTCCGTCTCAAAAAAAAAAAAACAAAAAAAAAAAAACTTTTTTTTTTGAGATGGAGTTTTACTCTTGTCACCCAAGCTGGTGTGCAATGGCCTGATCTTGGCCCACCACAACCTCTGCCTCCCAGGTTCAAGCAATCCTCTTGCCTCAGCCTCCCAAGTAGCTGCGAATACAGGCGTCCGCCACCACGCCTAGCTAATTTTTATATATTTAGTAGAGATGGGGTTTCTCCATGTTGGTCAGGCTGGTCTCGAACTCCCGACCTCAGGTGATCCACCCTCCCCCCGGCCTCAGCCTCCCAAAGTGCTGGGATTACAGGCATGAGCCACCGTGCCCAGCCTATTTAAGGAACTCTTACAGTTCAACAACAGGCCAGGTACAGTGGCTCATGCCTATAGGCCCAGCTACTTGAGAGGCAGAGCTACTCGTGCTACCACGCCTGGCTAATTTTTGTATTTTTTGTAAATACTGAATTTCACCATGTTGCTGAGGCTGGTTTCGAACTGCTAGACTCAAGCAATCCACCCAAACAAAGTGCTGGGACTACAGGCGTGAGCCACTGTGCCCGCCTGTGTGACTCCATTTATGTGAAATATCCAGAACAGGTAAACCCGTAGAGACAAAAAGCAGGGAATAGGGTGAGAGGAGAACAGAAATTAACTGCTTAATAGGTAAGGGATTTTCTTTTCTGATGATGAAAATGTTTTGGACCTAGAGAGAGGTGGTGGTTGTAAAACATTGTGAATGTACTAAATGTCACTAGGTTGCTCACTTTATTGGTTAATTTATATGATGTGAATTGTATCTCAGTAAAAAAATCAAGAATGAATTAGTTGTCTTCTAAACATTCCTTTCTTTTCCTTACTATGTTTTGGTTTTGGTTTTGTTTTGTTTTGAGACAGAGTCTCTCTCTGTCACCCAGGCTGAAGTGCAGTGGCGCAATCTCTGCTCACTGCAACCTCTGCCTCCAGGGTTCAAGCGATTCTCCTGCCTCAGCCTCCCAAGAAGCTGGGATTGCAGGCGCCTACCACCACCCCTGGCTAATTTTTGTATTTTTAGCAAAGATGGGGTTTCACCATGTTGGTCAGGCTGGTTTCAAACTCCTGACCTCATGATCCACCTGCCTCTGCCTCCCAAAGTGTTGGGATTACAGGTGTGAGCCACTGCGCCTGGCCAACATTCCTACTTCTAAGTGGCAGTTAGAGTTCAATTGTTAAAGAAGACCCAGAGACAGTGCTTACAAATACACAGTCATTACAGGAAAAAGGTTTCATAGAGCAACTGCATTAAAGTTAAAGATACGTATCACAGCCTGTGGCTGTCTCACAGCAAGGAGTCTGGAGAAGACAGGTGCAGGCTCCTGTTTTTCTCCCTAGGTAAGGGCTTGGTGGTTGTCTCACAGACCAGGAACCAGTGATGAATGCCCAGAACACCTCAGAACCCAAGAGCCTAAAATGGAATCTCACTTAGGATTTTTGATTTTGGTCACATAGGCATATCCCTGCTATGTAATAGTAAAGCCCTCTGGCGAGCTCATGGAGACCCAGTACAAAGCATTGATCTGTTATCAAGTACTGACAAGCTGATACAAACTGCTCTGAAACTCCCCGCAACACTGTTTATCAGTATGCTTCAGGCCTTGGCCCGAATCAGTGTCATACAGAACTTTAGCAAAACAGTTCAGGCTAATTTCAGACCTGCTAGAATTAAGCCTCATAGCATAATAGCACACAAACATTTGAGGCCTGCTTCTCTATATTCTACCTTTAGTCTTCCAAAGTTAAACATTCTTGTTTTCCTTAACCATTCCTTTTATTTATTTAAGATGGAGTCTTACTCTGTAGCCCAGGCTGGAGTGCAGTGGCGCAATCTAGGTTCACTACAACCTCCGCCTCCCGGGTTCAAGCAATTCTCTGCCTCAGCCTCCCAAGTAGCTGGAATTACAGGTGCCCGCCACCACGCCTGGCTAATTTTTTTTTTTTTTTTTTTTTTTTTTTTGAGACGGAGTCTTGCTCTGTCGCCCAGGCTGGAGTGCAGTGGCCGGATCTCAGCTCACTGCAAGCTCCGCCTCCCGGGTTCACGCCATTCTCCTGCCTCAGCCTCCCGAGTAGCTGGGACTACAGGCGTCCGCCACATCGCCCGGCTAGTTTTTTGTTATTTTTTAGTAGAGACGGGGTTTCACCATGTTAGCCAGGATGGTCTCGATCTCCTGACCTCGTGATCCACCCGTCTCGGCCTCCCAAAGTGCTGGGATTACAGGCTTGAGCCACCGCGCCCGGCCAATTTTTGTATTTTTAGTAGAGACAGAGTTTCACCATTTTGGCCAGGCAGGTCTGGAACTCCTCACCTCATTATCCACCTGCCTCAGCCTCCCAAAGTGCTGGAATTACAGGTATGAGCCACTGCGCTCGGCCTCAAATCACTGATTTTTAAAATAAGGAAGCTAACAAACGATCCATGGGACAATATTAAGGGCTGCCTCTCCCCATCTCTCTCTCTGTCACTCACACACACACACACCTTTCATGAAATGGTTTGTGAAATGCTTTTTCTCTCTACTCTCCCTTCTCCATTAGCTTTACAGTGTTCGTTTGTGATGTGTTCTGATTATGAGATGCAGGGTGAAATGCAAAGAAAGCCCATTTTACATTTTTTAACAGTCAAAATACATTCAGGTAGCACTTAGTGAAGTAAGAGTGTTAAATCTTTATTGGGAGTGCGGACTACGTTGTGACAAGACAATCCTAAGAAGTGCCAATCATACAGTCTAACTCTTGATCTTTACTGGAAGGACATCAAGCATATAGTAAGGGTAGGTAGCATTTGAACTGCGTGTCATGTGTACCTGGAATGCTCTGTAAAGAAATTGACTCATAGGAGGCACATTCATTACAAAAAGAAGTAAAGCAATATTAGGCATTTGATCACCTAGGAAGGAAGAGGAACTTTTCTATCCTGTTGAGTCTGCGTAACAGTTTGAAAGAGTCACAACTGTCCTGGCACAATGGTGTGCACCTATAGTCCCAGCTACTCAGGAGACTGAAGCAGAAGGATCGCTTGAGCCCAGGAGTTCAAGGCAGTAGTGCACCATGATTGTGCCTATGAATAACCACTGCCCCTCCAGTGTGGGCAACATACCAAGACACCATCTCTTAAAAAAAATTTTTTTTAAGCCATAACATCAACAATTATCTATGCCAGGCAATTAGGGTTAAAAGCAAAATTAATAAAAAGACAAATCCCTCTTTTGAGTGAGTGAAGCCACTAGGACTGCCATATTTTTTAGGTTTCATGCTAAAAATATAGTGCTGAATAAGTTATTTGTCAACATTTGTGATTGTGTGTGCAAGTGTCCTTTAATTTATTTTTTTATTTTTTTATTTTTTTTGAGACGGAGTCTTGCTGTGGCACCCAGGCTGGAGTGCAGTGTTGCAATCTCACCTCACTGCCACCTCCACTCTCTGGGTACAAGTGATTCTCCTACCTCAGCCTCCTGAGCAGCTGGGATTACAGGTGCCCACCACTATGCCCAGCTAATTTTTTGTATTTTTAGTGGAGACAGCAGGGTTTCGCCATGTTGGCCAAGCTGGTCTCAAACTCCTGCCAAAGTGATCTACGTGCCTCAGCCTCCCAAAGTGCTGGGATTACAGGTGTGAGCCAGCACACCCAGTTGTTTAATTTTTTTTTTTTGAAATGGAGTCTCGCTCTGTCACCCAGGCTGGAGTGCAGTGGCATGATCTTGGCTTACTGCAACCTCCACCTCCCAGGTTCAAGCGATTCTCCTGCCTCAGCCTCCCAAGTAACTAGGACTACAGGTGCCCGCCACCACGCGCAGCTAATTTTTTTGTATTTTAGTAGAGACCGTGTTTCACTATGTTAGCCAGGATCATCTCAATCTCCCGACCTTGTGATCTGCCGCCTGGGCCTCCCAAAGTGCTGGGATCACAGGCATGAGCCACCACACCGGGCCCCTTTAATTGATTTTAATTGCTCATTATCCAGCAGATATTTACTGAGTACCAACTATGTGCCAGGCACTGCTCTAGGTTCCGAGGATACATTAGTGAGCACAATAGACTATCCACGCTCACTCTCCATAGTTACATTCTGGCGGAGGAGAGACAGTAAACAAACGACATGAAGTCATCTGGAATTAAATGCTATGAAGAAAAACAAAGCAGTGAAGGGGGATGAAATGTGATGGAAGGTGCTAATTTAGATGGGATAGTCAGGAAGGGCCTCTATGAGGAGGAAACATTTGAGGAAAGATTTGAATCTAGAGGGAGCAAGCCATGCAAATATTCCCACCATTGCCCCACTTGCTTTTACTCTATTGGGCATTTTGGCAATGCCATTACCTCATACTAAGAAATGTTTTCATGTTTTCTTTTTTTTAGATAGAGTCTTGCACTGTGGCCCGGGCTGGAGTGCAGTGGCACGATCTTGGCTCACTGCAACCTCTGCCTCCTGGTTCACGTGATTCTCCTGTCCCAGCCTCCTGAGTAGCTGGGATTACAGGCGCACACCACCACATCCAGCTGATTTTTTGTATTTTTAGTAGAGATGGGGTTTCCCTATGTTGGACAGACTGGATTCAAACTCTTGACCTCAGTGATCTGCCCGCCTCAGCCTCCCAAAGTGCTGGGATTACGGGCGTGAGCCATCAGTCCGGCCTGTTTGTTTGTTTGTTTGTTTGTTTGTTTTCTTTAGAGAGATAGTGTCTCACTATATTGTCCAGGCCGGTCTTGAGCTCCTGAGCTCAAGTGATCCTCTCACCTCAGCGTCCTAAAGTGCTGGGTTACAGGTGTGAGCCACCCTAGGAGGCTGAAAAAATTAAAAATTACAAAAAATTTAAAAATTAGCTGGGCATGGTGGCGTGCACCTGTAGTCCCAGCTACTTAGGAGGCTAAAGTGGGAGGATCACTTGAGTACAGGAGTTTGAGGCTGCAGTGAGTTCTGATCACTCCATTGCACTCTAACCTGCGGGATGGAGTGAGACTCTTGTCTCAAAAAAAAAAAAAAATAATGCACACGCATATGGTGTGGTTATCACAGAGAATTAATAAAAGTACTTATACTATAGGCCAGTGGTTTTCAGTGGGGGAGCAGTTTTGTCCCCTGGGGAGCATTTTGGTAATGTCCTGTTGTCACAATTGGGAATGCTTCTGGCATCCTACATAGAACAGGACAGCTCTCCCACGAGGAATTATCTGGCCCCAAATGTCAGTAGTATGGAGGTTGGGAAACCTTGATGTAGACTAGACCATTCAATCCATAATTTCATACATGGTGCTATTGAGGCATTTTGTTACGTAAATAACAAATGTATATCTTAGTATGTGCTGCTATTAGAAAGTACCTGAGATTGGATAATTTATAAGCAATAGAAATGTATTTCCTCAAAGTTCTGGAGGCTGGGAAGTCCAAGGTCAAGGTGCCAGCAGATTCAGTGTCTGGTGAAGGGACATTCCTGATAGATGACACCCTCTAGGTATCCTTATATGGCAGAAGGGACAGAAAACCAAGAGGGGCCAAACTCACTCCCCCAAGCCCTTTTATAAGGTCACTAATCCCATCTATGAGGGCAGAGCCCTCATGATTTAATCACTACCCAAAAGGCCCCACTTCTTACTATCACCCCAATGGGGATTAAATTGCAACGTGAATTTTGGAGGGGACACATTCACATCAAAGCAAAATATTTTCCTTTCAGAAATCTATATTATTATCCCCAGTAAGTCACAACTTCAGGTTGACAAAATTGTGGGGAAAGGTGCTTTTCATTTGAGCTCCAGTATTTTGAATGTTCAAGTAAGCAACATAGAATGAGATCATGTTCTTTTCATCCTCCTTTCTCTTTGCAGGCTTTCATAGAAACCATGTTTGCCAGTAAAGCCCCTGTGGAAGAAGGCTTTCTTTATGCTAAGGTGAGATTTAGATGGTTAGCTTCACCGTCTTGTTGGAGGTGAATATAATAAAGTAATTTGATTTGCAGAAATGGTAGTGCAATTTGCTTTCATGATAGTGATGACCAGCATGTCATTGGAGAGGATTTGTTTCTGAAATATCACTGGTCATTTTTAAGTCTAAAATATACTGTGTTACAATTAAAGGAAGAAAATTGCAAAGTAGAACAGATGATGATGAAGGGAAAATTTAGCAATGCGAGGTGACAAAAGTAATACTGTTTAGGTCAATGTCAAAAAGAGGCTGAGGGCTGGGCGTGGAGCTCATGCCTATAATGCCAGCACTATGGGAGGCCAAGGCAAGTGAATCACTTGAGGCCAGGAGTTCGAGACCAGCCTGGCCAACATGGCAAAACCCCATCTCTACTAAAAATACAAAAACTAGCTGGGTGTGGTAACGTATGTCTATAATCCCAGCTAGTCAGGTGGCTGAGATATGAGAATCACTTAAACCGGGGAGGCACAGGTTGCAGTGAGCCAAGATCATGCCACTGCACTCCAGCCTGGGCAACAGAGCAAGACTGTCTCAAAAAAAAAAAAAAAAAAAAAAAAGTTGAGGACAGGCGTGGTGGCACATGCCTGTAAAATTTGGGAGGCTGAGATGGGAGGATCACTTGAGTCCAGGAGTTCGAGACCAGCCTGGGCAACATAATGACACCTCATCTCTACAAAAAATTTTTAAAAATTAGTTGGGCATGGTAACACACCTATAGTCCAGTTACTCTGGAGGCTGAGGTGGGTGGATGACTTGAGCCTGGAAGATTCAGGCTGTAGTGAACTATGATTGCCCCACTGCACTCCAGCCTGGGTGACAGAGCAATACCATGTCTCAAAAAAAAATAGAGGTTGAGAAAGTGCTGTAGATAGTAGCAGATACTCATCAACCTCCAGCTCCATCCTGTATCCTAGAACGTAGTGAAATTAGTAGGACTGCAATTTTCCTAGCATCCATTTTCACTTTTCCAGAGCATTTAGATTCGTAGCTATTTGAAAGATTGGAATTAGTACTTTAGAGCTGTTGTTAAAAATGTAAGTCATATTTCAGTGTTTAGCTAAATAAGAATAAACAAATGGTAACCTTACATGATTGTATTTCAAGGCTCAGCCTTCATCATAGTTTTCTGTCTTCTGGACTTAATTTGAAAATTATAAGAGATTTAGAGAACACTAAAGCAAAAAGAACAGATTTAATAATAGGGTTGAAATAACAGGATTTATGGGAATAAAAGAGTATACTTAACATAGATTATAGTACCTGGGGTGAGAATAAAAGAGATGGACTGAAATTACAGCATAAAAGGTTTGGTTAGGTATGATGAATAGTTTTCCAGTAATGACTTAAGATAAGTACTGGTATGGAGGTATGGGCTGTTGAAGAGAGCCTGGGCTGGGGCAGCCCTACAGAAACCCTTTGAGTCATACCTTGCTGTTGTTTTTCACAGTTTGAATTTGAATGCCGGGCTCGTGGTGCAGACATCTTAGCCTATCCACCTGTGGTGGCTGGTGGTAATCGGTCAAACACTTTGCACTATGTGAAGAATAATCAACTCATCAAGGTATGTGAAATGCCCTCAGTGCTACTCCCACTAGGTCCAGATACCCTAGTAGAAAACCTGCTAACCTCATGGTCCCCTAACCTTCAGCTTTCACAAATTAGCTGACATTTTAAAAATATTTTATTGCTTATAAATGGTTTTACAGACATTATCTCATTTTATCCTTAAATTAGCTCTGTTAGAAAGGAGCAAATATTAACATGACTTTTTAATAGATGAGGAAAATGAACTTTAAAAAATAAAACAACATAGGCCAGGTGTGGCTCAGGCCTGTAATCCTAGTACTTTGAGAGGCCAAGGCAAGTGAATCACTTGAGGTCAGGAGTTCGAGACCAGCCTGGCCAAGATGGTAAAACACGTCTCTACTAAAACTACAAAAATTAGCCAGGCGTGGTGGCACGTGCTTGTAATCCCAGCTACTCTGGAGGCTGAGGCAGGAGAATTGCTTGAGCCCGGGAGGCATAAGTTGTAGTGAGCTGAGATCACACCACTGTACTCCAGCGCTCCAGCCTGGGCTGCGGAGCAAGACTCTGTCTCTAAATAAATAAATAAATATTTAAATATTTAAAAACCTAAAACAACATATTAGTGCAGAGCCAAGTATTCTACTCTAAAGCCTCTGCTCTTTTCACTATAACTCTCATTCTCTAAGGACTTGCAGCAACAACAGTGAGCCAAGCGGATTTTCTGGGCAGAAAGACTTTAAGAAATCGCTATTAGCTGTGAGGGAACATATCTTCTATGATTTTATTCCCATGTGACTCTACAAGTGAAGGAATTGTGTATTCCTTTACTAAGTCCATTTCTTTACTGATTTAGTATTCAATAAATCCAAAAGAAAAAAATATAGGAAACATGTAAATTATACAGCATAATTTAAAAAAACAAAAACAAAAATGAATACCCATGAACCAGGCAGTCAATTTTAGAGCTAGAACAGTAGCAATACAGCACACCTACCCTTATGCTGTCCCATCCCACTTCCTCAAAGGTAACTGGTTGCCTAAATTTTGTTTTTCCCTTGACTTTTAAGAAATAGTTGTATTACATACATAGGACTCCCCAAACAGTATTAATTAGCTACTGCTTGTTTATAAACTCTGTACAAATTGTATACTGTATATGTAGTTTGGAGGGATTTTTTTTAACTCATAAATATCATAGGTTGGGTGAGGTGGCTAACATCTGTAATCCCAGCACTTTGGGAGGTCAAGGCGGGCAGATCCCTTGAACGCAGGAGTTCAAGACTGGCCTGGGCAACATAGTGAAACCCTCTCTCTACAAAAAAATGCAAAAATGAACCAGGCATGATGGCACATGCCTATAGTCCCAGTTACTTGGGAGGCTAAGGTGAGAAGGATCATCTGAGCCTGGGGAGTTCAAGGTTGCAGTGAGCTGTGATCACACCTCTGCACTCCAGCCTGGGCAACAGAGCAAGACCCTGTCTTCAAAAAAAAAAATAAAATATAGGCCAGACACAGTGGCTTATGCCTGTAATCCCAGTACTTTGGGAGGCTAAGGCAGGTAGATCACTTGAAGCCAGGAGTTCATGACCATCCTGGCCAACATGGTGAAACCCTGTCTCTACTAAAAATACAAAAATTAGCTGGGCGTGGTGGCGCATGCCTATAGTCCCAGCTACTCGGGAGGCTGAGGCAGGAGAATCTCTTGAACCTGGGAGGCAGAGATTGCAGTGAGCTGAGGTTGCACCACTACACTCCAGCTCTGGGCAATAGAGCAGGACTCCATCTCAAAAAAAAAAGTCAACATTTCATAAAATACATTTTATCCAGGATTTAGTTGTTTATTAGCAGAAATTTATTCAATCTTTTACCAAAAACGAAAAATCACATCCATTATTTTAAGTTGCCATTACTGTATGTTATCATTTACTCATTATTCTACTGTTTGTCAAATGTTGTACTTACTTAGATATGAATAATATATACTCTGTCTTCACGGGCATAGAGAGATAATTTCAGCATAACATGACAATTAGAAAGTTAGAGATATACTTAAAGTTTTCTTCTTTCCCCACATGTATTATGATGGAGAGCAGAAGGGGAGTGGGGCCTGACGCGGTGGCTCATGCCTGTATTCCAGCACTTCGGGAGGCTGAGGCGGGCGGATCATGAGGTCAAGAGATCGATACCATCCTGGCCAACAGAGTTAGCCAGGCATGGTGGCGTGCGCCTGTAGTCCCAGCTACTTGGAAGACTGAGGCAGGAGAATCGCTTGAACCCAGGAGGCGGAGGTTGCAGTGAGCTGAGATCACACCACTGCACTCCAGCCTGGGCGACAGAGCAAGACTCTGTCTCGAAAAAAAAAAAAGGAATTGATATTCCAAGGTTAAATGTTTAAGGGTGGCTGTGTTTGAATAAGGCCCGGCATACCAACGTATATAGGATTGGTTTTTTCTTTTTTCATATACCAACAAAGCAAAAGCATATGGGGGTTTTTTTCTTTAAAAAATCGATAATAGTGATATTTATGATGTGCTAATGTTTATACCTAGTAATTCAATCCCAAGGAATCTGGTTCCAAAGCCTATACACTTAAACACTATGCATTGCCAACTTTCTTGAGGCAGTGTGAATTCATCTGAAAGGTTTTGTTTTATTTTCACATGCCCCCTGTTTCAAACATCTGAAAAGTTTAGATGCTGTGTAGATAAATAGAAGAAACCAGCAATTAGTGTCCTTCAAATTAGAGCTTTAAAAAAAAAAATGGACCAAGTGCGATGGCTCACGCCTGTAATCCCTGCACTTTGGGAGGCCAAGGTGGGCAGATCACCTGAGGTCGGAAGTTCTAGACCATCCTGACCAACATGGAGAAATCCAATCTCTACTAAAAATACAAAATAGCCAGGTGTGGTGGCAAGCACCTATAATCCCAGCTGCTCAGAGGCTGAGGCAGGAGAATCGCTTGCACCTGGGAAGTGGAGGTTGTGGTGAGCCAAGATCACGCCATTGCACTCCAACCTGGGCAACAAGAGTGAAACTCCGTCTCAAAAAAAAAAAGGCATACTTTGGATTAGGATTACTAGAAACAACTTATAATCATGAGCTTGTCCACTTTAACCTGTCTTACTTTGTTCCAGGATGGGGAAATGGTGCTTCTGGATGGAGGTTGTGAGTCTTCCTGCTATGTGAGTGACATCACACGTACCTGGCCAGTCAATGGCAGGTAGGGTTTCTACAGAGTAACATACCCCACTGCTTCTTAGGAGTATGAGTTGGAATATGGCTATATTTGGAATGAATGACTAAAGAAATACTATAGGTCCATTCCTGGTCAAGTTAGGTTGCAAAGCTCCTCATTATTTTCTAAGACTGTTGTGTTAGCCAGGTAAAAGTCCATTTTTACAAAACTATAATGGGCCAGGCGTGGTGGCTCATACCTGTAATCCCAGCACTTCGGGAGGCTGAGGCAGGCAGATCACCTGAGATCAGGAGTTCAAGACCAGCCTGACCAAAATGGTGAAACCCTGTCTCTACTAAAAATGCAAAAATTAGCCTGGGCATGGTACTCGGGAGGCTGAGGCAGGAGAATCACTTGAACCCAAGGGATAGAAGTTGCAGTGAGCCAAGATTGGACTACTGCCCTCCAGCCTGGGTGACAGAGTGAGATTCCATCTCAAAAAAAAAAAAAAAAAAAGAAAAACTGGCCAGGCACAGTGGCTCATGCTTGTAATCCCAGCACTTTGGGAGACCGAGGCAGGCAGATCATAAGGTCCAGAGATCGAGACCATCCTGGCTAACACGGTAAAACCCCCGTCTCTACTAAAAATACAAAAAATTAGCCGGGCATGGTGGTGGGCGACTGTAGTCCCAGCTACTCGGGAGGCTGAGGCAGGAGAATGGCGTGAACCCGGGAGGCCGAGCTTGCAGTGAGCTGAAATCGCACCACTGCACTCCAGCCTGGGCGACAGAGCAAGACTCTGTCTCAAAAAAAAAGAAAAACTATAATGGATAGATTTGATGAATAGGGCTTTTTGCCTGTGGACATTGCCCAGTGCACATAGCTTGGGCAGCAGAAAGCCACAGCCTTATTGATTTAAGATATCAAAGGACAGATTTAGGTGCTGGCAGAATAGCCAGAAAGATGAAGGAAAATCCTTGACGAGAAGGGCTCGCAGAAACTGTAAGCCCCAAAATCTCCATACAGAATATTTAAAAATCCTTGGCTGATCACTAAACTATGTGTTCTGAGGAGGCCTCACGAGGCTCAGCAAAATACCAGCAGCTAGAAGCAGAATAAACTGAGAAGATATTTTAGTTGCTTCCCAGTGAAAACAGAGTTTGTAGTTTGAATCTATCCAAGTTAACAAAATTGCTAGACGTGAGAAGAAACAGGTAATTGTGACCTGTATTCAAGAAAATCTGATGACGAAATAATCCCGGCCAGGTACAGTGGCTCACGCCTGTAATTCTAGCACTTTGGGAGGCCGAGGCAGGTGGATCACTTGAAGTGAGGAGTTCAAGACCACCTGGCCAACACGTGAAACTCTGTCTCTACTAAAAATACAAAAATTAGCTGGGCGTGGTGGCGGGCGCCTATAATCCCAGCTACTCAGGAGTCTGAGGCAGGAAGATCTCTTGAACCGGGAAGGGGAAGGTTGCAGTGAGCTGAGATTGCACCACTGCACTCCAGCTTGGGCGACAGAGCGAAACTCCATCTTAAGAAAAAGGAAAAAAAAAAAAAAGAGAGAGAAATGATCTTAATGTTCAATTAGCAGAAGGACTCTAAAGTAGCTGTTACAGATATCTTAAAGGAAGATGTAGACATAATGAGCGAACAGATGGAGAATCTCAATGAGAAATAGAAACTAAAAAGAACCAGGGATTCTGGGAAGACGGCAGCAGCAGGATAGTTTTTCAAACTTTTCGAATTGTCACATAAACATAGAGCAACTAGCTAACAAAACCAAACACCAAGTAATATTTGTTACCTCAGAATAATTACCTCCTAATTCACAAACATTCAGTCTGTAACTGCACAATTAGCAAAATCTAGACTGATAAACTACATCAAGCAGCCTGGATTCTTTAACAAATACATTACAAGGAAATGAAAAGAGGTAGAGGAGGAGCCTATTAACTAAAAGAGGTTTTAGTTATATCAAATATATTACAAATGAGTGTATCAAATACATTAAAAATGAGCACAAAGAAAATTATCTTGGGGTGAGTATTTGGGTGATGAAAATATTTTTAAAAACACAAAGGACAGCCAGGCGAGGTGCCTCATGTAATCCCAGCACTTTGGGAGACAAGACAGGAGGATCACTTGAGCTCAGGAGTTCAAGACCAACATGGGCAACATAGTGAAACCCGGTCTTTACAAAAAATACAAAAAAATTAGCCAGGCATGGTGGCACGTGCCTGTAGTCCCAGCTACTCGGGAGGCTGAGGTGGGAGGATTGCTTGAGCCCAGGAGACAGAGGTTGCAGTGAGCCAAGATTGCACCATTGCAGTCCAGCCTGGGTGACAGAACCAGACCCTGTCGCAAAAAAAATGAAAAAACCCCACAATGACCAAGCATAGTGGCATGCACCTATAGTCTCAGCTACTCAGGAAGCTGAGGCAGGAGGATCACTTGAATCCAAGGGTTCTAAGCTGCAGTCCACTATGTTGATCAGGTGTCTGCGACAAGTCCATCATCAATATGGTATCCGCTCAGGAGCAGGGAACTACCACGTTACCTAAGGAGGGCTGAACTGGCCCAGATCAGAAACAGAGCAGGTCACAACTCTTGTACTGATCAGTAGTGGGAACAAGCTTGTGAATAGCCAGTACACTCCAGCCTGAGCAAAAGAGCAAGACCTCATCTGTAAAAAGAAAAATTTTTTTTAAAATTAAAATTAAAAAAAAAAAAATGCAAGGAAAAGGGAGTGACTGCTAACAGATACAAGATTTGGGAGGAGATGGTAATGAAAATTTTCTGGAATTAGTAGTAGTGATGGTTGTACAACATTGTGAATATACTTAAAACCACTGAATTGTACACTTTTTTAAGTGAAGGAATTTTATGATAAATGAATTATATCTCAATAAAAATTATAAATTCGGTCAGGATTGTGGTTCATCCTGTAATCCCAGCACTTTGGGAGGCCAAGGCTAGCAGATGACTTGAGCCCAGGAGTTCCAGACCAGCCTGGGCAACATGGCAAAACCCCATCTCTACAAAAAAACGTTAAAAGTGCTTCCTTCAGCAGCACATATACTAAAATTGGAACAATACAGAGATTAGCGTGGCCCCTATGCAAGGATGACATGCAAATTTGTGAAGCATTTCATATATAATCATGAAAGAAAAAAATTAGCTGGGTATGGTAGCATGGGCCTGTACTCCCAGCTACTAGAGAGACTAAAGTGGGAGGATCACCTGAGCCCGGAGGTCAAGGCTGCAGTGAGCTGTGACTGCACTACTGCACTCCAGCCTAGGCAACAGAGTGAGACCCTGTCTTTAAAAAAAAAAAAAAAAAATTTAAATTCATGTGTAAATAATAGTACACACAAATAAAAAATCACAATTAACTGACTACAAACTGATACGGCTAGCGTGGTGGCTCACACCTGTAATCCCAGTGTTTTGGGAGGCTGAGGCAGGAGGATCACTTGAGGCCAGGAGTTCAAAACCAGCCTGGGCAACACAGCAAGACCTCTATATCTACAAAAAATACAAAAAATTGGCCAACTATGGTGGCGCACACCTGTAATCCCAGCTACTTAGGAGGCTGAGGTGGCAAAATCACTTGACCCCTGAAATTTTTGGTTACAGTGAACTATGATCACGTCACTGCACTCTAGCCTAGGTAACAGAGCAAGGCTCTTATCTCCAAAATAAAAAAGGCTAGGCACGGTGGCTAACACCTTAATCCCAGCACTTTGGGAGGCCAAGGCAGGTGGATAACCTGAGGTCAGGAGTTTGAGACCAGCCTAGCCAACATGGTGAAACCCTGTCTCTACTAAAAATAACAACAACAAAAAAAAAAATCAGCCAGTCGTGGTGGCAGGCGCCTGCAGTCCCAGCTACTTGGGTGGCTGAGGCAGGAGAATCACTTGAACCCGGGAGGTGGAGGTTGCAGTGAGCCAAGATCACACCACTGTACTCCAGCCTGGGCAGCAGAGCAAGACTCCATCTCAAAAAAAAAAGTTAGGATGAGGGTTACTTATTGGTAAGATTGTAATTATTCTGGGACCTAAAGAAAGGTCTTCTGGGATAGTCTGCCAAGTTTTTCTTTTTTTATTTTTATTTTTTTGTCTGACTGGTATTCACCTTATAATAATTTCTTTTTTTTTTTCTTTTTTCTTTTCTTTTTTTTTTTTTTTTTTTTTGACGGAGTCTCGCTCCGTTGCCCAGGCTGGAGTGCAGTGGCACAATCTTGGCTCACTGCAACCTCCAGCTTCCGGGTTCATGCAATTCTCCTGCCTCAGCCTCCCAAGCAGCTGGGCTACAGGCGGGTGCTACCACGCCCAGCTAATTTTTGTATTTCTAATAGAGCCACCGAATAATTTCTTAAGGTTTATGTTTGATTGATTTGTTTGACTTTCTATATCTGTGTTTTGTTTTACAATAAAAAAATTTTTAATTTTTAAATGACAATTTTAAAGCCAAAAAGTACATTAACTGAAATAGGAAATTCACTGGGTGGACTTAACTGTAGATGGGAGGCTGCAGAAGTTTGCAAACTTGAAGATAAACAGAAAGTATCCAGCTGGGGCCGGGGGCGGTGGCTCACTCCTGTAATCGCAGCACTTTGGGAGGCTGAGGCAGGCAGATCACAAGGTCAGGAGATCGAGACCATCCTGGCTAACACGGTGAAACCCCGTCTCTACTAAAAATATAAAAACAATTAGCCAGGCGTGGTGGTGGGTGCCTGTAGTCCCAGCTACTTGGGAGGCTGAGGTAGGAGAATGGCGTGAACCCGGGAGGCAGAGCTTGCAGTGAGTGGAGATCGCACCACTGTACTCCAGCCTGGGCAACAGAGCAAGACTCCATCTCAAAAAAAACAAGAAAAAAGAAATTATCCAGCTGGAAGAATAGAACTACATTGTAAAAAGGCCAGGTGCAGTGGCTCACACCTGTAATCCCAGCACTTTGGGAGGCCCAGGCGAGTGGATCACTTGAGGTCATGAGTTCGAGACCAGTCTAACCAACATGGTGAAACCCCATCCATACTAAAATAACAAAAATTAGCTGGGCATGGTGGCAGGTGCCTGTAATCTCAGCTACTTGGGAGGCTGAGGCAGAGAGCGATCCTCCCATCTCAACCTCCCAAGTAGCTGGGATTATAGGCACATGCCACCATGCCTGGCTAATATTTTGTTTTTTTATAGAGGCAGGGTTTTGCTATGTTGCCCAGGCTGGTCTGCAACTCCTTGGCTCAAACAATCCTCTTGCCTTGACCTGCCAAAACACTGGAATTACAGGGATGAGCCACTATGCCCAGCCAAATTCTAGGTATTTAAGAGAAATGAAAACATTTCTCAACAAAAAGAGTTGCACAAGGACATTCATAACAGCATTTATTCACAATAGCATAACAACCAAAATGTCCCATCAACAGGAGAATGAATATGCAAATTGTGGTCTGTTCATACAATGGAATACCACTCAGTAATAAAAAAGAACATTTTAATTACTGATTGAATGTTTTTTGTTATTGATTGAAGCAACACCATGGATGTACTGCATAGACATCATTCTACCCTCACTGAGCATAGATTATTGCATTCCAGGCTGGAGTGCAGTGGTACACAGAGCATAGATTATGCTCAGTGAAGGAAGCCAGACACAAAATAGTATATATTATATGATTCCATTTATATGATGTTCTAGATTAGGCAAACTAAGGTCAAAATAATCACAACAGCATTTGCCTCGGAAAGTAGGGATATTGATTAGAAATGGACATGGTGACTCACGCCTGTAATCCTAGGACTTTGGGAGGCCAAGGTGGGTGGATCACCTGACATCAGGAGTTCAAGACCAGCCTGGCCAACATGGCAAAATCCCATCTCTACTCAAAATACAAAAATTAGCCAGGCATGGTGGCAGGCGCCTATAATCCCAGCTACTTGGGAGGCTGAGACAGGAGAATCGCTTGAACCCGGTAGGGGCAGAAGTTGCAGTGAGCCGAGGTCACAGCACTTTAGCCTGGGCAAAAGAGGGAAATTCCATCTCAAAAAAGGAAAAAAAGAAATGAACATGAGGAAGCTTTCGGGGGAGATGGAAATGCTCTGTATAAGGCTTGAGTCCAAAATCTATAGGGCAGACTTCAGTCCAAACTCAGGCAGGATTTATATTATAGTCTTGAGGCAGAATTCCTTCTCCAGTATACCAAAGCAGTTGTGGCATTTGTGTTTATGTATTGTGGATGACCTTTTGGTTTGTGTTTCAGCCAGCCAGGCAACCAAACTGTTAGAACTTTTCTGACCCCTTCAGCTACAACATTGAATCCAGAATCTCTGATTAGTGGACCCATATCAGCAAAGTTGCCTGATGCAACTATGTTCCTTCTACCATTATCCCACACCATAAATATTCATTCCACCCATATTCCCAGATTTTTGTCTGTCAGAAATTGGAAACCTCGTGCAGTTCTTTTTTTTTTTTTTTTTTTTTTGAGATAAAGTTTCACTCTTGTTGCCCAGGTGGGAGTGCAATGATGCAATCTCGGCTCAATGCAACCTCTGCTTCCCAGGTTCAAGCAATTCTCTTGCCTCAGCTTCTGGAGAAGCTGGGATTACAGGCATGCGCCACCACGCCCAGCTAATTGTGTATTTTTAGTAGAGATGGGGTTTCTCCATGTTGGTCAGGCTGGTCTCGAACTTCTGACCTCAGGTGATCCATCGACCTTGGCCTCCCAAAGTGTTGGGATTACAGGCGTGAGCCACCATGCCCGGCCCCCATACGGTTCTTTTTGGAGTGGAGTGGACCTCCTCGTGGGTCACACTTGCTACCTAACTTGGAGCCTGCTGGGACTTGAGGACTGCTCGGACTAGAAGAACCAAGGCAACTACCTCAAGGGACATACCTACAGGTTTTCAGGAAAACAGGGTTAGCCTTCTCAGACAGGTGTGGAAGGGCCGCTTCTGCTGGCAATGAAGACTCAGAAGAATTTAGGAGTTCATTGTCCTCAGCTTCAATAGGTTTGGTACATGCATCTGTCAAAATTGTACCATTCAAATGTATGCATTTTAGTGTATATAAAGACACTTTGGGAGGCCAAGGCAGGAGGATCGTTTGAGCTGAAGAGTTCCAGACCAACCTGGGCAACATAGTGAGAACTTGTCTCTTAAAAAAAAAAAAAAAAAACTGTTACAGAAATAATTATTTAGTAATACTGTGGTGGGGTGGGGTATGGGTACATTATGCTATGGGTTCCTTATGCTATTATATTTAACCATTCTTCTATTAGAGGACATTTAGAGTTTATCTAATAATTTACAATTATAAAATTACATTCATTTTATATTACATTCATTTATATATTCAAATTATACATAATTTACAACAATAAAATTACATTTCGTACATTCAGCTTTTTTGAATTTCAAATATTTTCTTCAGATATATTAGAGTAGAATTATAAGCTCTAGTTATATGGGCATCTTTAAGGCCTTGATGTAATTGGCTGTATTAGTTTACACTCCTATCAACAGTATGTGAGAATACATATCATATATTATTCCAGGTCACTTTTTTATCTCATAATTGCTAAAGAAACTGTTATTCTAAAGACACTTAAGTGCTAGTATGTTACCAGTAGCCCAGATGTTGACTAGTTTATCCCATGGTATCTGCTTCACCTGTCAGAAGTGGGTCTCTAGGCTTTCCTGCCTTTTTTTTAATGGTAGTCTGTGCTGTAAGGGATTAGACAGGATCAAGGCTGAGCCTCGTCTGCCCACTGACTGCACTCGTGGCTGGGTGTGCTGCTTTTGGCCCTACTTCATGTCTCTCCTGACCATTTGAGGAAGAGACTGCGTTGCTGCTCCAGCTTGAAGGATTGTTGCCCTTCCTGCTGAGCACCTAGGACATGATTGAGCTCCTGGCCATATTGATAGATTGGTACTTATTAAACATCAACAGTGCCCCAGCAGCAGCATCTTGGGGTTTTTCTAATCAAACTTAGTAGCAAACTTCTTAGAGATCAGATTATCTAAGTTCAGATTATTTGGTTTTCCCATCCCTAGGTTCACTGCACCTCAGGCAGAACTCTATGAAGCTGTTCTAGAGATCCAGAGAGATTGTTTGGCCCTCTGCTTCCCTGGGACAAGCTTGGAGAACATCTACAGCATGATGCTGACCCTGATAGGACAGAAGCTTAAAGACTTGGGAATCATGAAGAACATTAAGGAAAATAATATCTTCAAGGTATTTCACTTCTTTTGACCCCAGTTCTCAAGAACACCTAGCATGCTGCTAGGCTTTTACCGTATATAAAGCTAATTTGATTTAGAAATGGGACAGATGCAGTGATTCATGCCTGTAATCTCAGTAGTTTAGGAGGCTGAGGCAGGAGGATCGCTTGAAGCCAGCCTGGGCAATATAGCGAGACCCATCTATATGTATATACATATAGATATGTATACACACACATATATATACATACACACATAGATATATATACACACATACACACACGGGGTTTTTTAAGTAAAAAGAAAAGATTTAGAAATCATCTTTGTGATCTATAAGAGGGATTTAGCTTTAACATAGATTAAAACAAAGGAAGTCAGTATTTATTTCTTCCAGAAGATGGCAGCACATTCTGATTCATTACATGCTGCATAACTAGCTCAGTATTCAGAAAACGTAAAATGAAGTCTGGTGTAGACAGGGTGAAAAAGGAAACAAGAAATGAGGAGAAGCCTGGGAAATATAGCAAGACCCTGTCTCTACAAAAAATTTAAAAGTTAGCCAGGTGTGGTGGCACACATCTCGAGTCCCAGCTACTTGGGAGGTTGAGGTGGGAGGATCACTTGACTCCAGGAGTTCAAGGCTGCAGTGAACTATGATCGCACCACTGCATTCCAACCTGGGCCACAGAACAAGGCCCTATGTCCAAAAAAAAAAAAAGAGAGAGAGAGAGATTAACTTTTAATCCCTTTATGGGTTATTCTGTAGGTCAAAGGAGAAGGTATTTGTTTAAGTGACATTTTTGAGACTTCAGCAATATTCCCAAAGGCCATGTCATTAGTGAATTTTTTTCTGCATCCAAAATGTGATGATGTTCAGTAAAAATGTAAAACCTCAGCTTTAAAATTAAGATGCTAGATGCCCAAGTCAGATAGACCATTAGGCATCTCCTACCTACAAGTTAAGGCTTCTAGGACTTCTATTATCAATAGAAACGAAGCTATAAATTGCCTGTTGCTCGGGCCAACAAATCTTTAACTAACTGATGGAAATACCCAAGCTGTCTGGGCACAGTGGCTCACACCTGTAATCCCAGCACTTTGGGAGGCTGAGGCAGACAGATCACATGAGGTCAGGAGTTCGAGACCAGCCTGGCCAACATGGTGAAACCCTGTCTCTACTAAAAATACAAAAATTTGCCAGGCATGGTGATACAAGTCTATAATCCCAGCTATTGGGGAGGCTGAGGCAGGAGAATCGCTTGAACCCAGGAGACCAAGTTTGCAGTGAGCCAAGATCACACCACTGTACTCCAACCTAGACAACAGAGCAGGACTCCATCTCAAAGAAGAAGAAATACCCAAGCTGGTACGTGCCCAAAAGTATGCCTTCTCCACAAGTTGCTGTGAGATATTTAGGGTCTCCAGAGTGGATTCCTGAGAGGGATGTGTGAAGGAACATTGGAAAGAGAACTGTGGTAATAGTCATCCTCTTTCCCAAAAAAAGAGATTTTTTTTCTCTCTTTTATTTTTACCTTTCCTATGGTACTGAAGAAAACAGACTTTCATTTGCCACAGTCATTAGTTGGATTACCCAAGTCAGCATGTAGGTAGTATATTAAATAGTGGGAATGGAAGTGTGGATTGATGAGAATGCCATTGGCAGAATTGCATATAAGAGGTTGCAGTTTTTCAGGTGCCTTTTAAGTATTAGCCCAAGGAGGAATTAAACTGAAGTGGCAGAACCATGGGGGAGATAATAACACATATCTCACTGATTTATACTTGCCCAGCATTCCCCGTTAGAGGTCATTGCTCTGATGATACTGTGATAATTATCTTTTCCAGGCTGCTCGAAAATACTGCCCTCATCATGTTGGCCACTACCTCGGGATGGATGTCCATGACACTCCAGACATGCCCCGTTCTCTCCCTCTGCAGCCTGGGATGGTAATCACAATTGAGCCAGGTAAGGAGTTATAATACTACTATGAGGTAAACGTTCGTTTGTTTTTGAGATGGAGTTTTGCTCTTTCGCCCAGGCTGGAGTGAAGTGGTGTGATCTTCACTCACTGCAACCTCCGCCCCCCAGGTTCAGCGATTCTCCTGCCTCAGCCTCCTGAGTATCTGGGATTACAGGTATCCGCCACCACACCTGGCTGATTTTTATATTTTTAGTAGAGACGGGGTTTCGCCATGTTGGCCAGGCTGGTCTCGAACTCCTGACCTCAGGTGATCCACCCATCTCGGTCTCCCAAAGTGCTAGAATTACAGGCCTGAGCCACCATGCCCAGCCACATTGTTTGTTTTTAGCTCAACCAACGTAATTAAGTTAGAAGAGACAAGAAAAAAAGTCTCTCCAGTGTGGAAGATAATTTTATTTTAGATTTATCTTTCGTATTCTTATTTAACATCACACAATTTGTTCAATTTGACTCCTCCAATAAACAACTGATGGAGAATACTTCCTATATATAGATATATAGAAATGAATAGATATTAAGACATGAATCTTTTTTAATCCTGCCTTTCCCAGGGCCAGTTTGTACTGGTCTCCCATTTAGTAGCTGGGGGCTGCTCAAGCTTCCAGAGCCCCCGGTGCTTTCGTGCAGAGAGACAGGCAGACACACTATGCTCTCAGTTTCAACACCTCTGCAAGCTGCATTGAACTACCCAGCACCATCCCACTCATTAGTACCCAACGCCTTCCTCGTAAGCTTCAGAGAAAGCTCACAGTCGGATACATTACCTAACTTGAATGGTCCTGGGTGTTGAGCAGGATTCTGAAGAGGAGCAGTGGCCACAGTGGTGTGTGAAGATTGATGTTGTCAGAGTTGATGGTTAAATACTGATGCTGGTTTTGTTTTGAAAACAGATCTAAATTTTAGATTTCAAGTATTGTAATCTCTATATAAATTATGGCTGTGAAATGTCTTTTATGCCACCCTTTGAACCTAGTCATACATTGCTATCTGTGGCCATAGCTATATAGTTTGGTTCAATCTGGTTGGTACATGAGCGCTTCCTTAACTGTGCTCCATTTTCCTTTGCTGATCTTTTTCTGTTTTTTTTTTTTTTTTTTGAGACAGAGTCTTGCTCTGTGCCCCAGGCTGGAGTGCAGTAGCGCGATCTCGGCTCACTGCAAGCTCGGCCCCCGCCCCCCCCCGTTTCACGCCATTCTCCTGCCTCAGCCTCCCGAGTAGCTGGGACTACAGGCGCCCGCCACCTCGCCCGGCTAATTTTCTTGTATTTTTAGTAGAGACGGGGTTTCACCGTGTTAGCCAGGATGGTCTCGATCTCCTGACCTCGTGATCCGCCCGTCTCGGCCTCCCAAAGTGCTGGGATTACAGGCTTGAGCCACCGCCCCCGGCCCTTTTTCTGTTTTTTAATCGTAGAGCAGGATCTGTGCGGATAGTGGAGGAAGTTTACAACTTGTTTAATATAAAAAGCCCTGGTGTGTGTCTAACTTCATGATTAGAAAGGGTACCTGGGGTTCCTACATTTTTCCAAATGTACATTAAAGTCTTTCAGTTTCTCTTTTACTTTATATTATACACATCAGATATATATATATATATATATTTTTTTTTTTTTTTTTTTTTTTTTTGAGACGGAGTCTCGCTGCGTCACCCAGGCTGGAATGCAGGGGCGCGATCTCGGCTCACTGCAAGCTCCGCCTCCCGGGTTTACGCCATTCTCCTGCCTCAGCCTCCGAGTAGCTTGGACTACAGGCGCCCGCCACCACGCCCGGCTAATTTTTTGTATTTTTAGTAGAGACGGGGTTTCACCATGTTAGCCAGGATGGTCTCGATCTCCTGACCTCGTGATCCACCCGCCTCGGCCTCCCAAAGTGCTGGGATTACAGGCTTGAGCCACCGCGCCCGGCCACATCAGATATATTTAAACCTTATAATGACTATTTCTGCAGCTTCCAGTTGTCAAGGCTAATAATCTCTAAATGTTTCTTTTCATACAGTTTAAATATATTTTGTCTTTATTTTTGCAAAGTGCTCTTTTTCCAGGGGACTCTTAGGCAGGGGAAGAAAGCACTTATATAATCTGCTTGTACCCCACATATATTGACGTACTTTTAAATTAAGTAACTTTACTGGCCTGCTTGAGCCACTGGAATATGACAGAATCATGATCAGCATTGCCATAGTTGTATTGAGCTTGTAGTCCAATATAAAGATAACCACAATCATAATTTTAGTAATGATACCAACATGTGTTGACCATTATATGCCAGGCACTTTGACATGTATTATCTCATCTAATATTCACAGCTTTACTAGGTAGGTACCATAAAGATCCAGTATTACAGAGGAAGGAATTTTAACCCAGAGGTTAACTTACTTGCCCCAAACCACCCAGTTACTGTCATTCCTGAACAGCATGTTCTTCTTTCTACTTCACAGGCATTTATATTCCAGAGGATGACAGAGATGCCCCAGAGAAGTTTCGGGGTCTTGGTGTACGAATTGAGGATGATGTAGTGGTGACTCAGGACTCACCTCTCATCCTTTCTGCAGATTGTCCCAAAGAGATGAATGACATTGAACAGATATGCAGCCGGGCTTCTTGACCTTCACTGTGGCCCACATGCACCTCAGGTTCCAGATGGGTGTATGCTGGCAGCCCTGCACGTGTGCTTTCTGAGTGTCTCTGTGTATGCAGTAATATATGTGTTCCATTTGGGAGCATAGCAGCTGTGTGAATGTATGTAATCGTGTGTGTGGGGTTTTTTTGTTTTAAGCAGTTAGAAGTCTGGAAAAATGAATTTTTGAATAGTATGTTACTGCAGCTTTAGTAACATTAATTCTATAGAATTAATGACCAGAGCAATTTTAATTTTTAAACATAAAGGTCTTAGTTACATATATCCATGCATTCCAGTTAACACATTTAAACATACAGAAATTTCACCACTTCTTTCAAGTCCTTCCCTTTCTATACTTTTGCTGAGATCCACCCAATATCATAAGAAGTTTGTGTGATCCCTGTATTTTTAGGTAATTACCAAGGTCTCTGCCTATGCGAAAATTCATCTGTTGGTGATTGTGGGTGGCCAATACATACCTTCTGTAACTCCTCCCTACCTATTCTAGATCCTGCATATCTACTGGAGCCATATGAGCCCTCAGGGGCACTGGTGTCCTGCAGTCTTACTAGTCAGCCACAGTCCAGGTTCCAGCAACACTAGCTACCTACCAAACAAAACACTTTTGAGCTTTTCTTCCCATTTGGTTGCCTGGGACCTGGAAAGTGTTTAGATTCTAGATAAAGAAGGAAATGAAAGAGAAAGAAAATTGTATATGTTTATACTAAAGATCCAAACATCAGGTCTGGGCACAGTGACTCAACGCCTGTAATCCCAGCACTTTGGGAGGTTGAGGCAGGTGGATCACTTGAGACCAGGAGTTCCAGACCAGCCTGGCCAACATGGTGAAACCCCGTCTCTACTAAAAATACAAAATGAGCTGGGTGTGGTGATACATGCCTGTAATCCCGGCTATTTGGGAGGCTGCGGCATGAGAATTGCTTGAACCTGGGAGCTGGGGATTGCAGTGAGCTGAACTCATGCGACTGCCCTCCAGCCTGGGTGACTGAGCGAGACTCTTCCTCAAAAAAAAAAAAAAAAAAAAATCCTGACATCCTGCCATCTTTTCTCTTCGATTTAAAGATGATTTCTTAATGACGGCTTCAAAAATTAATAAAAAGAAAAGAAAAAAATGATTTATTTCCCAGACATCCCTGCTCCCTCTATAGATTCTTGATACACTGACCCTCACGGGTTAGCCTTGTAGCTGTTGTGCTACGCAGAAGCAGATCCTCTACTTACTTACCCTGTCAGAGTCACAGTAGTGGCACCCAGTTTTCAGAGAAGTACCCCTGTTATTCTGTGATTTCCTCTAGTGCTAATAGAAACAAAATACGGAATCTACCAAATACCCATAAATATCCTATGATTCTTATCTTTCTCTGATATTAGCATTGGGAGTGCAGTGGTAAAGAGTCATATTTCGGCCGGGCGCGGTGGCTCAAGCCTGTAATCCCAGCACTTTGGGAGGCCGAGACGGGCGGATCACGAGGTCAGGAGATCGAGACCATCCTGGCTAACACGGTGAAACCCCGTCTCTACTAAAATACAAAAAAAATTAGCCAGGCGAGGTGGCGGGCACCTGTACTCCCAGCTACTCGGGAGGCTGAGGCAGGAGAATGGCGTGAACCCGGGAGGCGGGGCTTGCAGTGAGCTGAGATCCGGCCACTGCACTCCAGCCTGGGCAACAGAGCCAGACTTCGTCTCAAAAAAAAAAAAAAAAGAGTCATATTTCTTTTTTTTTTTTTTTTTTGGAGACGAAGTCTTGCTCTGTCACCTGGGCTGGAGTGCAGTGGCGCGATCTCGGCTCACTACAACCTCCACCACCCAGGTTCAGGCAATTCTCCTGCCTCAGCCTACCGAGTAACTGGGACTACAGGCGCACACCACCACGCCCAGCTAATTTTTTGTATTTTAATTTTTTGTATTTTAGTAGAGACAGGGTTTCACCCTGTTGCCCAGGCTGGTCTCAAACTCCTGAGCTCAGGCAATCCGCCCACCTTAGCCTCCCAAAGTGCTAGGATTACAGGCATGAGCCACCACACCTGGCGTAAGAGTCATATTTCTTTAAAAACAAACATTGGATACAATTATACAACAAGTCAATTTGCAAGGTGAACAGGGCTAGATTACCACAGATAGCTTATTTAGGAGCTTCTGTGATAGAGGGAAGCTTTAAGAACCAGTATGTTCACCTCTTTTAAACCTGGATATGAGCTCAAGATGTATAAAGCATGCCAATTGTTAGAACACAAATTTGAGGGTTTCTTAAAAAAAAAATTTGTATTAGGGAAGCACAAGCTAGGGGATTAACAATCTCTGCAGTGCTGGAAGTTTGCCTATCTTATCAGGGAAACCCAGGGTACACAGTGAAAAGCAGACAGGCAGTGACTTCCTCAAGAGACAGATAATGTGAAAACAAAAGTGATACAAATCGTATCCTGACAGTGCTAGCCCAGGAATGCCTGGCTTTGCGCACCTTATCTAAGCAGCTCTCAGCATGGAGGCTGCACAGCTGGAGTCTCCATCCCCCATACCCACCCTCCCACCTCCCTCCAACTTCTCAATCCAGCACTACTTTTTAAAAGAAGGGGAGGGAAACAACTCCACAACTCTGGCTTCTCACTTCCCAGGCTCTGTGCCACCAGCAGCCCTTTCCTTGGATTGTGTTTCCTTTGTTCATTTATAATCCAGGAATAAGGAATTTCCTTTTCTTCTTGTATCATTTTCTTTTTTCTTTTCTTTTTTTTTTTTTTTTTTTTTGAGATGGAGTCTCGCACTGTCACCCAGGCTGGTGTGCAATGGCAAGATCTCAGCTCACTGCAACCTCCGCCTCCCAGGTTCAAGCGATTCTCCTGCCTCAGCCTCTCGAGTAGCTAGGATTACAGGCGTCTGCCACCACACCCGGCTATTTTTTTGTATTTTAAGTGGAGACGAGGTTTCACGATGTTGGCCAGGCTGGTCTTGAACTCCTGACCTCATGATCCACCCGCCTCGGCCTCCCTAAGTGCTGGGATTACAGACGTGAGCCACCGTGCCTCCTGCATCATTGTCTCTGGTCTAAACTTTTCTAGCTAAAAGCCTAGGTGGCTTGTATGTATGGCAGCATGCTTGGACATGAAACAGACTTCTGGTTAGATTCCAGTCAAGTTCTATAGATGTTACTGGTAGGCAGAAAGACTGTTGTGGAATTCTTCTGGTGACTTTTAGTCCCTGACCCAGGTATATTGTCCTTTGAGTCCCAGATTAACTAACTATAGCAGCTAAGCATTTGAATCAGACTTCTCATAGCAATATTATGGGCTGTCTGATATATTCAGGATTTATTGAGCAGATAATTATGCACAGTGCTGTGTGTGATCTTTTTCATTCTCAGCCTTGCCACAGACATACCCCACATTTCCCTTTAGTTATTTTTTTTATACAAAGAATGCTATTAATTGTTATTTGATATCAAATAATTTTATTTTTCTAATGTCAGGAAATGACCCATTCCACTTAAGTCAGTTTTCCAAATAATTAAAAAATACTTCAGAAATAAAATGTTTCCAAATATTTCCTAAAATTCTTAAAATTTAGATTAAAGTTTGCTGATCTCTTACATTTAATAAAGCTGGGACTTGAAGACTTACCATAGTTTTCAACTGCCTTACAAGTTCATAAACTGGTAAGGGTACAAAGTGAATAAGATAAATTCAGAGTTTTAAGGTAAGGGCTTTATATTAGCTTTTTTTTTTTTAAAGGTTGTTTTGTTTTGTTTTGTTTTTGTTTTTGTTTTTGAGACAGAGTCTCACTCTGTCACCCAGGCTGGAGTGCAGTGGCGCCATCTCGGCTCACTGCAACCTCCGACTCCCTGGTTCAAGCAGTTCTCCTGCCTCAGCCTCCCGAGTAGCTGGGATTACAGACACGCGTCACCATGCCCGGCTAATTTTTGTATTTTTAGTAGAGACAGGGTTTCACCATATTGACCACGATGGTCTTGATCTCCTGACCTTGTAATCTGCCCACCTTGGCCTCCCAAAGTGCTGGGATTACAGGCGTGAGCCACCATGCCCAGCTGAGCCTTTAGTTCTAAGTAAATAATATCTATACCAGTCACTCCTATTAAAAATCTTTAAAAAAATTACTCAAATGTTACCACTGGAATTTTTCTCCCTGAATTGAAGGTACATGGTTAGATCATTAGCAATACCCTCTAAATGAAGGAAACATATCTGGATATCCAGTGTCATATACTTTTATGTATTTATTTCAGGAATTACTATTTTGTCTCCATAATTAGGAAACAGACTGTGTTCTTTATTTGAAACACAACAGTATAAATACTGGAGTAAAGTTGGGTGCAGTGGATCACGGCTGTAATCCCAGCACTTGAGCCCAGGAGTTTGAGACCAGCCTAGGCAACACAGAGGGGCCTTGTCTCAGCAAAAAAACTTAAAGTTAGCCGGGTGTGGTGGTGTGCACCTATAGTCCCAGCTACTCAGGAGGCTGAGGTGGGAGGACCACTTGAGCACAGGAGGTCAAGGCTGCAGTGAGCCATGATTGTGCCACTCCATGCCACCCTGGGCAACAGAACAAGACCCTGTCTCAATAAAAGAGAAGAGAAAAACTGGAGTGAGAACTCTCCTCCTCTCATAATCATAGTATCCACGTTAGGAAAATGCTTCTGAGAGTAACTTAAAGTACTCTGTGTGCATCTTCTTTCAAAACCTTGCTTTTTTCTCAGTTTTTGTAAGGTGAGAAAGGGAAAAACCTTCACCATAGAAGTACTGTCTTAATTGAGATTAAGATCCAAATAAAACATGTTAAACCTCCATATAAAGACATTGCAACTCATTAAAACAGAAAAATGTACCTTTGTTATGTCTTTCCAAATATCCATACCCACATCCTGTTCAGCTTTGTTAATAATACAAAGATCACAAATGTGAAGCACAAATGCTGCTTCTCCCCCTCCTGTTCCCATGTCAGAGATGGAGAAGAAAGCACAGTGAGCTGTTCACCAGTCCAGCAGTGACCTTGGAGTCCTTTGTAACAGTGTTTCCAATAACTGCTGCCAATAAAACAGTTAGAATTTGAGTTAGAACCTATCTGCTGTCCCTCAACTAGTGTCTGATAGCCGGGAATGTAATTCGTTTGTGTGTCTATTAGAAAATTAGCAGCACTTTGGGAGGCCGAGGCGGGCGAATCTCGAGGTCAGGAGATTGAAACCATCCTGGTTAACCTGGTGAAACCCCGTCTCTACTAAAAATACAAAAAATTAGCTGGGCATGGTGGCGGGTGCCTGTAGTCCCAGCTACTTGGGAGGCTGAGGCAGGAGAATGGCGTGAACCCAGGAGGTGGAGCTTGCAGTGAGCCGAGATAGCGCCACTGCACTCCAGCCTGGGCGACAGAGCAAGACTCTGTCTCAAAAAAAAAGGAAAAGAAAAGAAAATTAGGCAGGCCCCACAGACAGTAGCAGCATGAAGGAACCTGCTTAGAAGAGGTTTTTATGGTGTGATTGTGGTTTTTTTTTTTAATTGTTGTTTCCTGAAGTAGAATCCATAGCCCAAAACAAGTTTTAAGCCTGAGAAAATATAATTTGAGGTGTTTTTTATGCTCCTAATGAAAAGATGAATGAATGCATCATTACACCTTAACAGTAGAGCAGAATTTCACTGTTACAGACCGCATGGGTCCTCCTGCTTGTGCTGCTGTTCTCTGCCTGTGTGTCACTGAGTTCGAGCATCATTATGGTTTGAATCAGAGGACCCACTGGGATTAAGGCTTCTTGGAGTTGCTGTGCAAGAATCTGAGGAAACTTCAATCTTTACTAGCATTTCTTAATGCTTTCCTTGACTTTTGTGCAATTATATAAGTTCAATTTAGACAAAATGCTGTTACTTTTTAAGGCATTACTATTCACTGAAAATAGATACGTCATTCCCCATCAAGGGAAAAGCATTTGTAACTGTCATTTAAAAAAAAAAAAAACTATAAAACAATATAGAGGTGTATGGTGTGTGTCTGTTACTTTAGAATCTAGAGTTTACAGTCTGTTTAGTGTAAACATGAGACCATCTGGTTTTACAAAATATTTTACAAAGTATTCATTAGCTGCTGTCTCAAAATCATGATAGCAAACTTGAAATGATTTTATCAGTCTTATAGAGGAAGAATCTGATGGATTTGATCCAGCCTGTTAAACTGGTTGACACAAAAGTGACTGAAAGGTCTCCAGAAAGTCCCCATAGTACTCAAGACTGTAAACTATAGCCATGCACATTTTATGAAGGATGGATTTTGTGGGGAAATAGGATCAAGTTGCAAAATTAGTAATATTTGAACTTTGTCAACCATATAATGAATCGTAAGTGTAGCCATCTTGGGCTCAAGCGACTCTCCCACCTTAGCCTCCCAAGTAGCCGGGACTACAGCTGCCTGCCACCACGCCTGGCTAATTTTTGTATTTTTAGTAGAGATAGGGTGGCATGAATTTTTGTTCATGCCAAATTGGCATGAACCAGCCATTTTTGTTTTGTTTTGTGTTTTTGAGACAGAGTCTTGCTCTGTCGCCCAGGGTAGAGTGCAGTGGTGTGACCTCAGCTCACTTCAACCTCTGCTTCCCAGGTTCCAGCAATTCTCTTGCCTCAGTCTCCTGAGTAGCTGGGATTACAGGTACACATCTCCACACCCAGCGAATTTTTGTATGTTAGTAGAGATGGGGTTTCACCATGTTGGCCAGGCTGGTCTTCAACTCCTGACCTCAAGTGATCTGCCTGCCTTGGCCTCCCAAAGTGCTAAGATTACAGGCGTGAGTCACCGCATCCATCCTAAATGTTATATGTCCCAAAAAAATAATTTTTAAAATGATAATGAAAGATTTGAGCTTTCTGGGAACCTCTGAGTTTTTTGCTATCAGGCTGAAACACCTATACACTATACCTGATCCAGACTTTTTAGCGACAATGTCTTCAGATTCTTCTTACACAAGTAGGTGATAAAAAACTTAAAATCAGCCAGGCACGGTGGCTCATTCCTTTAACCCCAGCACTTTGGGAAGCCAAGGCAGGAGGATTGCTTGAGTCCAGGATATTAAGACCAGCATGGGCAACATGGTGAAACCCTGTCTCTACTAAAAATAGAAAAATTAGCCAAGCATGGTAGTGTAACACCTATAGTCCCAGCTGCTAGGGAGGCTGAGGTGGGAGGATTTATTGAGCCTGTGAGGTTGAGGCTGCAGTGAACCAAGATCATGCCACTACACACCAGCCTGGGAGTCAGAGCTAGACCCTATCTCAAAAAAGAAGAAAAAGTTGTCCAGGCGCGGTGGCTCACGCCTGTAATCGCAGCACTTTGGGAGGCCAAGGCGGGCAGATCACCTGAGGTCAGGAGTTTGAGACCAGCCTGGCTAACATGGTGAAACCCCGTTTCCACTAAAAATACAAAAGATTAGCCGGGTGGTGTGCACCTGTAATCCCAGCTACTTGGGAGGCTGAAGCAGGAGAATCTCTTGAACCTGGGAGGCAGAGGTTGCAGTGAGCCAAGATCGCGCCATTGCACTCCAGTTTGGGCAATAAGAGCGAAACTCCATCTCAAGAAAAAAAAAAAAAATAGGTTAAACCAGTTTTAGGACCGTTCAAAAATTTACCATCAGGCACAGTAGTGGTTGTAGTCCCAGGTACTTGGGAAGCTGAGACAGCAGAATTGCCTGAGACAGACACATTCCCTGTAGTCCCAGGTACTTGGGAAGCTGAGACAGCAGAATCGCTTGAACCCAGAAGTTTGAGTCCAGCCTAAGCAACATAGCAAGACCCCCAATCTGAAAAGAAAAAATACATTACCATTGAACTGATGAAATGGATAAAATATGGTATATCCATACATTAAGATATTCAGCCATAAAAAGGAATAGGTAGGCCGGGCGCGGTAGCTCACGCCTGTAATCCCAGCACTTTGGGAGGCCGAGGCAGGCAGATCACGAGGTCAGGAGTTTGAGACCAGCCTGGACAACAAGGTGAAACCCCATCTCTACTAAAAATACAATCAGCCAGGCATGGTGGTGCAAGCCTGTAGTCCCAGCTACTCAGGAGACTTAAGGCAGGAGAATCGCTTGAACCCGGGAGGCGGAGGTGGCGATGAGCTGAGATCGTGCCACTGCACTCCAGCCTGGGCAACAGTGCGAGACTCCGTCTCAGAAAAGAAAAAAAAAAAAGGAATAGTTAATGCTACTACATGAATAAATCTTGAAAACATTATGCTAAGGGAAAGAAGCCAGACACAAAAAGAGGGCTGTCGCAGGAGTCTATTTAAATGAAATGTCCAGAAGAGGCAAATCCATACAGACAAAAAGTAGGCTAGTGATTACAAGGTGCTTGAGGGCAGGGGAAATGGAGAGTGGCTGCTAACAGGTACAGAGTTTTGTGGGGTTTGGGGTTTGGCTTTTGTTTGGGTTGTTTTGTGTTTTGTTTTTGTTTTTGTTTCTAGACAGGGTCTCACTCCAGTTGCCCAGACTGGAATGCAGTGGTGTGATCTCGGCTCACTGCAGCCTCGACTTCCCAGGCTCAGGTGATTCTCCCACCTCAGCCCCCCAAGTAGCTGGAACTACAGACATAAGCCACCACGCCTGACTAAATTTTTTTGTGCTTTTTGTAGAGACAGGGTTTCATCATACTGCCCAGGCGTGGTCTCAAACTCCTGGGCCCAAGCAGTCCTTCCCCATCAGCCTTCCAAAGTGCTGAGATTACAGGTGTGAGCCACTGCACATGGCCCAGAGTTTATTTTTTAGGTGATGAAAATGTAGAACTCAATAGTGGTGATAGATGTCTAACTCTGTGAAAACCATTAAATTGTTCACTTTATGTTAAATAAATCTTTAAAAAAATAATTTATGCCGGGTGCAGTGGCCCATGCATGTAATCTCAGAAACTCAGGAGGCTGAGGTAGGAGGATCACTTGAGCCCAGGGGTTTGAGGCTGCATTGAGCTATGATTATGCCACTGTACTCCAGCCTGGGTGACAGAGCAAGACTCCATTTCTTAAAAACTGAAAAAATAATTATTACCATTGAAGTAAAATTTAAAGAATCTAAGCCTGGGCAACATGGCAAAACCTCATCTCTACTAAAAATACCAAAAATTAGCCAGGCGTGATGGCATGTGCCTGTAGTCCCAGCTACTGAGAAGGCTGAGGTGGGAGAATTGCCTGAGCCCAGGAGGTCAAGGCTGCAGTGATCACACCACTGTACTGCAGCCTGGCCAAGTGGAGTGAGACCCTATCTCGACGACAACAACAAAAAAGAATCTAGCAATTCTTCCTTTAACTAACAAATGTGAATTTTTTTTTCTTTCTTTTTTTTTGGGGGACGAGTCTTGCTTTGTCGCCCAGACTGGAGTACAGTGATCTCAGCTCACTGCAGCCTCCACCACCCAGGTTCAAGCGGTTCTGTGATTCTCCTGCCTCAGCCTCCCAAGCAGCTGGGACTACAGGTGTGCACCACCACATCTGGCTAATTTTTGTATTTTTTCAGTAGAGACCGGGCTTCACCACATTGGCCAGGCTGGTCTCAAACTCCTGACCTCTGGTGATCCACCTGCCTCAGCCTCCCAAAGCACTGGGATTATAGGCGTGAGCCACCATGGCTGACCAACAAACATAAAATTTCTTATAATGTGAATGGATTTCTAATCCAGTTGAAATATTTTATATCAAATATTTCAAAATAATGAAGCTATAATTTGCAGCATATTACATGTAAGAACAGTCACCCTGCTCACAGCTTGGACTCCACTAAGAGGTACTTCATCCAAAAAAGTCGTAAGTATTCAGCATATGTAAAGCAGAGATCTGGGCTGTCTGAGGCTGTATCTGGAAGCAGCCCTGGCCCAGTCTTCAGCCCCCATGACACCTATGGCTAGCAGCCCTTACACATCTGAAACACCAACCACTCTAGCAATTCCACGTCTGCCTTGTCTTTCATGTGAAACTGTGCTCAACTGCTGCCACTGAAGTAGATGACCAAATGGTAACATCCCTCCTCCGTGTTTCAGTGAGCTCTTGAAAAATAATTCTAGATCTTCCGACCTTAAATACCCTAATTGAAATACCATTTAGGGTATTTAATTTAGGGTCATAAGATCTAGAATTATACTGGTAAGAATTATTCTGGACATAAAAATTTGTGTGACTGGTCAGGTATAGTGGCTCATGCATGTAATCCTAGCACTTCGGGGGGCTGAGGTGGGAGGATCACTGGAGGCCAGAAGTTCAAGACCAACCTGGACAACATAGCTAGATCCCCATCTCTACAAAAAAAATTATATTAGGTGTTATGGTACACACATACAGTCCCAGCTACATAGGAGGTTGAGGTGGCAGGATCATTTGAGCCCAAGAGTCCGAGGCCCAAAGCTACAACAAGCTATGATCACACCACTACACTCTTCAGTGACAAGGGCAAGACCCTGTCTCAAAAAAAAAAGTATCTGTCACTATGTAATATTGATTTATATATATAACCAATTTTTAAACCCCATTGGTACTGAATGGTTGTCACTAAATACTACGTTTTCCTAGGAAACAAAGTTGAAAGTGGGAAGCCTACAAGGTTAGAACAAACATTTTTATTAAAATATTCATCTTGGAGGGGCAAGGGGAGGGAAGAGCATCAGGATAAACAGCTAATGCATGCAGAGCTTAATACCTAAGTGATGGGTTAATAGGTGCAGCAAACCACCATGGCACACATTTACCTATGTAACAAACCTGCACGTTCTGCACAGTTCTGCACATGTATCCTGGAACTTAAAAAAATGGCCGGGCACGGTGGCTCATGCCTGTAATTCTAGCACTTTCGGAGGCCAAGGTGGGTGGATTGCCTGAGCTTGAGTTTGAGACTAGCTTGGTCAACATAGTGAAACCCCATCTCTACTAAAATACAAAAAACAACAACAACAACAACAATATATTGGGCATAGTGGTGGGAGCCTGTGGTCCCAGCTACTGGAGAGGCTAAAGCAGGAGAATTGCTTGAACTTGAGAGGTGGAAGTTGCAGTGAGCCAAGATCAAGTCACTGCACTCCAGCCTAGGAGACAGAGCGAGACTCCATCTCAAAAAAAAAAAAAAAAATTAAAACTTTTAAAACTTCACATTTTAGCAATTAAATAAAAAAAATACTCATCTTTTTGAAAGATGTTATTAAATATTCTATTGAGGCCAGGTGTGGTGGCTCACACCCCTAATCCCAGCACTTTGGGAGGCTGGGGCAGGCGGATCACCTGAGGTCAGGAGTTATAGAGCAGCCTGGCCAACATGGTGAAACCTCCTCTCTACTAAAAATACAAAAATTAGCCAGGCATGGCCAGGCGCGGTGGCTCAGGCCTGTGATCTCAGCACTTTGGGAGGCCAAGGTGGGTGGATCAGGAGGTCAGGAGAGATCGACACCATCCTGGCTAACACAGTGAAACCCCGTCTCTACTAAAAATACAAAAAAAAAAAAATTAGCCGGGCGTGGTGGTGGGCGCCTGTAGTCCCAGCTACCCGGGAGGCTGAGGCAGGAGAATGGGGTAAACCCGGGAGGCGGAGCTTGTAGTGAGCCGAGATTGCACCACTGCACTCCAGCCTGGGCAACAGAGCGAGACTCCCTCTCAAAAAAAAAAAAAAAAATATATATATATATATATATATATATATATTTTCTCACTCATAAGTGAGAGCTGAACATTGAGTACACATGGATCCAAAGAAGGGAACAAGAGATACCGGTGCCTACTGGAGGCTGAAACGAGGGTGAGGATCGAAAAACCAGCTCTCAGGTACTAGGCTCATTACCTCAGTGACAAAATAATCTGCACACCAAACTCCCATGATGAGCAGTTTACTCATGTACCAATCATGCACAGGTGCCCTTTGAACTGAAAAATTTGAAAGAAAGAAAAATGCGTAAAATTGGGAAATTGCATGTGCATTTTGCCACAACAATTTTTTTTTTTTGAGACAGAGTCTTGCTCTGCAGCCCAGGCTGGAGTGCAGTGGCGCGATCTCGGCTCACTGCAAGCTCCACCTCCCGGGTTTATGCCATTCTCCTGCCTCAGCCTCCTGAGTAGCTGGCACTACAGGCACCGGCCACCACGCCCTGCTAATTTTTTGTATTTTTTAGTAGAGACGGGGTTTCACCGTCTTAGCCAGGATGGTCTCAACCTCCTGACCTCGTGATCCACCCACCTCGGCCTCCCAAACTGCTGAAATTACAGGCTTGAGCCAACGCGCCCAGCAATAACAATTTTTAATAAAGTAACTATATCTGCGGAAGGCTGAGGCAGGAGAATTGCTTGAACCCAAGAGGCAGAGGTTGTGGTGAGCTGAGATGGCGCCATTGCACTCCAGCCTGGGCAACAAGAGCAAAACTGTCTCAAAACAACAACAACAACAACAACAAAAACACTATATCTGCATGTGGGCAACAGGAAGAGGAGGACTAAAGGCAGATTGAGGTTGACAGTATTTAAGTAACTAAAATGAGAATAAAATCAAATAGCAGGAATTTGGCCAGGCGTGGTGTCTCGCGCCTGTAACACCACCACTTTGGGAGGCCGAGACAGGCAGAATACCTGAGGGCAGGAGTTCAAGACAAGCCTAGACAATATGGTGAAACCCCGTCTCTACAATAAATAAATAAATAAATAAATAAATAAATAAATAAATAAATAAATAAAATTAAAAATGGTGGTGGTGACCACCTGTAGTCTCAGCTACTTGGGAGGCTGAAGCATGAGAACCAGGAGGCAGAGGTTGCAGTAAGCCGAGATCACACCACTGCACTTTGCCAGCCTGGGTGACAGAGTGAGACTCTGTTTCAAAAAAATACAAAAAATGAAAACAAAAACCAAGAGTTTATAATCTCATGGTCCCCTGCAATAATTAGATTATTATGTCTGAAGTATCATGTGCATTTTGGGGCACCTGTTTTTAAAAAGATATGCCGGCTGGGCACGGTGGCTCACGCCTGTATTCCCAGCACTTTGGGAGGCCAAGGTGGGCGGATTACCCAAGGTCAGGAGCTCTAGACAAGCCTGACCAACATGGCAAAATCCTGTCTCTACTAAAAATACAAAAATTAGCGAGGCATAATGGCGGGTGCCTGTAATCCCAGCTACTCGGGGAGGCTGACGCTTGGACCCGGAGGCAGAGGTTGCAGTGAGACCAGATCGCGCCACTGCACTCCAGCCTGGGCAAGACTCAGTAACAAAAAGAAAAAAAAGAATGTTAAGTAAATAGAATCACATCATATAGTGTGTAACCTTGAGGGACTGGCTTTTTTTTTTTTTTAATTCAGCAGAATTCTCTGGAGATTCCTCCCGTTGTTGCATATCAATAGTTCATTCCTTTTTATTGCAGAGTGGTATGGATTTACCAGTTTAGCCACTCATCCGTTGAAGGATATCTGGCTATTAAGAATAAAACTGCTATAAATGTTTATGCATGGGTTTTATGTAAATAGAGGTCTTCATTTCTCTGGAATAAATGCCAGGAGTGCAATAGCTGGGGTTTTCTGTTTCTGTTTTTGTTCTCTTTTAGAGTCAAGACCTCACTCTAGTGCCTAGGCTAGAATGCAGTGGTACAATCACAGCTCACTGCAGCCTCAAATTCCTGGGCCCAGGTGATCCTCCAGCCTCAGCCTCCTGAGTAGCTAGGAGTACAGGCACCTGCTACCACACTCAGTGAAATGTGTGTGTGTGTGTGAGAGAGAGAGGGAGAGTTTAGAGACAGGGTGGAGAGTCTTGCTATGTTGCCCAGGCTAATCTCAAACTCCTAGTCTCAAGCAGTCCTCCCACCTCTGCCTGCTTTATTTTGTAAAAAATACAAAAAGTAGCCAGGCATGGTGGCGCGCACCTGTAGTCCTAGCTACTCAGGAGGCTGAGGTGGGAGGATCGCTTGAGCCTGTGGCTGTCAAGGCTGCAGTGATCCATGATCACGCTACTGCACACCATGCACACCAGTCTGGGCAACGAGAGTGATACCCTGTCTAAAAAAAAAAAACCACTACCGCCAGGCCCAGTGGTGCATGCCTGTAATCCCAGCACTTTGGGAGGCTGAAGCAGCTGTATCACCTGAGGTCAGGAGTTTGAAACCAGCCTGACCAACATGGTGAAACCCCTATTAAATCTCTACTAAATACAAAAAATTAGCCAAGTGTGGTGGTGCATGCCTATAATCCCAGCTACTTGGGAGGCTGAGGCAGGAGAATTGCTTGAACCCAGGAGGCGGAGGTTGCAGTGAGCCGAGATCACACCATTGCACTCCATCCTGGGCAACAGAAGCAAAACTCCATTAAAAAAAAATACTGGCAAAGATACTGGCAAACTTTTTCCAAAGTGACTGTACCATTTTGCATTTCTACCTGCAATGTATGAGTGATTCCGTTTTTCCACATCCTCACCAGCATTTTGTGTTGTCATAATTTTTTTGTTTTTGTTTTTGTTTGTGTTTAGGTGTTTTTGGCCATTCTGATGGGTAGTGATATCTCATTGTGGTTTTAATTTGCATTTCTCTGATGGCTAATGGTGTTGAACATCTCCATCTGCTTACTTGCCATTAGTATTATATATATCCTCTCCAATGAAATATCTTTTCATGCCATTTGCTCATGCTCTAATTGGATTGTTTTTTGATAGCTGAATTTTAAGAATTTTTTCTTTATATATTCTGCCTATTAGTGCCTTGTCAGATATGTGGTTTGCAAATACTTTCTCCCACTCTGTAGCTATCTGTTCCTCCTCTTAACTGGCCCTTTCACCAAGCAAAAATTTTAAATTCTAATGTTCAATTTATCAATTGTTCCACTTACAGATCATGCTATTTATTGGTGCCAAGTCTAAGAATTCTGTCTGACCCTAGATTCTGCAAATCTTCTCCTCTTTCATTCTAAGTTTGTTTTATTATTATTATTATTTTTGGCTTGTTTGTTATTGTTTTTGAGACAGAGTCTCACTCTGTCACCCAGGCTATAGTGCAGTGGCACTATCTCGGCTCGCTGCAACCTCTGCCTCCCAGGTTCAAGTGATTCTCATGCCTCTCAGACTCCCAAGGAGCTGGGATTACAGGCGCCCACCATCATGCCTGGCTAATTTTTGTATTTTTAATAGAGATCAGGTTTCTCCATGTTGGCCAGGCTGGTCTCGCCTGGCCGTCATTCTAAAAGTTTGATAGTTTTAGGTTTAAGTTCTTGATACAGGTTGAGTTAATTTTTGAATAACATGTGAGACATAGGTCGAGGGTTTTTTGTTTTGGTTTGGTTTTTGTTTGCCTATAGATGTTCAATTGCTCCAGCACCATTTGTTAAAAATGGTGTGTTTTTCCTCTACGGAATTACTTTTGTACCTCTGTCAAAATTCAGTTGGGCATATTTGAGTGAGTCTTTTTCTGGGTTCCTCTGTTCTGTTCCTCTGATCTACGTGTCTGTCCTCCACCAACACCAGTCTTGATTACTGCAGCTGTAAAAAATAAGTCTTGAAAGCATGTAAAGAGATTCCTCCCACTTTATTCTTCCTTTTCAAAATTGTTTTAGCTATTCTAGTCCCTTTGCCTTTTAATATAAATTTTAGAATAGGCCAGGCTCGGTGACTCATGCCTATAATCCCAGCACTTTGGGAGGCATAGGCAGGCAGATCACCTGAGGTCAGGAGTTTGAGACCAGCCTGGCCAACATGGTGAAACCCCATCTCTACTAAAAAAATACAAAAATTAGGCCGGGCGCGGTGGCTCAAGCCTGTAATCCCAGCACTTTGGGAGGCCGAGACAGGCGGATCACGAGGTCAGGAGATCGAGACCATCCTGGCTGACACGGTGAAACCCCGTCTCTACTAAACAATACGAAAACTTAGCCGGGCGAGGTGGCGGGCGCCTGTAGTCCCAGCTACTCGGGAGGCTGAGGCAGGAGAATGGCGTAAACCCGGGAGGTGGAGCTTGCAGTGAGCTGAGATCCGGCCACTGCACTCCAGCCTGGGCGACAAAGCGAGACTCCGTCTCAAAAAAAAAAAAAAAAAAAAATACAAAAATTGGCTTAGGTGCGGTGGCTCACGCTTGTAACCTCAGCACTTTGGGAGGCCGAGGCAGGCAGATCACCTGAGGTAAGGAGTTTGAGACCAGCCTGACCAACATGGTAAAATCCCGTCTCTACTAAAAATACAAAAATTATCTGGGCGTGGTGGCGGGCGCCTGTAGACCCAGCTACTAGGGAGGGTGAGACAAGAGAATTGCTTGAACCTGGGAGGCAGAGGTTGCAGTGAGCCAAGATCATGTCACTACACTCTAGCCTGGGCGACAGAATGAGACTCCATCTCAAAAAAAAAAAAAAAAAAAAATTAGCCGGGCATGGTGGCGTGCGCCTGTAATCCCAGCTACTTGGGAAGCTGAGGCAGGAGAATCACTTGAACCTGGGAGGTGGAGATGGCAGTGAGCTGAGATCCCGCCACTCCACTTCAGCCTGGGTGACAGAGGGAGACTCTGTCTCAAAAAAGAAAAATAATAATAATCTTGTCTATAAATAAAAAAAAACTTACTGGGATTTTGATAAGAATTCTGTTAAACTGTATATCAATTTGGTGAAAACTGACATCTTTACAATGTTGAATCTTCCAACCTATGAACACCGTGTGTCTATTTATTTTTTTAAAAATGTTTAGACCAGGTATAGTAGCTCATGCCTGCCATCTCAGCACTTTGGGAGGCTGAGGAGCGATGATTGCTTGAGGCCAGGAGTTAGAGGCCAGCCTGGGCAACTTAGTGAGACCAATCTCTACAAAAAATACCAAAAAATTAGCCGGGCATGGTGACACACGCCTATAGTCCCAGCTACTTGGGACGCTGAAGGAGGATTGCTTGAGCCCAGGAGTCCAAGGCTGGAGGGAGCTGAGATCACACACCACTGCACTTCAGCCTGGGCAACAAAGGGAGATTGTGTCTCAAAAATATACATATATTGTTTATTTCTCTTATCAGTGTTGTGTAGTTTTCCGCACACAAGTCTGAAATACGTTGTTAGATTTACACCTAACTATTTCACTTTTTGGATGATTAGAAATGGCATATTCCTTTCAATTTCAGTGTCCACATGTTCTTAGCTAGTGTATACAAATACAATTGATTTTTGTATGTTTATCATGTATTCTGTAACCTTGCTGAACTCATTTAGTTGTAAGAGTTTTGCTAGATTCCTTGAGATTTTCTACATAAACCGTGTGTTGTCTAAAAATGAACAGTTTTATTTCTTCCTTTGCAAACTGTATGCCTTTTACTTCCTTTTTTTTTTTTGAGATGGAGTCTCGGTCTGTCACCCAGGTTGGAGTGCAATGGCGCGATCTGGGCTCACTGCAACATCCACCTCCTGGTTCAAGTGATTCTCCTGCCTCAGCCTCCTCAGCCTCCCGAGTAGCTGGGATTACAGGTGTACACCACCACACCTGGCTAATTTTTGTATCTTTGGTAGAAACGGTCTCACCATGTTGGTCAGGCTGGTCTGGAACTCCTGATCTCAGGTGATCCACCTGCCTCAGCCTCCCAAAGTGCTGGGATTACAGGCGTGAGCCACTGCACCCGGCTACTTCCTTTTTTTTTTTTTTTGGTCTTGTTCCACTGACTAGAGGTTCCAGTGCTATAATGAATAAGAGTGAAAGAGTGATGAGGCCTTTCTTGCCTTGTTCCCAATTTTAGGAGAAAGTATCCAGCGTTTCACCATTAAGTACACTTGTCCCTTGATGTCCATGGGAGATTGGCTTCAGGATCCCCAACATATACCAAAATCCTGGGATCTTCAAGTCCCTGAGATAAAATGGTGTAGTATTTGCATATAACCTAGGCATATCTTCCTGCATACTTTAAATTATCTCTAGATTACTTATAATACAATGTAAACGCTATGTAAATAGTTGACATACCATATAGTCTAGGTAGGAAATAATGACAAGGAAAAAAAGGCTGTACGTGTTCAGTACAAACACAACATCCTTATTGGGGTTTTTTTCCCCAAGTATTTTTGATCCCTTGTTGGTTGAATCCACAGATACGGAGGACCAGGTGTATAACATTGGCGGTAGGGTTTTTGTACATGCTCCTTATCAAATTGAGGAAGTTCCTCTTCTATTCCTATTTTTCTGAGAATTTATATCATGAATGGATGTTTAATTTTGCAAATGTTTTGTGAGCACCTATTGATATAATCATGTGATTTTTCTTCGAGTCATTAATATGGAAGAATCCATTGATTTATTTTGAAATACTGAACCAGCCTTGCATCCCTGGAAAAACCCCCACTTGGTCATGATGAATAATTATTTTTATAAATTGTTGGATTATATTTGCTAATTTTGTCCCATTAACAAAAATTTTTTAAATTTTTGTAGGTATTATTTGCTAATATTTTGTTGAGGATTTTTGTGTGTATATTCATGAGAGTTATTGTTTCCGTAGCTTTCTTTTTTGTACTCTGTGTGGTTTTGTTATCAGGGTAAAACTAGCTTCATAAAATTATACATGATCCTCAACTTTTTGTTTTTTCCTTTGAGACAATTTCTGGGTCTATTGCCCAGGCTGAGGGCAGTAGCACCATCTCAGCTCACTGCAATTTCTACCTCCCGGGCTCACACCTATAATCCCAGCACGTTGGGAGGCCAAGGAGGGCAGGAGTTCGAGACCAGCCTGGACAACATGGCAAAGCCCCGCCTCTGCTAAAAATACAAAAATTAGCCGGGCATGGTGGCATGCATCTGTAGTCCCAGCTACTCAGGAGGCTGAGGCACAAGAATCGCTTGAAGCCGGGAGGCAGAGTTTGCAGTGAGCCGAGATCACACCACTGCACTCCAGCCAGGGCAACAGAGTGAGATTCTGTCTCAAAAAATAAATAAATAATAAAAAGTTATATGGCTATTCAAATTATCTATTTTGTCTTGGATGAGCTGTAGTAATTTGTGTTTTTTGAGAAAGTGATCAATTTTGTCTGAGTCATTACATTTTTTTTCCTTTTTTTTTTGAAACAGGGTCTCACTCTGTTACCCAGGCGGTAGTGCAGTGGGGCAATCATGGCTCACTGCAGCCTCGACCTCCCAGGCTCAAGAGATCCTCCCACCTCAGCCTCCCATGTAGCTTAGACCACAGGTGTGTGGCACCATGCCTGGCTAATTTTTTTTTATTTTTTGTGAGGCAGGGTCTCATTATGTTGCCCAGACCAGTCAACTCCTATGTTCAAGCAATCCTCCCACTTTGGCCTCCCAAAGTGCTTGGATTACAGGTGTGGGCTACCACACCTGGCTTGGACTTATCTATTTCTTCTTTTAGGTCTATCAGTTTTCACTTCACGTTTTGCAGTGCTGTGTTTTAGTGCGTACACATTTAGGATTGCTATGTCTTCTTAGTGGATTGACTCTTACAGCGTTGTATAATGTCCCGCTCTTTCTATGTTAATCTTCTTTGCTCCAAAGTCCACTTTAGTTTATTTTAGTATAGTCACTCTTGCTTTCCTTTGATGAATGCTTGTATGACATAACTTTTTCCATCCTTTTACTTGCAACTTGCCTATATCATATTTGTAGTGAATTTCTTGCAGATAGTATACAACTGTTTTTTTTTTTTAATCCACTCTGCCAATTTCTGTCTTTTAATTGGTATATTTAGACTATTTACATTTAATGTAATTGTTGATATGTTAGGGCCAAAGTCTGTCATTTTTTTTTATTTTAATTTTTTCTATTTTTCTAATCAGCTTCCTCAGGTTGAAGTGATTATTTTATTTCATTTTTTTTTTTTGAGACGGAGCTTTGCTCTTGTTGCCCAGGCTGGAGTGCAATGGTGCGATCTCAGCTCACTGCAAGCTCTGCCTCCCGGGTTTACGCCATTCTCCTGCCTCAGTCTCCTGAGTAGCTGGGATTACAGGCGCCCACCACCACGCCTGGCTAATTTTTTGTATTTTTAGTAGGGACGGGGTTTCACTGTGTTAGCCAGGATGGTCTCGATCTCCTGACCTCCCGCCTCAGCCTCCCAAAGTGCTGGGATTACAGGCGTGAGCCACTGCCCCCAGCTCTTTGTATAGCTTTTTAAGTGGCTGCTCTTATATACATGACTTATGACAGTCTACTAATGTCATCATTTTACCAGTTTGAGAGAAATATAAAAACTTTACATCCTTCTGTGTCCCTTCACCCTTCCCAGTTTATAATTGTTTGAAATATTTTCTCCACACAGACTTAGGACTATATTAGATGATACTATAATTTTTTTTTTTTTTGGAGACAAAGTCTCGCTCTGTCATCCAGGCTGGAGCGCAGTGGCATGATCTCAGCACACTGCCACCTCTGCATCCCGGGTGCAACCTCTGCCTCCCAGGTTCAAACGATTCTTCGGCCTCAGCCTCCCGAGTAGCTGGGACTACAGGCATGTGCCACCATACCTGGCTAATATTTTGTATTTTTAGTAGAGATAGGGTTTCACTGAGATGGGGTTTCACCATGTTAGCCAAGATGGTCTCAATCTCTTGGCCTCGTGATCTGCCTGCCTTGGCCTCCCAAAGACCTGGGAATGCTGTAATTTTTATTTTAGGCCAGGTGCAGTGGCTCATGCCTGTAATCCCAGCACTTTGGGAGGCCAAGGCGGACAGATCACCTGAGATCAGGAGTTCGAGACCAGCCTGGCCAACAAGGTGAAACCCTATCTCTACTAAAAAAAAAAAAAAAAATTAGCCGGGCATGGTGGCACATGCCTGTAATCCCAGCTACCTGGGAGGCTGAGGCATGGGAACTGCTTGAACCCGGGAGGTGGAAGTTGTAGTGAGCTGAGATTACACTACTGCACTCCAGCCTGGGCAACAGAGCAAGACTCTGTCTCCAAAAAAAATTTTTTACTTCAACTGTCAAACATAATTTAGAAAACTCAAGAGAAGAAAAGCTTATTGTATTTGCCCATATTTTTACTTTCTGAGTTTGTTTTTTCTTTCTAATTTTCCAAAGTCCTTGTTTTATTGTTTTCTTTCTTTTTAGAGAACTTCTTTTAGCCCTTTCTGGGGGAAGGCCTACTGGTGACATATTCTCTGTCACTCCACTGAGATCGTGCCACTGCACTCCAGCCTGGGTGACAGAGCGACAGAGACAACCAAATGTCTTGATTCCCCCTTGATTCCTGAAGGACATTTTCACTACATGCAGCGTTCTGAGTTGACAAGTGTTTTTTTGTATTCGCTTTTTGCATGAAAAACATTTTGCCACTTCTGCTGGCCTTTGTGGTTTGTGGTAAGAAATCTGCCATTCAAATGATTTTTCCTCTTTAGGTAAGGTGTTTTCTCTGGCTGCTTTCGAAATTTCTTCTCTCTTTAGTTTTCAGAAGTTTAATTGTGATGTGTTGTGGTATGGGTTTCTGTGGGTGTATTCTGTGTAGTGTTTGCTTAGCTTCTTGAATCTACAGATTTTTCTTGCCAAAGTTGGCGAGTATGCAGCCTTTATTTCGCCAACTAACTTTTCAACCTGGCCCTCTTTATCCTCTCCTCCTGGAACCCTGATGACACAAATATTAGATCTTCTGTAGTATTTCCACAGGTCCACAGGCTGTTTTTAATTTTGTTTTCAGTCTATTTTCTCTTTCTTGTTCAGATCGGGTAATTTCTGTTGTTCTGGTTTCTTGTTTGTTTTTTGGAGACAGTCTCACTCTGTTGCCCAAGCTGGAGTGCAGTGGTGCAATCTCAGCTCACTGCAAGGTCTGCCTCCCAGGTTCAAGTGATTCTCCTGCCTCAGCCTCCCAAGTAGCTGGGAATACAGGCACGCACCATCACACCTGGCTAATTTTTTGTACTTTTAGTAGGCACAGGGTTTCACCATGTTGCCCAGGCTGGTCTCAAACTCCTGAGCTCAGACAATCCGCCTGCCTCAGCTTCCCAAAGTGCTGGGATTAGAGGTGTGAGCCACCACATCCAGCCTTATTTCTATTGTTCTATCCTCCAGTTCAGTTATTTTTTTTTCTTCTGTCACTTCCATGTCTTTTTTTCCTCCCAGCTTCTGTTGGGAAAAATGTCACTTCCATTCTGTTGTTGATCCCATCCACTGAGAGTTTTTTAATTCAGTTATTTGCATTTTTCAGTTCTAAGACTTCCATTTGGTTCTTTTTTCTTTTTCTTTTCTTTTCTTTTTTTTTTTTTTTTTGAGACAGAGTCTTTCTCTGTTGCCCAGGTTGGAGTGCAGTGGCACAATCTCAGCTCACTGCAACCTCTGCCTCCTGGGTTCAAGTCATTCTCCTACCTTAGCCTCCCAAGTAGCTGGGATTACAGGCACAAGCCACCATACCTGGCTAATTTTTTATATTTTTGGTAGAGATGGGGTTTCACCATGTTGGCCAGGCTGGTCTCGAACTCCTGACCTCAAGTGATCCACCTGCTTTGGCCTCCCAAAGTGCTGGGATTATAGGCACAAGCCACCCTGCCTGGCAGATACCTGAGCTAAAAATACTAAAACTTACCCAGGTGTGGTGGGGGGTGCCTATAATCCCAGCTACAGGGGAGGCTGCAGAAGGAGAATTGCTTGAACCCAGGAGGTGGAGGCTGCAGTGAGCTGAGATTAGACCACTGCACTCCAGCCTGGGCAACAGAGCAAGACTCTCAAAAAAAAAACAAAAAAAAACAAAAAAAAACCCTTCAATGCCTTCCCATAAGATCTACAATAAAATAGATGCTCTGGCCCCTGCCTGCCTCTCTGACATCTCTTACTACTTTCTGCTTGCTCAGTAAGCTCCAAATTTCTTTACTCAACACATAATGAGCACATACAATGTACCAGTTTTTGTTACCAATAAACAAATCAAAATTTCCTCTTCTTGCTGAGGACACACAAAAAACAATAATCCTAATATACAAGTAAATGTCAAAATACGTTTGTTTGTTAGGAGATAGGGTCTTTCTCTGTCACTCAGGCTGGAGCACAGTGGTGCAATTTCAGCTTACTACAGCCTCGAATTCCCAAGTTCAAGGGATTCTCCCACGTCCTTAGCCTCCTGAGTAGCTGGGACCACATGCCCAACTTAGAAAAGATATTTTCAAAGGTATATGTAAATTGGATGGGGAAGCAGATCATGTAGGGCCATTTAAACAACTTCAGCTTAAATGTCACTCTTCATAGAAACCTTATTTAATCACCCAATTTACTGTGGCCTCCTTCTCCTCTCAATCTCATTACCTTGTTTTCTTCATAGCACTTATTAATACCTGACACTTTGTTGTTGTTGTTGAGAATGAGTCTCACTCTGTCATCCAGGCTGGAGTGCAGTGGCACAATCTCGGCTCACTGCAACTGCCATGTTCCAGGTTCAAGCAATTCTCCTGCCTCAGCCTCCCAAGTAGCTGGGATTACAGGTGCCCACCACCACGCCCAGCTAATTTTTATATTTTTAGTAGAGACGGGGTTTCGCCATTTAGGCTGGGCTAGTCTCGAACTCCTGACCTCAGGTAATTCACCCGCGTCGGCCTCCCAAAGTGCTGGGATTACAGGCATGAGCCACTGTGCCCAGCCAGAGACTTTTTTCAATGCAGCATTTTTTATTAATTTATTATGAGATAGGGTCTTACTCTGTCACCCAGGCTGGTATGCAGTGGCACCATCTCAGCTCACTGCAACCTCCATGTACAGGGTTCAGGTAATCCTCCCCCTTCAGCCTCCAGAGTAGCTGGGACTACAGGCATGTGCCACCTTGCCTAGCTAATTTTTGTATTTTTTTGTAGAGACGACGTTTCGCCATGTTGGCCAGGCTGGTCTGGAACTCCTGGACTCAAGTGATCAGCCTGCCTTGGCCTCCCAAAGTGCTGGGATTACAGGCCTGAGCCACCCTCCCTGGCAGATACCTGAAACTTTTTATTTATTTATTTATTTTTGAGATAGACTCTCGCTTTGTTGCCCAGGCTGAAGTGCAGTGGCACTATCTCGGCTCACTGGAACCTCCACCTCCTGGGTTCAATCCATTCTCCTGCCTCAGCCTCCCCAGTAGCTGGGACTACAGGTGCCTGCCACCACGCCCGGCTCATTTTTGTTTTTGTACTTTTAGTAGAGATGGGCTTTCACCATGTTGGTCAGGCTGGTCTCTTAACTCCTGACCTCTGGTGATCCGCCTGCCTTGGCCTCCCAAAGTGCTGGGATTACAGGCGCGAGACACCTTGACTGGCCCTGAGACTTCCTGATGTATTTATTTGTTGACTTGTGTCTTATTCCCTAACTAGGGGTTTGACTGTTATTATGTCTCTTCTGTTTAAAATAGAACCTGGTAAATATCAATACTTTTGTTGAATGATGGATAAGTATGTCCTCAATACCTTAATTTACAATGGGTTTCTAGTATTCCTGTCAGGGCCTGTAGGCGCACAATAAATTAACAACAGAAATTTTAACATAAAGTCATTACAACTTGGGCTAAAAAAAACTTTGTAGGGTTCTTGTAGCCCTTTAAGGTCTGTCTCACACAATTTTTCTTTCCAAGTCTGGATAAAGCTGTGGTGGTGTTTTCCCGGATCTGTTGTGCCTGTTTATGACTAACAAATAAACAAATGGCAATTCTTTCTCTTTTATTATTATTTTTTTGGGAACGGAGTCTCACTCTGTCACCCAAGCTGGAGTACAGTGGCTCAATCTCAGCTCACTGTCACCTCCGCCTCCCGGGTTCAAGAGAATCTCCTGCCTCAGCCTCCCGAGTAGCTGGGACTACAGGCGCGTGCCACCACGCCCAGCTAATTTTTGTATTTTTAGTAGAGATGCAGTTTCGCCATGTTGGCCAGGCTGGTCTCGAACTTCCGACCTCAGGTGACCGACCCGCCTCGGCCTTCCAAAATGCTGGGATTACAGGCGTGAGCCACCGCGCCTGGCCAATTCTTTCTCTTTAGCAATAGTGTCAGCACACTCCATTACTCTCCAGTTATCTTTTAAGAGAAAATAAAAGGCTTCAAATCACCTGTACCAGATCTAAGAGTGCTCTGGCAGAGTCATACCTCTGCAAGCTTAGAGATGTCAAAGGGAGTCCTGGTCTAGCGAGAAATGGGAGAGTGACACAAAGTACAGGTGCTTGGGTCGGGCGCGGTGGCGCACTCCTGTGATCCTAGCACTTTGGGAGGTCGAAGTGGGAGGATCGCTTGAGCTAAGGAGTTCGAGACCAGCCTGGGAAACAGAGTGAGACCTTGTCTCTATTTAAAACAAAAAAAATCGGCTCTAGCCTGTAATTCCAGCACTTTGGGAGGCCGAGGCAGGCGGATCACCTGAGGTCAGGAGTTCGAGACCGGCCTGGCCAACATGGTAAAAACCCGTTTCTACTAAAAATACAAAAAATGAGCCGGGCGTGGTGGCGGACACCTGTAATCCCAGCTACTAGGGAGGCTGAGGCAGAAGAATCGCTTGGACCCGGGAGGTGGAGGTTGCAGTGAGCCGAAATCGCGCCAGTGCACTCCAGCCTGGGCAACAAGAGCGAAACTCCGTCTCAAAAAAAAACCCCAAAAAGTCAGAATGCTTCACAAAAATTAAAGAAATACAGCGACTGCAGATGGGTCGGTTTCACTATAGCACAAGTAGCGGAAAGAGGACACAGACTGGGGAGAAATCACCCTACACAGATGACAACTGAGGAATGAGGAGTGGGGACTGACACACGCCACGGTGAAACCGCGCACCACGACCAAAGGCGGTCCTAGGACTGCGACTAAGCGGGCGCAGAGGCCACCCTCCAGGCTTGGCGGGGGGATGAGGGCAGCACTGGGGGCCTGCTCAGTCTGGCCTTAGGGAGGACCTTCGGGGCTCTCCTCTCTCCCCATCGATCCCTGAGCAGTTCCCGAACAGAAATCGGAGACCAGACGGTGCCTGGGCCCCAGCCCTCCCACGGGGACTGCGCCTTGGGCCTGGCTCGGAGGTGGGTCAGAGTCTGCGAAAGACCAGCGAGGGCTCTCAGGTTTCGGGGCAGGCGGCGAGCGCCCATCCCGGCTAGCAATGGGAGTCACGCGGCGACCGGGCGAGCCCGGTAGGCAGGACAGGACTGCGGCGCAGGTCCGGCTCAGGCGGAGGAAGCAGCCGCCGCCCCAGCTGATGGAGTGCGGCCGGGGGCTTCCCAGGGAGGCGGCGACATCGAGCCCTTTCGAACGTTTCTACCAGGCTTGCTCACGTAGCCTCGGCCCCGCCCGGCCCCGCCCGGCCCCGCCCCACCCACTTCGCGGGTGGGGCGACCTGCGATAGCCCCTTTAAGAGGCGTGGTCACGTGCTCCGCCCCCACCTCCCCCACGCGCGCCAGTAAGGGGTGGGGTGCGGGAGGAGGTGCCGGGGAGGCTGGGGGAACGAGGTGTGCGCTGCTGCGCAGGCGCGGTGGTCGGACGACAGACCGTGTGTTTCCAAAATGGCGGCAGCGATGGATGTGGATACCCCGAGCGGCACCAACAGCGGCGCGGGCAAGAAGCGCTTTGAAGTGAAAAAGGTTGGGTCTCGCCAGCGCCTTCCTCAGGGAAGCTAGAGAGGCGCGGATCTGGCTGGCAGGCCCGAGGATGGTCGAGGCGCGGAGTAAAGGGTTTCATTTTAGGGCGTTCCTGGGACCGGGTACCACGAAAGGAAGTCGGGGGGCGGGTCTTAGAGTTGATCGGCGTGACGGCGGCCCACTGTCAGGGGAAGTGTTGGTTTCGATGTGAGGCTGAGGGGCCAATCACAGAGCTGCTTGTTGAGATACGCGGGGTTGCGACTTGGCGGCGGGAGCCAAGCGCCTGAGCTGTCACTGGAGTGGTTGAGAGGTGGGGGAAGGTAGGGTGGGGTGGGGTGGGTGGAATGGGGAGTCAGAGCGACTGCGGCGGTGGAGGATGGGGCAGTGCGGCGAAAGCCTGGAACCTGAGGTCCTACCGCATTGGAGGCCTCTGAGGAGCCCCGCTAGTGATCTTGCTCCGCCCCTTTTTGAAGTTTGGGGTCCTCTCACTTGAAGGGATCAGACTTGTTCCTCGCTCAACCGAGGCCTCCATTAACCCCATCTCTGGGCCTCACACCGCCGAGTTAGAGTCTGGAGTGTAATGCTTGGCTGTTCTGAGACGTCTGTTGGCTTTTCCCACAACGACCCCACTCTTGGATTCTCTGTCACGTCCAGAATCTCCCCCTTCCGAAATAATAATAAAAAGCATGGTGGAACTTGTTAAGAAAATCCGAGCCCAAATCCTGTGGCATTTCGGGAGGGTTGAGTACTAGTTGCGAATGACTTGGTAAGAGGGGAAAGCAAAAATGGAACGTGTCTTTTGCATGAAATGCATTTTAGTGGTTTGCCACAGTTTGGGAGAAAAGTGTCGATTCCCACCTAACATGAAAACTATTCAAAATGGAGATTCTGAAATAGGGAAGATATTCCTGGAACATCTGGCTAAACACTGACAATATCCCCCCCTCCTAGTGCTTTTTGGTGTCTCATTGTGGCCACTGCTGCTCAGTTACAGCCAGCCATATTGAAGAATAATAGAAGTAGGGGCTTTTCCTCCAAGTTGAAGCTGTGATGTGAAAAGTGGTGAAGAAGTTACTAGGCACTGAGACTAGGGTTTGAAAGCGATGAAGGTTTGGGAGTATTTGTAATTGAGGAAACCAGAGTTGAATGAATGAAATGCCACTTTTAGTTAAACTCTTACTGGAATTATTATCTTAATAGAAGAGTCTAAACATATAAAAGTTCAGAACATCAGTTTATTTTATGGTAAGAATCGAACAAAATTCTAGTGAATTGTAGAATTTGTTATGAAGTAATCTAAGATTTAAGTGATGACCTTAGGCCGGGCGCGGTGGCTCAAGCCTGTAATCCCAGCACTTTGGGAGGCCGAGACGGGCGGATCACGAGGTCAGGAGATCGAGACCATCCTGGCTAACACGGTGAAACCTCGTCTCTACTAAAAATACAAAAATCATTAGCCGGGCGAGGTGGCGGCGCCTGTAGTCCCAGCTACTCGGGAGGCTGAGGCAGGAGAATGGCGTGAACCTGGGAGGCGGAGCTTGCAGTGAGCCGATCGCGCCACTGCAGTCCAGCCTGGGCAACAGAACGAGACTCCGTCTCAAAAAAAAAAATAAAATAAAAAAATTAAGTGATGACCTTGTTCTGTGTACTGACATGGATAGTTAATTATCCAGCTTATCTCACGATTACCCATTTTATGATCCAGTCATCATCTTAGTTCATTCTGTTCCCTAGCTTTCACTTCATTGCTCATGCTTCCAAAGCTGCCTGGAAGAGCAGATACTTATTCAGATTTTGAGCGCTTCTGCAACTGCCACCAAAACCTGCACAGAAATTCAAGTTTGTGCTTTTTTTTTTTTTTTTTTTCTTAGATGGAGTCTCACTCCATCGCCCAGGCTGGAGTGCAGTGGCACGATCTCGGCTCACTGCAACCTCTGTCCCCCAGATTCAAGCGATTCTCCTGCCTTAGCTTCCCAAATATCTGGCATTATAGACACCCACCACCAAGCCTGGCTAATTTTTGTATTTTTAGTAAAGACGGGGTTTCGCCATATTCGCCAGGCTGGTCTCGAACTCCTGACTTCAGGTGATCCACCCGCCTCAGCCTTCCAAAATGTTAGGATTATGGGCGTGAGCCACTGCGTCCGGCCAGACTAAATTGTTTTAAACTATAGGAAACAAATTAAAAGATGACATTAATTTATGTGTTCATATACTCAGTCTTTTGGAGAATAGGAGAACATATGTGTTGTCTACTGTTGTCTTTGGTATAATAAGATTAACATAATATCCAAAAACTTTTGTTTGGTGGTTCCCTGTGGCCAGAGATGATAATTACAACTGCAGCCTGAAGTCCTAAAGACTGTGTGTGTGTTATAAGGAGAATGCATTGTTCCCTCTTTTTGTCTTTGCAGTGGAATGCAGTAGCCCTCTGGGCCTGGGATATTGTGGTTGATAACTGTGCCATCTGCAGGAACCACATTATGGATCTTTGTAAGTAATTGGAGGAGGATGGGAGGAAGTTGAGAAGGTTGCAGAGCTTGTGGCTATCTTGATGTGACCGATTTTCTTCTTCACAAGCAGATATCAAGCCTACTCTGAGCACTCGGTCTTTTGTATCTAGTCTCTTGGTGTGTTTGAAATAGAGTAGTTTTTTTATGATGTCCTGGAGGCATACCCAGCTTTCAGAATAAATCTACTCAATCTAAAGATGGCAGGGACACATTTAGAATTAATTGTGGACAACAGGCACTGTTGATTCTTCCTGCATATCTCCCATCTTGTACCTAGACTCAAAGGTAGAAATACTGAAAGGAGGAAAATAAACTTTGAGCTAAAATATTCTATCTGAGGCGAGGCGTGGTGGCTCATGCTTGTAATCCCAGCACTTTGGGAGGCCAAGGCGGGCAACATGGTGAAACCCCTACTCTATTAAAAATACAAAAATACTCTATTAAAAATGCAGAAATTAGCCGGGCGTGGTGGTGCATGCCTGTAAACCCAGCACTTTGGGAGGCTGAGGCAGGCGGATTATTTGAGGCCAGGAGTTCAAGACCAGCCTGACCAGCATGGTGAAACCCCATCTCTACCAAAAATACAAAAATTACCTGGGCGTGGTGGTGCATGTCTGTAATCCCAGCTACTTGAGAGGCTGAGGCAGGACAGCTGTTTGAACCTGGTAGGTGGAGGTGGCAGTGAGCTGAGATCACACCACTGCACTACAACCTGGGGGACAGAGCAAGACTCACAGTCTTTTTTTGAGACTCAGAGTCTCAAAAAAAAAAAAAAATGTCTATCTGAGCTAATTTTTGCTGGTCATTATTTACAAAGGAAAGAAGCCTAAGGAGTAAGTATTTTGTATGTTAGGCCCAAACATAATAAAAAGGAAATCATTGCCAACATCTAAATAGGTAATTGATTGCACTAAAGAAATTTCATTTAAATTTCCACATATTTTATTACATGTAGTGGTCAGCACATAGTGATCCGATTATAGTCTTTGATGGACTGATTTCCTGTCCTTATAGTAGAAGGAACAAGAATGTTGATCACACCAGGAACAGTAGAGGTTACTTTTTCATCCGGGAACTAAAATGATTTGTTACTGAGGCCAGAAATGGAGGAAAGAAACTTCAAGTTTCTAGAATTGGAATTATAGGAACTTACTTTTCAGATCACTCACCTGCCTTTACAACTTCATCTTGAGTCACTCTTGCTCACTCTGTTAGTTTACCTGGACACTTGGTTTTTTTTTTAAACTAACTACGGTGGCCAAAGCAGCCATGGCCCCTGGCCAGTTTTCCTTTTTTTTTTTTTTCTTATTTTGAGATGGAGTCGCCCAGGCTGGAGTGCAGTGGCGTGATCTCAGCTCACTGCAACCTCTGCCCCCGGTTTCAAGCAATTCTCCTGCCTCAGCCTCCTCGATAGCTGGGATTACAGGCGCCTGCCACCACGCCCAGCTAATTTTTGTATTTTTAGTAGAGACAGGGCTTCACTATGTTGGCCAGGCTGGTCTCAAACGCCTGACCTCAGGTGATATGCCCACCTCGGCCTCCCAAAGTGCTGGGATTACAAGCATGAGCCACCGCTCCCGGCCTGCTTTTTCATTCTTAAGTGTCCATGCTCTTTTTCAGAGCCCTTACATAGCGTATTCTTTCTCGCCTAGAATATTCTTCACCTGTTCTCTTCCTTGGTTTTGTCTAACCCAGCACTGTCCAATCTGAATGTAAGCCACAAATACAAACACATACATAATTTTAAGTTTTCTTTTTCCTTTTTTTTTGTTTTTTCAGAGACAGGATCTCGCTTTGTTGCCCAGGCTGGTCTCAAACTGGCTTCAAGTGATCCTCCCACTTTGGCCTTCCAAAATGTATAGGCATGAGCCACTGTGGCTGGCCTGAAATTTTCTAGTACCCACATTCATAAAGTAAAAAGAAAATAAAAAGGTGAAATTAATCTATTTTATTTAACCTTTTATAGCCAAAATATTTTTATTTCACCATGTAATTAATGTAAAAAAAGGAGATATTTTACATTCTGTCTTTGTACCATCTTTGAAATTCAGTGTGTATTTTACACTTACAACACATCTGGATTCAGACTAGCCACATTTCAAGTGCTCAATAGTCACATGTGGTTAATAACTACTTTATTGTGCAATGTAACACTAACCCAGAGTTGAGCTTTAGATCTTATCTTAAACTTGCTCAGATGTTTTCAACTTGGAAAGCACGAATCAAATATTTTCTGTTGGAAAGCAGTCATGGCATATACTGGTCATGTATTGCCCTTGGCTTCTTTGAGCTTTTGACACTGTTTATCTCTTCACACTACAGCCAAGGGAGATCAGCAGCTACCATGATGTTTAATATAGATGATGTGAGCCCATCACAGAAAAACATATGCATGGTTTCAAATGTGTTTGGGTGGGGTCTTTGATTACATGCTTGCCGGTTTCTGGGCCTTGCATTTTCACAAGAAGTTATACCCAGAGAAAATTTTACTTTATTGGGGCTCTATTTTGAAAATAGTTAATGATTTTTAATGATCTTATATACAACCCTGATTTTTTTTTTCTCTGTATTTAAGTCAGTGTATATGTGTCTCTGGATATGAGAGAATGTACTTCTTAGAAGGACCACAGAAGACAAAGGCGATCCATATTCTGTCTTCTCTTAGAGTGAAATGCTTGAGACATCACATTAGGCTTTCAGTGGAATACCTGTTTTGTTTCATAACATATTTCGAATGTCAGATGAAGTAGGATATTGAAATCTTATAACAAAAACCTTATGAAAGTATTTTCTAAGTCGTATCTTTTATTTATCCAATGAATATATCCTGAGCATCCTGGTAGGCACCAGGATAAAACAATGACAGAGATCAGGTCTTTACCTTTTTTTTTTTTTTTTTTTTTTTTGAGACAGAGTCTCTGTTTGTCTCTCAGGCTGGAGTGCAATGATGCAATCTTGGCTCGCTGCGACCTCCACCTCCCATGTTCAAGTGATTCTCCTGCCTCGGCCTCCCAAGTAGCTGGGATTACAGGTGTGGGCCACCTCACCCGGCTAATTTTTTGTATTTTTACTAGAGATAGGGTTTCGCCATGTTGGCCAGGCTGATCTCGAACTCCTTACCTCAAGTGATCTGTCCACCTTGGCCTCTCAAAGTGCAGGGATTACAGACGTGACCCACTTAAACTCCTGGCCTCAAGCAAACCACCCCCTTTGGCCTCCCAAAGTGCCAGGATTATAACTGTGAGCCACCATGCCCGACCTCAAGTCTTTACCTTTAAGAAACACACTCTTGGGCCGGGCATAGTGGCTCACATCTGGAATCCCGGTACTTTGGGAGTTCGAGGAGGGTGGATCACCTGAGGTCAGGAGTTCGAGACCAACCTGGCCAACATGGTGAAACCCCATCTCTACTAAAAATACAAAATTAGCCAGGCGTGGTAGTGCACGCTTGTAATCTCAGCTACATGGGAGGCTGAAGCAGGAGAATCACTTGAACCTGGGAGGTGGAGGTTGCAGTGAGCCGAGATCCTGCCATTGCACTCCATCCTGGACAAAAAGAGCAAAACTTTGTCTTAAAAAAAAAAAGACACTCTTGGCCAGGTGAGGTGGCTCACACCTGTAAACCCTAAGACTTTGGGTGTGAGGCAGGCAGATTGCTTGAGACTGGGAGTTCAAGACCAGCCTGGGCAACATGGCAAAACCCTGTCTCTACAAAAAATTAGCCAGGCATGGTGGCCTATGCCTGTGGTCCCAGCTACTTGGGAGGCTGAGGTGGGAAGATCCCTTGAACCTGGGAGGCAGAGATGACAGTGAGTCAAGATTTCTCTCCACTGCACTCCGGCCTAGGTGAGAGAGAGAGACTCTATCTCAAAAAGAGAAACACTGTTTATTTTTTTTTTATTTTTATGTATTTTTTTTGTTAGCAATAGGGTCTCACTCAATTGCCCAGGCTGGAGTGCAGTGGCACAATCATAGCTCACTATAGCCTTGACCTGGGATCAAGCAGTCCTCCTGCCTCAGCCTCTAAGTAGCTGGGACCACAGGCATGCACTACCACACCTAGCTAATTTTTTTTTTTTGGAGGCGGAGTTTCACGCTGTCACCCAGTTGAAGTGCAATGGCGCAGTCTCGGCTCACTGCAACCTCCACCTCCAGGGTTCAAACGATTCTCCTGCCTCAGCTTCCCGAGTAGCTGGGATTACACGTACCCACCACCACACCTGGCTAATTTTTTGTATTTTTAATAGAGACAGGGTTTCACTATGTTGGCCAGGCTGGTCTCGAGCTCCTGACCTCGTGATCCACCCATCTCGGCCCCCAAAGTGCTGGGATTACAGGTGTGAAGCACCATGTCTGGCTGCTAATTTTTAAATTTTTTGTAGAGATGGGGTCTTGCTATGTCGTCCAGACTTGTCTTGAACTCCTGGACTCAAGCAATCCTTCTGCCTCACCTTCCCAAAACACTGAGCTTACAGGTGTGAGCCACTGCCCCTGGCCACACACTTTTATTATACACACTAAGGAGAAGTCTGAGTGTCATAACATTAAAAAAAAAAAAAAAGGATTTATATGGGAAAAGAACTTAGTAAAGAAAAACAAAAAAATTGATTTATTTTTGTAAAGACAATTTTTGTTAAAGATGAAAGTAAGAATCTAGATTTAGCAATGGCTGTATTTTAATAAATCTTGTCTGGCCTTAAATGAGTAATTATATACATAGCTGTAAGTAAATAAGAATGATTATGGCTGTGCCTCAGTAGGATTCTGAAGACTTCCTCTTTTAAGTCCATATTGATTCTGCATGCCCTCCTATAGCTTTGTATTTATTTTATTTTACATTGTCTCCTTTCTTGGTTGTATTAAGGAGTTGCTGAAAAATCAAATATACTAGGTTTTATTTTCTCTGTTACCTCTGGTAATCTTATTCCGGATGATGGGGAATCTTCATCATCTTAGACCCAGCCTTGGCCCAGAAGATGTTAGTATCTACCTAAAACTACAGATCCATCAGTGTTTTGGTTTGGTTTGGTTTGGTTTGGTTGGTTTGGTTTGGTTTGTTTGAGACAGAGTCTCATTCTGTTGCCCAGGCTGGAGTGCTGTGGCATGATCTCGGCTCGCTGCAACCTCTGCCTCCCAGGTTCAAGCTATTCTCCTGCCTCATCCTCCCGACTAGCTGGGACTGCAGGTATGCACCAGCACACCCAGCTAATTTTTGTATTTTTAGTAGAGATGGGGTTTCACCATGTTGGCCAGTCTGATCTCTTAACTCCTGACCTCGAGTGATCCACCCGGTGTTGCCTCCCGAAATGCTGGGATTCCAGGCGTGAGCCACTGCGCCTGGCCCTATCAGTGTTTTGAAAGTGTAATCTGTCTGCTCTTGAGATGAAGCCATTGCTTCCTTAACAGCTCTTTGGTGGCATAGCCTTTCTATCAAAGCCGAAAGGTCCCCAAGCTTTAGAATCACATGATAGGCTTCGGCCTTGGCAGGGGTGTGACATGAACGCATTATGTGCCACTGTCTACCTGTTCTGGGTTGACAGTGAACAGTTCCTGCACCTGTTTAAACTAACTGGACCCAACCCCTTACTTACTCTCTGCAGCAAAAGCCGGAAAACGTTTGTATTGAGCACATTTTACACCAATCGTTTTCCCTGCTATATCCCTTCTTATCTGGCATTCTAGATCGCTGTAATATCACTCCTATATCTTTTTGTTCTTTCTTAGGAATTTTCTAGCAAAGAATGGATCTGGCCGGGCGCGGTGCTCACGCCTGTAATCCCAGCACTTTGGGAGGTCAGGGCGTGTGGATTGCCTGAGCTCGGGAGTTCAAGACCAGCTTGGGCAATGTGGTGAAACCCCATCTCTACTAAAAATACAAAAAATTAGCCAGGCATGGTGACGCACGCCTGTAGTCCCAATTACTTGGGAGGCTGAGGCAGGAGAATCACTTGAACTCGGGAGACAGAGGTTGCAATGAGCCAAGATTGCGCCAGTGCCCTCTAGCCTGAGGGGACAAAGCTAGACTCTGTCTCAAAAAAAAAAAAAATAGGAATGAATCTTGGCCGGGTGCAGTGGCTCACACCTGTAATCCCAGCACCTTGGGAGGCCGAGGCAGGCAGATCACTTGAGGTCAGAAGTTCAAGACCAGCCTGGTCAACATGGTGAAACCCCATCTCTACTAAAAATACAAAAAATTAGCTTGGTGTGGTGGTGCGCACCTGTGATCCCAGCTGCTTGGGAGGCTGAGGTGGGAGAATCACTGGAACCAAGAGGTGGAGGTTGCAGTGAGTAGAGATTGTGCCACTGCCCTTCAGCCTGGGCAACAGAGTGAGACTCTATCTAAAAAAAAAAAGAATAAGAATGAATCTGTATTTGTCTTGTATTTCTTCTAGTTATAGAAATAGTTTTTGTTTGCTTGTTCAAGTACCAAGAGCCTACTTTGCACTTGGCAAAGACCAGGTCCCTGCTCTGTGGGAGCTTTGAGTTGAGGGGGAAGGAGGGAGGTCAGGTATGTAAAGGGATACTCATAATTGATGTGTTAAGAGTGCCTGAAGGAGAGGAAAATGACTCAGGGTGGAAGCGTCAGGAAAAGCTTCAGTCAAGAAGTAGGGATTTAAGCTGGGTCTTGAAGGGTGGAGATTAATTGAGAGTGATAGCAGGAGGAGCATGTTCCAGGTGTGGCGGAGAGGAAGGAAAGAACTATACCATGAAGGGAGCCTGAAGGATTCTTTAGGTTAGTAGTGCCATGGCCACAGTCAAAAGAAAGACCCAGATCAAATTTAAACATGATGATGTACCTTGAAACAGTTTTGATTTTCACTTTAATAATTGTGACTCTTATTTAATTTTATAATATATAGTCCTCCTCTTAAGTTAGAGGATCCAACTTAAAGGATATTATGTTTACTTTTCTCTACCATTCTTTTAAATATAGTAGTGTATTCCAGTCCCAATAAGTTCTTAAATACACTGCATAGACCCTAGATCCTTTTTTTTTTTTTTTCTTTTTAAGATGGAGTCTCACTCTGTCACCCAGGGTGGAGTGCAGTGGCGTGATCTCAGCTCACTGCAACCACTGCCTCCCAAGTTCCAGCGATTCTCCTGCCTCAGCCTCTCTAGTAGCTGGGATTATAGGCATGTGCCACCCACCACACCCGGCAAATTGTTTGTATTTTTAGAAGAGATGGTGTTTCGCCATGTTGGCCAGGCTGGTCTTGAACTCCTGACCTCAGATGATCTGCCTGCCTCAGCTTCCCAAAGTGCTGGAATTACAGACATGAGCCACCACGCCTGGTCGAGCCACCATGCCTGGCTTTTTTAAATTTTATTTTTATTTATCTTTTTTTTTTTTTGAGACACAGTCTCGCTCTGTCGCCCAGGCTGGAGTGCAATGGCGCGATCTCGGCTCACTGCAAGCTCCGCCTCCCGGGTTTACGCCATTCTCCTGCCTCAGCCTCCCGAGTAGCTGGGACTACAGGTGCCCGCCACCTCGCCCGGCTATTTTTTTGTATTTTTTAGTAGAGACGGGGTTTCAGTGTGTTAGCCAGGATGGTCTCGATCTCCTGACCTCGTGATCCGCCCGTCTTGGCCTCCCAAAGTGCTGGGATTACAGGGTTGAGCCACCGCGCCCGGCCTTTTTTTTTTTTTTTAAATGCGAGGTTTTGCTCTGTCACCCAGGCTGGAGTGCAGTGGTGCAATCATGGTGCACTGCAGCCTCAACTGCCTGCACTCAAGCCATTCTCCTGCCTCAGCCTCCTTAGTAGCTGGGACCACAGGCATGTGCCACCACACCTGGCTAATTTTTTTGTTTCTAGAGATGAGATGTTGCTGTGTTGCCCAGCCTGGTCTTGAGTGGGCTAAAGTGATCTTCCTGCCGTGGCCTCCTAAAGTGCTGGGATTACAGGTGTGAGTGACTGTGCCTGGCCCAATTCTTTATTTTTATTTTATTTATTTTATTTTTTGTTTTTGAGATGGAGTCTCACTCTGTTACCAAGGCTGGAGTGCAGTGGTGCAATCTCGGCTCACTGCAAGCTCCGCCTCCCAGGTTCACGCCATTCTCCTGCCTCAAGTCTCCTGAGTAGCTGGGACTACAGGTACCCGCCACCACGCCTGGCTAATTTTTTTATATTTTTAGTAGAGATGGGGTTTCACCATGTTAGCTAGGATGGTCTCGATCTCCTGACCTCATGATCCACCCACCTCAGCCTCACAAAGCGGTGGGATTACAGGCATGAGCCACCGCACCTAGCCCCAATTCTTTATTTTTATCAGTTGGCAAGCCAAGTTACTCTGTAGTGTAAATCTGGCTAGCAAAAGTAAGTTCTTTGCTTTCCTTTTGTGTGTGTGTGTGTGTGACTCTGTCGCCCAGGCTGGAATGCAGTGGTGTGATCTGGGCTCACTGCAGCCTCTGCCTCCTGGGTTCAAGTGATTCTCCTGCCCCAGCCTCCTGAGTCACTGAGATTACAGATGTCCACCACAACGCCTGGCTAATTTTTGCTATTTTAGAGAGGGGGTTTTGCCATGTTTTGCCAGGCTGGTCTCAAACCCTGACATCAAGTGATCTGCCAGCCTCATCCTTCCAAAGTGCTGGGATTGCAGGCATGAGCCGCCACTCCCAGCCTTTGTTTGATTTTTTGTTTTTTGATATAGAGTCTTGCTGCATTGCCCAGGCTGGAGTACAATGGTGCACAGCCTCGGCTCACTGCAACCTCTGCCCCCTGGTTTCAAGCAATTCTCCTGACTCAGCCTCCCAAGTAGCTGGGATTACAGACGTGTACCACCACGCCCAGCTAAATTTTGTATTTTTAGTAGAGATTGGGTTTTGCCATACTGGTCAGGCTGGTCTCGAATTCCTGACTTCATGTGACTCGCCCACCTCAGCTTCTCATAGTGCTGGCATTACAGGTGTGAGCCACCATGCCCAGCCCAGTTTCTAAATTTTTGAAGGATGAAAAAAAAAAATTATTGTGGTATCTCTTCCCCTAAAACCACATACGCCCATTAACATCTACTTTTGTTTGTTTGTTTTTTTAGTTTTCCTTTTTTTTTTTTTTTTTTTTTTATGAGACGAAGTCTAGCTCTGTCACCCAGGCTAGAGTGCAGTGGCGCAATCTCGGCTCACCGCAACCTCTGCAGGTTCAAGCAATTCTTCTGCCTTAGCCTCCTGAGTAGCTGGAACTACAGGTGCCCACCACCACGCATGCCCGGCTAAATTTTTTTTTTTTTTTTTTTTTTTTGGAGACAGGAGTCTTAACACTGTCGCCCAGGCTCGAGTGCAGTGATGCAATCTTGGCCCCCTGCAAGCTCCGCCTCCCGGATTCAAGCAATTCTCTTCCCTCAGCCTCCTGAGTAGCTGGGACTACAGGCACCCGCCACTACGCCCGGCTAATTTTTTCTTGTATTTTTAGAAGAGACGGGATTTCACCATGTTGGCCAGGATGGTCTCGATCTCCTGATCTCGTGATCCGCCTGCCTTGACCTCCCAAAGTGCTGAGATTACAGGCGTGAGCCATTGCGCCTGGCCTACGCCCAGCTAATTTTTCGTATTTTTAGTAGAGACAGGGTTTCACCATGTTGGGCGCACTGGTCTTGAACTCCCGCTCATGATCCACCCGCCTCAGCCTCCCAAAGTGCTGGAATTACAGTCATGAGCCACTGCGCCTGACCATAGTTTTACTATTTTTCACCTGTAGTGGTTTGAAGTAATTCTCCCCTATTAAATAGTTTCTCCTGAAGCTTTTTATTCTTCAGAAGGAAGACTCCATTTAGTTACTATCATCAGAGAAAGCAAATTATGCATTAGTAATTCTTGTTCTTTGAATATTTATACCCAGTTGTACTTTACCCATCAGATCTTTTTTTTCTTTTTTTTTTTTTTTTTTTTTTTGTTTTTTGAGATGGAGTCTTGCTCTGTTGCCCAGGCTGGAGTACAGTGGCACGATCTCAGCTCATTGCAAGCTCTGCCTCCCGGGTTCACCATTCTCCTGCTGCTTCAGCCTCCCAAGTAGCTGGGATTACAGGCAGCCGCCACCACGCCTGGCTAATTTTTTGTATTTTTAGTAGAGGCGGGGTTTCACTATGTTAGCCAGGATGGTCTTGATCTCCTGACCTCGTGATGCACCTGCCTCAGCCTCCCAAAGTGCTGGGATTACAGGCGTGAGCCACCATGCCTGGCCTGCGATGAGTTCTTGACTGAGATCAAGATCTGATGGGTAGGTCGGGCGTAGTGGCTCACTTTGGGAGGCCGAGGCGGGTGGATCATCTAAGGTCAGGAGTTTGAAACCAGCCTGACCAATATGATGAAACCCTGCCTCTACTAAAAATACAAAAAATTAGCCGGGTGTTGTGGCATCCGCCTGTAATTCCAGCTACTTGGGAGGCTGAGACAGGAGAATCGCTTGAACCCGGGAAGTGGAGGTTGCAGCGAGCCAAGATCGCTCTATTGCACTCCAGCCTGGGCAACAAGAGGGAAACTCCGTCTCAAAAAAAATGGAAAAAAACTCAGTCTAGGCAACGTGGTGAAACCCCATCTCTACAAAAATACAAACAATTAGCTAGGCATGGTGGTGCGTGCCTGTATTCCCAGCTACTCAGGAGGCTGAGGGAGAATCACCTGAACCCAGGAAGTTGAGGCTGCAATGAGCCATGCTCATGTCACTCTGCACTGTAGCCTGGACAGCGGGAGTGAGATGTGCGTTTCCCATTTGTTACTCTTTTTAAACAAGGATAGGAAATCATCAGAAAGCATACTGTTACCTCTGTTTTCTCTGTTCGTCCTTTCCCACATTCATTAAAAAACAATTATGGCTAATTAACCACTTGAGAATTGTTTTGGCTGCTATAGATTGAAACGTTCCTGCTCCCAAGGTCCAGTGATCCTGTTGCTCTTGTTCCCACAGGCATAGAATGTCAAGCTAACCAGGCGTCTGCTACTTCAGAAGAATGTACCGTCGCATGGGGAGTCTGTAACGTAAGGAAGCATCTTTACCTGTCAGCATGGCTTGTAAACATATTTCCACTTTTCCTGCTTTGCTAGTCTTGAAAATAACTAGGGAAAAAAACTGACTAGTCCAGCTTTCTCCTAAAAGATATACAAATAATAAAAAAAATTTAAATCATGATACTATTCACCTGTTACAGGGTACAAATTACAGTTACTGCAAAAAGGCACTTACCTGTCTTAATTATAAAGTGGACCCACTTTTGTTAGCAATATTTTGGGGCTTCATCTATGGGAATTGCCTTCAAAACCTGCGTGCACCCTTTGGAATATTCTCGGTAGAACTTTGTACCTTTGAAACAGACTTTTTTAAAGACCACGTGTCTAATGGAACTAAGTTTGATGAGTAAATTGAGTGTTCAAGCTTCTGTGTATATGTGTGTGTGTGTGTGTTTGAAGTGTGGCATATGTACTGAGATAGGATTTTTTTTAACATGGCTTATGCCAGAAATGCTTTGTGTAGCTTTATTGGACTGAATGGCCTTCCAAGAGTGTGACAGCTGTGAGGGATAACAAATACCAAATATGTTATTTCTAGCATGTGTTAAAAATTCATTCTTTAAGCTGTAAAGTCCCAGTCACATGAGCTAAAATTGTCTTGTCAGGGCCTCCTGTGTCATGGGGACAGAATACCCACAGTTTCCAGCGTGACACAGGGCTAAGAGATTCTAGAGTCAGACCACCATTCCCTGTCTTTGTGACTGACTTGCTGAGTGATGTTAGGCAAGGCATTTAACATCTCTAATCATGGGTTCCCTCATGTAAAATGGAGCTGATAGTAGACCACATAAAATTGTAATCAGGATTAGATGATTTATGTTAAAATGTGATTAAACAGCTCCCAGCACATAGTAAGCACAAGTGCTTGTTAAAAAAAAATCTAAATAGGCCAGGTGTGGTGGCTCACACCTGTAATCCCAGCACTTTGGGAGGCCAAGGCAGGTGGATCACGAGGTCAGGAAATCGAGACCATCCTGGCTAACAAGGTGAAACCCTGGTCTCTACTAAAAATACAAAAAATTAGCTGGGCGTGGTGGCGGGAGCCTGTAGTCCCAGCTACTTGGGAGGCTGAGGCAGGAGAATGGTGTGAGCCCGGGAGGCAGATCTTGCAGTGAACTGAAGCTGTGCCACTGCACTCCAGCCTGGGTGACAGAGTAAGACTCCGTCTCAAAAAAAAAAAAAAAATCTAAATAAATACAAATTAGAGGTAGAGGTGTTACTGTGTAGATGGTGTTCTCGGTATTTTTTCCTGTTGCCTTGCAACCCTTTTTCCTACCTACACTGTTTTTTGTTTGTTTGTTTGTTTGTTTGTTTTGAGATGGAGTCTCACTATGTGGCCCCAGCTGGAGTGCAGTGATGCGATCCCAGCTCACTGCAACCTTCACCTCCTGGGTTCAAGTGATTCTCCTGCTTCAGCCTTCCAAGTAGCTGGGATTATAGGTGTGCACCACCACGCCCGGCTAATTTTTATATTTTTAGTAGAGATGGGGTTTCACCATGTTGGCCAGGCTGGTCTTGAACTCCTGACCTCAGGGCGATCCGCCCACCTCAGCCTCCAAAGTGCTGGGGTTACAGGCATGAGCCACCGTGCCCAGCCCCTACCCACACTTTCTGGTACACCTTCTTCCATCTCTGTTGCGACCCTTTGGCCAGGCTCACAGTAGACCGTGTTGGCCATGGGGGAGCTTTAATCATTTATGGGGATAAAAGAAGTATGTCGGGCTCTTTGCTCTCTCTGGCATGCAGACATATACTAAGAACCATGTTCCTTTATGTGGAAAGAAAAGAGAGTGAACATCCCCTTCAATTTCGCTAAGGAGAGATTCTCTTAGAGAGCCTGACGTAAAAGAGAGCCAACATGGTGTGGCAGAAGCCTCTGGATTAGTCCTGGGTTCTAGTTCTGGGTCTTCTACAAACCAGCTCCATGAATTAGGCAAGTCACTTGTCTGGGTTTCGGTTTCCTGTCTGTAAAATGAAGATAAAAATATCTGTCATGCTTGCCTGCCAGGGTTGATGTGAGGCCTCAAATGAGGTAATACATGTCAACATCTTCTGTAAACTGTCAAGTACTGTAAATTTATCTTCTGTAAATTGTACTTTGACCGCTAAATATATCCATTAACACGTCTTAGTAAACGTTCAGGGTGCTGTCACGTCCCTGACACCTCATTACAGCCCCCTTCTCCCCAGCGCTTGGTGTTCTCTGACTTAGTTGGGCTATACCAGGACCCTGTACCACTGCAAAGTGCTTAGTGGGTGAGGAGAGAGAGGGAGAAGCTGTCGAACACCCTTCGGTGAACCCGACCCTAACACCCGGTGGTTAAGAAAAATGTCGCCGCTTTCTGCCTTTTGGAAATGCTGCCTTTTCTCTTTTTCACAGTGAGTTATACAAGAGTCAACAGAAGAGGGATCTTCTAAAAGGCTGTACTCTAGGAGAATAATTTGTCCTCTTGGGTATCCTTAGTGTAGTAGCTGTGGATTCCACTCTTAATTACTGAATTATGTTTTTGTCTTTGTCAAAAGATATTTCACAAGATAATAATCTGTATTATATAATCCCTTAAGTTCCATACATACTTTGGGAGGTGTACTGACCAGATTTCAGTTGTTATTAAATGAAGCTTGCAAAGCTTTTGTTGTTTTGTTAGGGTGTGAGTATTTCTCCCCGTGCCCCATCACAGCGCACCAATCACAGACGAAATGAAGGAAGCACTTGCTACACCTGTCCTAATACGCACATGAGCAGGGGGAGAAGTGCTCATTGTAGAGGCATTGTAATTAGCATCTGCATGTCATGAGCCCACACCAAAAAACTGCACGCAGCCTGTCCTTTTCCCAAATCTAAGCAGACTTCTAGCTCCCTGTCAGTTACCAGTGGTCTTGGTACTCTTGTCTTTTTACTTCTTGTCTTGATTATGAAATAAGCCTTTTGATGCTCTTTAGGCTGCTTGTGTGCTGTTTGTCCCTCGTAAGAATACTTCCTTTTACCCCAATTTTCTTTTATCTTATTTCCTAAGACAAAGTCCCTCACCCATTACAGGCATGTGAAGTACTGAGCTCTTGTAATATCAATATGTCTGTGAATAAGTCTGGAAATAAAGTTCCTTTGACCAGAGCTGAGCTGGGTGTGGGGAGGTTGGGGAAGTGCCCGTCTCAATTCTGGGTGGGTGGCAGTGACCGTGCACTTCTCTACCAAGGGCTGGGGAGAAGGCTCTGCTCCTGCAGGTCGTATTCTCCAGGGGCAGGAGGATGGGAGGGAAGCTAGAGACCAGGAATGGTGATATTTGAAATCTGCATTGATCAGGGGCCTCCTTTCCCAGGGAAAGTGGAAGTATCCCCTTACAGACTGAATGGGACCAAGGAGCCGCATTCCATGTTCTCTTAAAGAGAAGAGAGCTCAGTGCTAGCACATACTCCTGTGCTTCCTGAATGATTTCCTTTAGTAGTAGTGACATTTCTAACAAATGCTTTATTGGAAATATCCTCGCATCTAACCAAGATACAGTCAGTTGTTGAACTTTTGCCTCTCGTTGTTACCTCCTTTTCTTTTCTAGCCCACTATGTGTCACCCATGCCACTGCCCTGTGGGACCTGTAAAAAAACCGGAGTTATTTTTAATAAAATATCTTTTTTTCCAGCATGCTTTTCACTTCCACTGCATCTCTCGCTGGCTCAAAACACGACAGGTGTGTCCATTGGACAACAGAGAGTGGGAATTCCAAAAGTAGGTATCTTTGGTTGTTTTGACGGGGCTTTTTGACTTGCCTCAGGCTGAAAGGAGTGTGGTCTTGGGGGATGGAGACATGATACATGCCTTATTTTTTTAAAGCTAGTTTTTGGTTACTTAAGCTAGGACTTATCTGTATGGAAAATGCACAGAGGATTAGCCAACATTAGACATTTGCAGCCTAGGGTCTCCCAAACTTTTTTTTGGTTTGTTTTTTGAGATGGAATCTCGCTCTGTTGCCTGGGCTGGAGTGCAGTGGTGCTGTCTTGGCTCACTGCAACCTCCACCTCCTGGGTTCAAGCAATCCTCCCACCTCAGCCTAGCAAGTAGCTGGGATTACAAGCATGTGCCACCATGCCCAGCTCATTTTTGTATTTTTAGTAGAGATGGGGTTTCACCATGTTGGCCAGGCTGGTCTTGAACTCCTGGTCTCAAGTGATCTGCCTACCTCGGTCTCCCAAAGTGCTGGGATTACAGGTGTGAGCTACTGCGCCCAGCAGGTTTCCCAGCCTTGTAGGGTCTGTGAAAGTAGAAAATGTGATAATCTATAAACTCTTAAATATTTCATAAATTACATCCTAATGAGGTTCCATGGGCTACCTAATGTCAGGTAGCTTTTGACTAGACTTGTATCCACCTATCATATTTCAGTAGTTTATCTCATACTGATTAATTCTAATATAGCATTTATGGCTATCCTGATTAGATTTTATTGTTATATAAATAAAACATGGCCTGGTAAATTTTTAAAAATTTAAATGGTTGAAAGTGTATATCACAAAACATGAATTTCCCACTATAGGCCCCTGCTCCTGCTTGCTGGAGCTAGCCATCAGCGACAGGACAGCTTCTTAGTAGATTTTCTGACTCTCTCTTATATGTCCCAGCATTTACATGGCTGTGTGTATATATATATTTTTGTTAACATAAATGTGAGTATCCTATACAGTAATTCACCTTTTTTTTTTTTTTTCCTTTTGTACATTTTGGAGATTTTCCATTTCCACAAATAACAAACTACCTCATTTCTAATGGTTGCAGAGTATTTCTTTATGTAAATGTACCTTAACTTTTTTTTTTTTTTTTTTTTTTTTTGTTTGCATGTTTTTAACATTTTTTACATTTTTTAAAAAGTCAGTCCCTGGCCGGGCACGGTGGCTCACGCCTGCAATCCTAGCACTTTGGGAGGCCGAGGCGGGTGGATCACCTGAGGTTGGGTGTTCAAGACCAGCCTGGCCAACATGGAGAAACCCTGTCTCTACTAAAAATACAAAATTAGCTGGGCGTGGGGGTGCATGCCTGTAATCCTAGCTACTTAGGGGGCTGAGGCAGGAGAATCACTCGAATCCGGGAGGCAGAGGTTGCGGTGAGCTGAGATCGCGCCTTTGCACTCCAGCCTGGGCAACAATAGCGAAACTGCATCTCAAAAAACAAGTCAGTCCCTATTGGTGGACATTTGGGTTTCCAGTTTTTCACTGATGCAAGCAATGTGAAGGGAGAAACATCCTTATACATGAAGCTTTATGTAAATGTGTAGATGTATTTGGAGCAGTAATTCCTAAAAGAGGAATTTCTGGGGAAAGAGTATGGCTGGGCTTGGTGGCTCACACCTGTAATCTCAACACTTTAGGAAGACAAGGTGGGCAGATTGCTTGAGTCCACTAGTTCGAGACCAACTGGCAACATGTTGAAACCCCATCTCTACCAAAAAATAGTAAATTAGCCTGTGCGTGATGGCTCGTGCCTGTAATCCCAGGACTTTGGGAGGTTGAGGCAGGTGGATCATTTGAGGTCAGTTTGAGACTAGCCTGGCCCACGTGGTGAAACCCCGTCTCTACTTAAAAAAATACAAAAATCAGCTGGGTGGTAGTGGTGCGTGCCTGTAATCCCAGTTACTCAGGAGGCTGAGGCAGGAGAATCACTTGAGCCTGAGAGGCAGAGGTTGCAGTGAGGTGAGATCGTGCCACTGTGCTCCAGTCTAGATGACAGAGTGAGACCCTGTCTCAAAAAAAAGAAAGAAAATTAGCTGGATGTGTTGCCATGCACTCGCAATCCTGGCTACTCTAGAGGCTGAGGTGGGAGGATGGCTTGAGCCCAGGAGGCGGAGTTTGCAGTGAGCTGAGATCAGGCCACTGCACTCCAGCCTAAGTAACAGAGCCAATAAAAAAAAAAAAGGTCAGGTGCAGTTGCTCACACCTGTAATCCTAGCACTTTAGGAGACTGAGGCGGGTGGATCACCTGAGGTCAGGAGTTCAAGACCAGCCTGGCCAACATGGTGAAATCCTGTCTCTACTAAAAATACAAAAATTAGCCAAGCGTGGTGGTGCACACCTGTAATTCCAGCTACTCGGGAGGCTGAGGCAGGAGAATCATCGCTTGAACCTGGAGGGCTGGAGGTTGCAGTGAGCTGAGATCACACCACTTCAGCCTGGGCAAAAGAGCAAAACTTTGTCTCAGAAAAAATATATATATATATGTATTTTTATTTTTGAGAAATAGTGTCAGTTTTCCCATTCCTAAGAATATCCACTAATTTACACTCCCTCCAAACAGTGAAGCAGAGCTCCCCTTTCTTCATTTCCTGCCAAGGCTTTCCTTATACAATTTTTCCATCTTAGCCACTCTGATAGGTGACGATCAGTATTCGATTTTCAGTGAGGTTGGGCAGTTGTTCATGTTTTTATATCTCTTACGCTTTTCTGTGAGCCACTGTGTTTATCTTCCTGCATGTTGTTTTCTTTTGAATTACTGGTCATTTTCTTTACTGAGTTTTTTCTGGGAAAGGAGTTTTTAAATTTAAATATGTCTTTATTAGGCTATTCTTGGATTTAAAAAACAAAAAACTAGGATTCTTTTGTTTGTGAAATACTTAGAAATCTATTATTAGTGCAGTGATTTTGCCTTTAAATTCAATAATTTATTTTGGTAAAACATTTGGAAGTATTATCAGTGTATATTCAGTTTTTAAGAAACCTGCCAAATACTCAGTATCTGAGTGGTACTGTTGGGCTTCATTCAGCAAAATTTATGCTAAGTGCCGTGTAAAGTATAAAAACGTTTGAGATGGTCCTTCCAGCCCTTGGAGCTTGCATTGTACGGAAAACCATAACAGGAATACATGTCAAGGCAGAGGACTTTTCTAAGTTTTCAGGGGGCCTGTGTAATTGGCTCGGCTCAAGGTTCCGTTTTAGACCAAAACGGTCTCGTTTTGCCCATACATGTGCCCAGGGCTAAATCTAAGAATTGGCGGGGGTATGAAGAATTCCTTGTCTGGGGCTTTGACTGCCACTCTAACTGGTGACTTTCCCAGGTGGTAGTTATCAGTGCATTGGGAAAACAAATTCTTCAGTATTCTTTAATCTGATAGGATTGTTCTACAGCCCATATCACGTGCTAGAACCTAACCTATGTGGAATTTGGCACAACAGCTCTTTTTAAGACAATATTCAAGTAGATTTCTTAAGAGAAGCTGTGATCAAGAGTTCCAGTGCCCTAGTTTCTATCCATACAACAAATTATTTTAATCAGGTTAACTGCCTAAAAAGATCCAGGACAAAAGATAATGAGGGATCTTGTGTTCAAGAAATCTGTTCATATGTGGAAGAAATTCCTTGGCCTTGTTTATTTTTATTTATATATATATATTTTGAGACAGAGTCTCACTCTGTCCCCCAGGCTATAGTGCAGTGGTGTGATCTCTCAGTTCACTGCAACCTCCAACTCCCAGGTTGAAGCAGTTTTCCTGCCTCAGTCTCCCAAGTAGCTGGGATTACAGGCACCTGCCACCACACCTGGCTAATTTTTGTATTTTTAATAGAGACAGGGTTTCACCATGTTGGCCAGGCCGGTTTTGAACTCTTGACCTCAGATGATCTGCCCACCTCAGCCTCCCAAAGTGCTGGGATTACAAGGGTGAGCCACTGCACCCGGCCCCTTGTTTATTTTTTATAATTTTAGAGCCAAATTTCAGTTTCTGGGGAAAACAGAAACCCCTGAAATCCACGCCTAGCTTCTTTTCTCTTTGTATAGAACTGAATGTAATCAGAGTTGTAATTGGAGCTGATGACAGATTTTGAAATTGAAAGCTGATCAATCGCTATTCTCACTATTAGCTTTACCCTGAACATGTCTGAGTAACGGAGTTCAGGTGAAAATAGGCCGCCATGATCACGGGAGCCCGAAAGTTTAAACTGAGCCCCTGCTTGGAGTGAGCAGGTGGAGCTGCCTTTCACAACCCACCAATGACTTTCCCCTCTCACCTCCCTAATACCACCAGGCAGCTACTCGCACCTGTCAGGTGGGCATGGTTGAGTCACAGGGAGAGCCTGTCACTAAGAGGGGATAGTAGGCAAGGAGTCCTGAAAGATGGGGAGGGGAAAGGGGATCACAATGACAGCTAAGCTAGTGTCAGTGTCTCACTCAGTCCTGGAGCAGACTGTGATCACTTAGGTTCTAACTAAAGTTGCTGGTGTTTAAGCAGGTTTTATGTCTCACACAGGAAATTACCACGGAATTAATCAGAGTAATTTGCTTTGTCTTTCAGGTATGGGCACTAGGAAAAGACTTCTTCCATCAAGCTTAATTGTTTTGTTATTCATTTAATGACTTTCCCTGCTGTTACCTAATTACAGATTAGATGGAACCGTGTTTTTTCTGCTTTGTTTTTTCAGTTTGCTGTTTCTGTAGCCATATTGTATTCTGTGTCAAATAAAGTCCAGTTGGATTCTAGAACGGATGCTCGCTCTTGTGTATGTGAACAAAGTGAACATAAATGAAGAGTCTCCCCTTCCAAGGCTGAAAACTCAGCTTTCGAAAGTGAAATGTTCGTTCATCGGGGCCAGAGCAGGGTTGTCCTCTGAGCGCATCACTTAGTCATGAGGGATCCGACAGAGGCAGAGTATGGATCGCTGGCACCCGAAAACAGCAGTCAGCCCTTCTTTCTCCTCCTGTGTGACAGCAGCAGGCAGCTGAATGAGGGAAGAATGTGGGATTCAGTCATCAAACCCAGTTCTGAGTCCTGGTTCCACAGCCTGGTTACTGATGGCAATCTTGGCAAAGTTGCTTCTCTACGCTGAACTTTGTCTGTACTGTGGGCTTCTGAGGACTAAGTGGTATCGTGTGGTCACAGAGAGAAGCTTTGTAAAATGTAAAACCAATATACAAATGTGACCTTTGGTTGTGTATGACAGCAGTCCCCAACCTTTTTGCCACCAGGGATTGGTTTCATGAAAGACAGTTTTTCCACGGCTGGGGGTGGGGTGGGGGTGTGCCTGGGGATGGTTATGGAACTGTTCCACCTGAGATCATGAGGCACTAGATGGACTCCACAACCTGGATCCCTCACATGCACAGTTCGCCACAGGGTTCAAGCTCCTGTGAGAATCTAATGCCGCTGCTGATCTGACAGGCAGAGCTCAGGCGGTAATGCTTGGTCAGCACCTGTTCACCTCCTGCTGTACAGCCGGGTTCCTAGCAGGCCATGGACTGGTATCCACTCTGCAGCCCAAGGGTTAGGGACCCCTGGTGTATGACATGTTTCTTTCTTTTCTTGGCTTAGAAAAATAAAGATATATATAATCGTGGCTGACAAAAGGACAATTTATGAACTCAAGTTAAAAATTGATATTGGCAGGCAGTGGCTCATGCACCTACAATCAGGCCCGAGGCCCGGATCGAGGTCAGGAGTTAGAGATGAGCCCACAGCCAACATGAGTGAAACCCCATCTCTACTAAGTACAAGAATTAGCTGCCCAGGCAGTGGTGTGCACCTGTAATCTCTGGGCTACTCGGGAGGCTGAGGCAGGAGAATCCCTTGAACCTGGGAGGTGGAGGTTGCAGTGAGCCAAGATCGCACCACTGCACCCCAGGCTGGGCAGCAAAAGCGAAACTCCGTCTCAAAAAAAAAAAAAAAAAAAAAAAAAATCTTGGGAGATGGAAGGAATTGTCAGTTCTAATACTAATTCAATGGTTAATAATACAGATTTTTTAACTGAGAAGCAATATAGTTTGTTGCAGTGGTTCTCAAAGTATCATCTGAGGATTCTTGACAAGGGGGTACCTTAAAACCTTTCAGGGGGTTCATGAAGTTCTTCCAACTGCAAGTCTATGTGAAAGCAGTTTTTCTTTATATGCAACCAAAGCAGCGTATCTAATGAAGAAACCGTCTTAAGAATCCACTGTCTTCTATTAAATCAGATGTAAAAGAGATTAGCAAAAATACAAAAACTGCTAGTCTCACATTTTTTGTTTTTAAAAATAATTTTACTAAAAATATGTTCATAAGTGATGGGTTTTTATTCTTTTCAGTCATTTTTCAAATTTCTGGGGCTTTTCTTTTGTGGGGGGCGGCGGGATTTGAGACATGGTCTTGCTCTGTCCCCAAGGCTGGAGTACAGTGGCAAGATCACAGCTCACTGCAGCCCCAACCTCCTGGGTTCAAGTGATCCTCCCGCCTCAGCCTCCTAAGTAGCTGGGACTACATGCGTGCACCACCATACCCAGCTAATTTTTTTTTTTTTTTTAAGTCTCGCTCTTGTCGCCCAGGCTGGAGTGCGGTGGCGCCATCTTGGCTCACTGCAACCTCCTTCTCTCAGGTTCAAGTGATTCTCCTGCCTCAGCCTCCCGAGGAGCTGGGATTACAGGCACATGCCCCCATACATGGCTAATTTTTATATTTTGATTAGCAACGAGGTTTCACCATGTTGGCCAGGCTAGTCTCAAACTCCTGACCTCAATCCACTTGCCTTGGCCTCCCAAAGTGATGGGATTACAGGTGTGAGCCACCCCACCAGGCCCCACACTGAGCTAATTTTTAAATTTTGTGTAGAGTCTTGGGCGGGCATGGTAGCTCACGCCTGTAATCCCAACAGTTTGGGAGGTCAAGATGGGTGGATTGCTTGAATCCAATGGTTCAAGACTAGCCTGGACAACATGGTGAAACCCTATCTCCAAAAAATATAAAAATTAGCTGTGCGTGGGGGCATGTACCTGTAGTCCCAGCTGCTGGGGAGGCTGAGGCAGGAAGGTTGCTTGAGCCCAGAAGGTGGAGGTTGCAGTGAGCCAAGATCCTGTCACTACACTCCAGCCTGGGTAACAGAGGGAGACCCTGTCTCAGAGTCTTACTGTGTTCCCCAGGCTAATTTCTCAGTTCTGGTTTCCATTATTGTAAATATTTGTAGATAAAACCCGCATAAAACTCTTTGGAGTCCTGTTTTTAACATCATAAAAGGGTCCTGATACTAAAAAGTTTGAAAAGCTTTGTTTAGCTTAGTCATTAAGAACTTCGGCCGGGCACGGTGGTTCACACCTGTAATCCCAGCACTTTGGGAAGCCGAAGTGGGTGGATCATGAGGTCAGGAGATCAAGACCATCCTGGCCAACATGAGCAAACTTTTTCTACTAAAATACAAAAAATTAGCCGGGCATGGTGGTAGTCCCAGCTACTTGAGAGGCTGAGGCAGGGGAATCGCTTGAACCTGGGAGGTGGAAATTGCAGTGAGCCGAGATCGCGCCACTGCACTCCAGCCTGGTGACAGAGCGAGACTCTGTCTCAAAAAAAAAAAAAAACCTTAAAAAAGAACTAAAAGAACTTCAAAGTCTAACCTGGAACAAAACTGGCTTCCCCACTAAACTACCACAGTACCTAGTATGTAGCAAGCACTCAAATGGAGGCAGCTGCTACTGTTCCTATTTGTATCATTTTGGGACTACCATCCTCAGCAGAAATTCCTTCTTTTAAACCCTTTCCAGGCAGTATTCAGACTGCATAAATACTTTCATTAATGAAGAACACATTGCTTTTTGCACAGATGACACATTACATATTTGCAGAATTCTGCTTGGGTTTTGATCAGAATTCTTTGCGTAAAGTACAGAAATCCAGCTTCTGCTTGGGCAAAAGGGAAATTTCTTGGAGGGCTGTAGAGGTCTGCAATGCAACAGCAGAAAGGGCTGGAGACGCAGCTGGATCTAAGACTGAAGAGAACCAGGGAATCCATGCTGCTGGGATTCTCACTGCTTCTCTTTTTCATTTTTTTATTTTTATTTTTGGAGACAGAGTTTTGCTCTGTCACCCAGGCTGGGATCCAGTGGCGTGATCTTGGCTCACTGCAACCTCTGCCTCCCAGGTTCAAGTGATGCTCCTGCCTCAGCCTCCTGAGTAGCTGGGACTATAGGCAGGTGCCACCATGCCCTGCTAAGTTTTGTATTTTTAGTAGAGACGGGGTTTCACCATGTTAGCCAGGCTGGTCTCGAACTCCTGACCTCAGGCGGTCCGCCCACCTCAGCCTCAGAAAGTGCTGGGATTACAGGTGTGAGCCACCGTACCCGGCCCTCACTGTTTCTCTCACAGAGACCAGCTTCAGACATGACAGGAAAACTCTGGATGCCAAAGACTCTGCCACCTTTCCCACAGCTTCTGCCACAGGCAAGGGACCAACTCCAAGTTCTTTCTTTAAAAAATGAATTGGCTGGGCACGGCGGCTCACGCCTGTAATCCCATCACTTTGGGAGGCCAAGGTGAGAGGATCGCTTGAGCCCAGGAGTTTAAGACCAGCCTGGCAAATATGGTGAAACCTTGTCTCTAGTAAAAAATATAAAAATTAGCTGTACAGGCTGGGCGTGGTGGCTCACGCCTGTAATCCCAGCACTTTGGGAGGCTGAGGCAGGTGGATCATGAGGTCAGGAGATTGAGACCATCCTGGCTAACACAGTGAAACCCTGTCTCTACTAAAAATACAAAAAATTAGCCGGGCGTGGTGGTGGGCACCTGTCCCAGCTACACGGGAGGCTGAGGAAGGAGAATGGTGTGAACCCAGGAGGCGGAGCTTGCAGTGAACCGAGATCGTGCCACTGCACTCCAGCTTGGGTGACAGAATGAGACTCCATCTCAAAAAAAAAAAAAAAAAATTAGCCAGATATGGTGGCGCTCACCTGTAGGTTGCAGTGAGCCAAGATCACGCCACTGCACTCCAGCCTGGGCGACAGAGCAAGACTCTGTCTCGGAAAAAGAAAAAGAAAAAGAAAAACAAAGGCAAGGCATGGTCGCTCATGCCTGTAATCCCAGCACTTTGGGAGGCCGAGACGGGCGGATCACTTGAAGTCAGGGGCTCGAGACCAGCCTGGCCAACATGGTGAAACCCTGTCTCTACTAAAAATACAAAAAAAAAAAAAAAAATTAGCCAGGCGTGGTGGCGAGCACCTCTAGTACCAGCTACTCGGGAGGCTGAGGCACGAGAATCGTTTGAGCCCAGGAAGTGGAGGTTGCAGTGAGCCAAGATTGCACCACTGCACTCCAGCCTGGGCGACAGAGTGAGACTGTCTCAAAAAAAAAAAAAAAAAAAAAAATTAAGAAAAAAAAAAGTCAATGAATAATAGAGCATGATAATAATAACAATGCCAATAATTATCAAGCTCCTAGACTCATATATACACAAAAAAACCCACAAATTATTTCAAAGTGAACCATAACTGTTGCAGGGGTCAGGACAAATACTTACGTCTATACCATCATTTTAATACTGTCTCCTAGTGGACCGCCAGACCCTGACCAGATAATTGGCTTGGCAGACACGAATGAAGTCAAAGTCAGGGCCACTCATTCGTTCATTCCTTCATTCATTTATTCAGCCGGTATTCATTAGGGCACCGTGTTGAGTGCTGGAGATTCACAGGTGAACGGGACAGACAAGGCTTTCGCTCTGCTGGAGCCTCAGAACCAGGAGGGTAGACAGGCTGTAAAGAAGTAATCACATATGTGACTAGTGTTTTAGATAGTGCTAAGTGTCATGTAGACAGTGAAGCGGGTTGAGGTGTCAGAGTAAAACTTGTTGGCCATTTCTAACAGAGTGGCAGGGAAGTCCTCTGGGCACATGATACGCAAGTTCTGAGACTTGATGAAGCCAGTCATCGGAGATAGGTGGGGAGTTCAAGATCAAGTCCCCGGGGCAGATGATGACTTGCTCCAGTGTGATTGGAGCTCTGTGAACACAGGAGGGAGCATCATTTTTACAGAGGAAGGCTGGGGCCAGTTCACCTGGAGACATGTTGGGCTGGGTAAGAAGTTTCTGTTGTTGTTGTTGTTGTTGTTGTTGTTGAGGCAGAGTCTGGCTCTGTCGCCCAGGAGGCTGAAGTACAGTGGCACGATCTCGGCTCACTGCAACCTCCGCCTCCCAGGTTCAAGCGATTCTCCTGCCTCAGCTCCCTAGCAGCTGGGATTACAGGCGTGTGCAACCATGCCTGGCTGATTTTTGTATTTTTAGTAGAGACAGCGTTTTGTTATGTTGGTCAGGCTGGTCTCTAACTCCTGACCTCAGGTGAGCCACTTGGCTCGGCCTCTCAAAGTGCCAGGATTACAGGTGTGTGCCACCGTGCCTGGCCTATTCATTGACTTTCAATGATGTGCCAGGCACAAGGGGAAACTGCATCATCCACTTATTCGTCACAAAAATAGAGCCTGTGGGCTGGGCGCTGTGGTTCACACCTGTAATCCTAGCACTTTGGAAGGCTGAGGGGGATGGATCACTGGAGGTCAGGAATTTGAGACCAGCCTGGCCAACATGGTGAAACCCCGTCTCTATTAAAAATACAAAAATTAGCCAGGCGTGGTGGTGCATGTCTATAGTCCCAGCTACTCAGGAGGCTGAGGCAGCAGAATCGCTTGAACCCAGGAGGTGGAGGTTGCAGTGAGCCGAGATGGCACCATTGCACTCTGGCCTGGGCAACAGAGCAAGACTCCATCTCAAAAAACAGAAAACAACAAAAATAGAGCCTGTGAAATTAGTTCTGTTATTGCCCCGATGCTGCACATCAGGAAACTGATACCCAGAGAGCTAAGTGACTCGTTTAAGTTCCCGCCATAGGAAATGGCAGGGGCAGAATTTGAATCAGGGTCTGCCTGACTCCAAGTCCTCATCCTTGGCCCACGGTTGATACCAAGCCCTGTCCCCTTACCCACCCAGAGGATTTGCCTACCCTCTCTTGGTCTTTGGTGATGATGGTTTTACCTCACCCTACCCTTTGCAGTGGGCTGCCCACCCCGCAGTATCATCATTCATGATTCGGAGTAGACAAGATTTTTATTTTTTATGCAATATATATATTTACTTATTTGAGACAGAGTCCCGCTCTGTTGCCCAGGCTGGAGTGCAGTGATCTCGGCTCACTGCAACCTCCGCCTCCCGGGTTCAAGCAATTCTCCTGCCTCAGTCTCCCTAGTAGCTGGCATTGCAGGTATGCGCCATGACGCCCAGCTAATATTTGTACTTTTAGTAGAGACGGAGTTTCATCATGCTGGTCAGGCTGGTTTTGAACTCCTGACCTCAGGTGATCTGCCCATCTCAGCCTCCCAAAGTGCTGGGGTTACAGGCGTGAGCCATCATGCCCGGCCTTATTTTATTTTATTTATTTATTTATTTATTTTGAGATAGAGTCTTGCTTTGTCACCCAGGCTGGAGTGCAGTGGCACAATCTCAGCTCACTGCAAGCTCTGCCTCCTGGGTTGACGCCATTCTCCTGCCTCAGTCTCCCCAGCAGCTGGGACAACAAGCGCACGCCGCCACACCCGGCTAATTTTTTTGTATTTTTAGTAGAGACAAGATTTCACTGTGTTAGCCAGGGTGGTCTCGATCTCCTGACCTCGTGATCCGCCCACCTCCACCTCCCAAAGTGCTGGGATTACAGGCATGAGCCACTGCGCCCGGTTAATTTTTGTATTTTTTAGTAGAGACGGGGTTTCTCAATGTTGGCTAGGCTGGTCTTGAAATCCTGACCTCAGGTGATCTGCCTGCCTCGACCTCCCAAATTGCTGGGATTATAGACATGAGCCACCGTGTCTGACTGCTGTTTTTTTTTTTTACCTTTTGGCTGTCACAAATAATGTTGCAATAAACACAATGTGTACAAATGTCTCTAGAAGACCCTGCTTTCAGTTATTTTGGGTATATATCAAGAAGTAGAATTGTTGGGTCATACAGTAAATTCTATGTTTAGCTTTTTTAGTAATTGCCAAATTTTTCCACAGGTATACTATTTTACATTTCCACCAGCAATGCACTTCAATTTCTCCAAATTTGTATTAGTCTACTAAGGCTGTTCTAACAAAATACCATAGACTGGGCAGCTTCAACAACAGAAATTTATTTTCTATTCTGTTCTGGAGGCTGGAAGTTCAAGATCAAAGTGCCAGTAAGTTCAGTTTCTGATGAGGGCTCTCTTCCTGGCTTGTAGACGGCTGCCTTCCTGCTGCATCCTCATATGGCCTTTGGAGAGAGAGAGAGCTCTGGGTGATAGCCCAGGGCTCATCTGGCTGTCCCTGCAGAAGTGTCCGCTGCTTCTCAGCACCCATAGCAGATTTTTGTTGCTGCTTCTCTTTTCTTCTAGTGCCACTGTCTAAATTTAGATTCCCCTAAAGAAGAGCCTGAGACGAGAACTTGGTAGCTTATTTTGGAGTTGATTCCAGGAAGCACAGCGCGGGAGAGGGAATGTGAGACAGGGGAGTGAGGAAAGGCACTGAGTGGGTCACCTCTGTGGGCACCTGGGCTCAGTCCCCTTCCGGGCCCGCTGAGGGGTCGTGCAGAGCACACCACAGCACTGCGCACCCAGCGATGGGAAGCCCGGTCTCTTCTTTCTCTTCTTCTTTCTCTTCTTCTGAGACACTAGTCCTATTGGATTAGGTCCCCAACTTTATACCTCAGTTAACCTTAATTATCTCCAAAACACGTTATCTCCAAATACAGTCATACCAGGAGCTAGGGCTTCAACATACGAATTTGCAGGGAGGGGTACAATTCAGTCCACAGCGACATCCTTGCCAACACTTGTCATTTTATGAATTTTGGTAATAAATCCTGAGGAATGAGAACTAGTTGTGGTTTTGACGATGTTGAGCATCTTTTCATGGCTTCTTTCTTAGCCATTTTTGGTTTTTGTTTTGTTTTTTGAGACAGTCTTTTTTTTTTTTTTTTTTTTTTTTTTTTTTTTTTTTTTTTTTTTTTGAGTCAGAGTCTCACTCTGTCTCCAGGCTGGAGTGCAGTGGCGCGATCTCGGCTCACTGCAAGCTCCGCCTCCAGGGCTCAAGCAATTCTCCTGCTTCAGCCTTCTGAGTAGCTGGGACTACAGGCGCACGCCACCACACCCAGCTAATTTTTGTATTTTTATAGAGACGGGGTTTCACCATGTTGGCCAGGATGGTCTCCATCTCTTGACGTTGTGATTCGCCCACTTGGCCCCCGAAAGTGCTGGAATTACCAGCGTGAGCCACCGCACCTGACCAACACAGAGTCTTATTCTGTTGCTCAAGCTGGAGTGCAGTGGTGAGATCTGGGCTTGCTGCCACCTCTGCCTCCCAGGTTCAAGCGATTGTCCTACCTCAGCCTCCCAAGTAGCTAGGAGGATTACAGGTGTCTGCCACCACACCTGGCTAAATTTTGTAATTTTAGTAGAGACAAGGTTGCACCATGTTGGCCAGGCTGGTCTCGAACTCCTGACCTCAAGTGATCTGCTAGGCTCAGCCTCCCAAAGTGCTGGAATTACAGGCATGAGCCACCATGCCTGGCCCCTTTGCCATTTTTTAATTGGGCTTTTTTGGGGGGGGTTATTTTTTGGGGATTTTTTTGGTGGTGGTGAGTTGTTGGAACTTTTTATATAATGTGGATATTAAATTGTTACCAGATATATGATTTGCAAAAATTTGTTTCCATTCTATGGGTTACCTTTTCACTCTCTTAATAGTGTCCCAGCTGGGCGTGGTGGCTTACGCTTGTAATCCCAGCACTTTAGGAGGCCAAGACAGGAGGTTCGCTTGAGCCCAGCAGTTTGAGGCCAGCCTGAGCAAGATGGTGAAACCCCGTCTCTACAAACAAATTCAAAAATTAGCCAGGCATGGTGCCACATGCCTGTAGTCCCAACTACTCAGGAGGCTGAGGTGGGAGGATAGCTTGCTTGAGCCTGGGAGGTGAAGGCTGCAGTGAGCCGAGGTCACATCACTGCACTCCAGCCTGGGCAACAAAGGGAAACTCTGTCTCAAACAAACAAACAACAACAACAATAATAACAAAACCCATAATATCCTTTGATACACAAAAGTTTTTAATTTTGATGAATTGCAATCTATTTATTTTTTCTTTTGATGTCACATTTAAGAAATTGTTGTTGGCTGGGCGCGGTGGCTCAAGCCTGTAATCCCAGCACTTTGGGAGGCCGAGACGGGCGGATCACGAGGTCAGAAGATCGAGACCATCCTGGCTAACACGCGTGAAACCCTCGCCTTACTAAAAATACGGGGCCAGCCGGGCGAGGTGGGCGGGCGCCTGCAGTCCCAGCTGAGGCTGAGGCAGGAGAATGGCGGAACTCCGAAGGCGGAGGCTTGCAGTGAGCTGAGACTCGGGTTACACTCCAGCCTGGGCGACAGAGCTGCAGATTGCCTGAAAAAAAAAAAAAAAAAAGAAATTGTTGTCAAGTCCAACATCATGAATATTTGCCCCTATATTGTCTTCTAAGAGTTTTTGTGGTTTTAGTTCTTAAATATAGGTCTTCCATCTTTTTTTTTTTTTTTTTTTTTTTTAGATGGAGTCTCACTCTGCCACCTCAGGCTGGAGTGCAGTGGCATTATCTTGGCTCATTGCAATCTCTGCCTCCCAGGTTCAAGTGATTCTCCTGCCTCAACCTCCTGAACAGCTGGGGCTACAGGCCCGTGCCACCACACCCGGCTAATTATTGTATTTTTACTTATTTATTTTTTTTTTATTTATTTTTTTTGAGACGGAGTCTCGCTCTGTCGCCCAGGCTGGAGTGCAGTGGCCAGATCTCAGCTCACTGCAAGCTCCGCCTCCCGGGTTTACGCCATTCTCCCGCCTCAGCCTCCCGAGTAGCTGGGACTACAGGCGCCCGCCACCTCGCCCGGCTAGTTTTTTGTATTTTTTAGTAGAGACGGGGTTTCACCGTGTTAGCCAGGATGGTCTCGATCTCCTGACCTCGTGATCTGCCCGTCTCGGCCTCCCAAAGTGCTGGGATTACAGGCTTGAGCCACCGCGCCCGGCCTATTGTATTTTTAGTAGAGATGTGGTTTTGCCATGTTGGTCAGGATGGTCTTGAATTCCTGACCTCCCAAATTACTGGGATTATAGGCATGAGCCACCATGCCTGACCTACTTCTTACTTTTGTTGTTGTTGTTGTTGTTGTTGTTTTGGAGACAGAGTCTCCCTCTATCCCCCATGCTGGAGTGCAGTGGCATGATTTCCACTCACTGCAACCTCCGCCTCCCGGGTTGAAGCGATTCTTCTGCCTCTTCCTCTTGAGTAGCTGGGACTGCAGACATGTGCCACCAATCCTGGCCTTTTTTTTTTTTTTTTGAGATGGAGTTTTGCTCTTGTTTCCCAGGCTGGAGTACAATGGTGCAATCTCGGCTCAGTGCAACCTTCGTCTCCTGGGTTCAGGCGATTCTGCTGCCTCAGCCTCCTGAGTAGCTGGGATTACAGGTGCGTGCCACCACGCCCGGCTAATTTTGTATTTTTAGTAGAGACAGGGTTTCACCGTGTTGGTCAGGCTGGTCTTGAACTCCTGACCTCAGGTGATCCGCCCACCCCAAAGTGCTGGGATTACAGGTGTGAGCCACCACGCCCGGCCTACTTTGTTTTTTAAGATATTACCTCCTTTGCAAGTTGTCAAGAGAATGAGAGATGAAAGGGAAGTGCCTGCCACAGAGCTGGCCACATAGTAGGTGCCCAATAAACAGCAGCTCTCCTTAGGAGATGCCTGGTTCGGTGTCTTCAGGTTGAAAGGACCAGAGTCTTCCTCGGGTTCCCTCAGGCACACTGGTAGCACAGCAGGCTCACAGGAAATGCTCCCTGTCTGCACAGTCTGGCCTGGGAGACCGGAATGTCGCTCAGTAGGCCACAGGCCTCCATCTGGTTGTCCCTGCAGAAGTGTCCGCTGCTTCTCAGCACCCACAGTAGATTTTTGTTGCTGTTTCTCTTTTCTTCTAGTGCCACTGTCTAAATTTAGATTCCCCTAAAGAAGAGCCTGAGACGAGAACTTGGTAGCTTATTTTGGAGTTGATTCCAGGAAGCACAGCGCGGGAGAGGGAATGTGAGACAGGGGAGTGAGGAAAGGCACTGAGCGGGTCACCTCTGTGGGCAACTGGGCTCAGTCCCCCTCCGGGCCCGCTGAGGGGTCGTGCAGAGCACACCACAGCACTGCCCACCCAGCGATGGCAAGCCGGGTACTGAGCCAGGCCCTGGAGGTTTTAAATACCTGGCCCTTCTGGATTCCCCTGCACAAAAGGCTGAACAAGTGTTCACTGCTCCAGAAAAAACCCCTCGGGCTGAGAAGCAGAGAGATGGGGGTAGTGAAGTGAAGCTTTGTGTGTGCAGGGAACCACCGCCAACACCTGCAGTGGACGAAGAAGGCCCAAGGGGATACAGCGCAGGGGACCAACAGCTCCCGCAACCACCACGGCCTCTCTGCCGCCTTACTCCTGCGTGCTCCTGCATGCTTAAAGCTTCTACTGCCTCAGCTTCTACTTTTAGCTGTCATCTCTGTGGATCTCTGGGTTTCTGTGTCCCTGCTGCACAAATCTCCGTGGAAGCCTTGCATTTCATGTGTCCACGAGAAACAGGTGATCGGGCAGGACTGTTCACGCTAGCCCAGCTCACAGAGCACTGACCTCCAGAGATGGCTGCCCTTGCCACAGTCACCTGATCCTCTTCTAGTCCACGTGTCTGAAGTCCGAGGAATAGAGCATACCAACTTGTTCATAAAAACAATCTGTGGGCCGGGTGCAGAGGCTCACGCCTGTAATTCCAGCACTTTGGGAGGCCAAGGCGGGTGGATCATTTGAGGTCAGGAGTTTGAGACTAGCCTGGCCAACATGGTGAAACCCCGTCTCTACTGAAAATACAAAAATCAGCTGGGTGTGGTGACAGGCCCCTGTAGTCCCAGCTACTCAAGAGGCTGGGACAGGGGAATCGCTAGAACCTGGGAGATGGAAGTTGCAGTGAGCCAAGATTGTGCCATTGCACTCCAGCCTGGGTGACAGAGCGAAACTCTGTCTCAAAAAGAAAAAGAAAAAGAATTTCTGACACCTTCTCTAGTCGGGGCTGTGGAGTGGCAGCGCCCAGGGTCTCCTGGATGGCTGATCTGTAGTAAGTACTGTTACCCCCTTTACAAATGAGAGTATGGGGCTCAGAGTGTTGGAGAGACTGTGCCCGGAGGCAGATTTGGACCTGAGAGCAGTCTCCTGACTCCAAATCTCATGTTCTTTCCACTGAATGACTTTACCTCTTATGCAGGGAACAAACTCTCCAAGTGTTAAGTGTTATGAAAATCTTCCTATTTGGAGCTGGGTGCGGTGGCTCACGCCTGTAATCCCAGCACTTTGGGAGGCCGAGGCGGGTGGATCACCTGAGGTCCGGAGTTCAAGACCAGACTGACCAACATGGTGAAACCCCGTCTCTACTAAAAATACAAAAATTAGCCAGGCATGGTGACACATGCCTGTAGTCCCAGCTACATGGGAGGCTGAGGCAGGAGAATTGCTTTAACGTAGGAGGTGGATGTTGCAGTGAACCGAGATCACACCACTGCACTTCAGCCTGGGCGACAGAGCAAGACTCCATCTAAAAAAAAAAAAAAGAAAGAAAGCAATCTTCCTATTTGGGGTGTGCGGGGGTCATCTCCCGACAGAAAGGGATCTGCCCAGGGAACCTCAGGCTTTCCAGGGCTCTGGGTTCCTGAGTGGCAGAGCACCATGGTTGAGCTGTGCGCCAAAGCCAGAATAAATAAACCTATACCTCTCGTGTCAGATTCAATACCTTTTATGAAATTCTAGTGGAGATGAGTCATAGTAGACATCAAAGATTTCAGAAAAATTTGAGGGAGAAAAGCATTAGACTGAAAAGAATTCTATGTATTCCCTTAAATATTTCTGGGAACTGGGGTGAGCTACTGGTACCAGTCAGGTTCCTGGTGGCAAACAGAAGAGACCAACTTGCTAGCTTATGCAGGAAGGGGATTTATTAGGAGACCATCAGAAAGCTCAGCAAATGGCAGGAAGTGCCAGGTGAGGATTACACACCTGTGATCCCATCTCTTTGGGAGGCCAAGGTAGGAGGATTGCTTCAGCTCAGGTGTTCGAGACCAGCCTGGTGAAACCCCATCTCTACAAAAAATGCAGATTAGCCAGGTGTGGTGGCACATGCCTGTAGTTCCAGCTACTTGGGAGATTGAGGTAGGAGGCTCACCTGAGCCCGGGGGGGTCAAGGTTGCAGTGAGCCATGATCACGTCCCTGCACTCTAGCCTAGGTGACAGAGCAAGATCCTCTCTCAAAAACAAACAAAATGAACAAATGGCAGGAAGGCTAGAGAAGAAACTTAGAAAAAAAAAAAAGGCCAAACCAAGAGGGACAAAATGCAGCTGAGACCAAACCACAGGAACTGTGGGCGGACACCGCCACTCCTGGACAATCATCATGGCCTGCAAGCAGGTGGCCCCTGGGATACTCACTGCCCACCACTGGCCCCTAATCCCACCTTCTATATAGGAGCCTCTCAGATTGACCCAATCTGTGTCACATGCCCACGCCAGCTGCCCAGGGTGGGTGGCAGGAGGTGATGCCTGCTCTTTTTCTCAACTTGTCACTTCCAACCCTCTCCAAGAACTCAGAGGCTCTGCTCAGTGAAACCCTCTGTTCTCTAGCCACTGGCCTTACTTCTTTTTTTCTTTCTTTCTATCTTTTTTTTTTTTTTCTTTTTTAAGATGGAGTCTTACTCTGTCACCCAGGCTGGAATGCAATGGCGTGATCTTGGCTCACCACAACCTCCGCCACCTGGGTTCAAGCGATTCTCCTGCCTCAGCCTCCCGAGTAGCTGGGATTACAAGCAAGCGCCACCATGCCAGGCTAAATTGTATTTTTAGTAGAGATGGTATTTCACTATGTTGGCCAAGCTGGTCTCCAACTCCTGACCTCAAATGATCCGCCTACCTCGACCTCCCAAAGTGCTGGGATTACAGGGGTGAGCCACCATGTGTGGCCCACTGGCCCTATTTCTTTGTTAATTGCCATCATCCATTATAGAGTATGACAGGAGCAGGCTCAAATGTTATGCAGCCTGGAGCTTATGCATTCAGGGGGAGCCTCTTTAAGAAATAATACAACGTTGCACATAGAAATTGCTAAAGCCCCTCCTTGGGCCTTGGAAGGGGGTGGTGCAAGTGAGACGCCTGCAGCTTAAACTTCAGCAACTTCATCATGAATCCCCCCTGAGGAGAGAGACCAGTTCATGAGCCATTTCCTGTCCGTGGATGTCATAGATTTGTCAGGTTTTCTGCTGTTACAAACATGCCGCAAAGAACATTCTAATATGCAACTCTTTTGTGAACATGTGTAAGTATTTCTCCAGGTTAGACAGAGCTAGAATTGCCAAGTTGTAGGACAAGAGCCTTTTCATTTTTATCTGATGGTGTCCTGCCAAATTGCCACCCAAGGGGTGTTGCTAAATCCAATTCCCATCAGAATTGCAGGGAGAGTTTTCTCACATCTTTGCCAGCACTGGATATAATAATATTTTTCATTGTTTTGCCAACTGATGGAAAAAAATGAAAGTGATCTCAACGTTGTTTTAATTTACCATATTAGTTTTCTAGGGGTGATATAACAAAGGACCACACACTAGGTGGTTTAAAAACAGAAATGTGGCCAGGCGCGGTGGCTCACGCCTGTAATCCCAGCACTTTGGGAGACTGAGGTGGGCGGATCACTTGAGGCCAGGAGTTGGAGACCAGCCTGGCCAACATGGTGAAACACCGTTTCTACTAAAAATACAAAAATGAGTTGGGCACGCTGAAGCATGCCTGTGATCCCAGCTACTTGTGTGGCTGAAGCACGAGAAGCGCTTAAACCCGGAAGGCGGAGGTTGCAGTGAGCCAAGATTGTGCCACTGCACTCCAGCCTGGGCAACAGAGTGAGACTCCATCTCAAAAAATAAATGAATAAATAAATAAATGGAAATGCATTGTCTTACAGTTTTGGAGGTTCAAAGTCCAAAATCAAAGTGTTGGCTGGGCGAGGTGGCTCACAACTGTAATCCCAGCACTTTGGGAGGCCAAAGCAGGCGGATCGCTTGAGGTCAGGAGTTTGAGACCAGCCTGACCAACGTGGTAAAACCTCATCTCTACCAAAACTATAAAAAATTTGCCAGGTATGGTAGTGCATGCCTGCAGCTACTTGGGAGGAGAGGCAGGAGAATTGCTTGAACCTGGGAGGCAGAGGTTGCAGTGAGCCGAGATCGTGCCACTGCACTCCAGCTTGGGTAACAGAGCAAGACTCTGTCTCAAAAAAACAAATAAACAAACAACAATAACAAAAAAATTAAAGCGTCGACAAGACCATGCTTATGCTGAAAACTGTAGTGTAGAATCCTTCCTTGCCCCAGCCCAGCCTCTGGTGATTTGCTGGCAATCTTAGCATTCTTTGGTCTGGAGATGCCTCCCTCCAATCTTCCTTCCTGTGTGTCTCCGTCTTCACTGGCCAGCTCCTTCTAAGGATGCCATGTTGGATGGGAGCCCACCCAACTCCAGTATGACCCCATCTTGACCAATTACCTCTGCCATTACCCTGTTCCCACAAAGATCACATTCTGAGGTGGCTGGAGGTTAGGACTAAAACATATTTTTTTCAGAAGGACACACTTCAGCCAGTAACATTCACATTCCTCTAATTTCTGGAGACATTGAAATTCTTTTCCTAGGTTTACCGGGAATTTGGATCCTTTCTTCTTCAAATCACCCTTTCATATGAGTTGCGCAGCTTCCTATTGGGTTTTCTTGTTTGTTTGTTTGTTTGTTTGTTTTTGGGATTTTTTGGTCATTTTCTTATTTCTTTCAAGATTCTCTCTATTTTTCATTATGAAGCTGTTATACTGTGGCAGGCAAAGGTTTCTCCCAGCCCGTCACATGTGTGTTGACTTTAGTTTTTGTTCGTTTTTTGTTTGTTTGTTTGAGACGGAGTTTCACTCTTGTCGCCCAGGCTGGAGTGCAGTGGCGCAATCTCGGCTCACCACAACCTCCACCTCCTGGATTCAAGCGATTCTCCTACCTCAGCCTCTTGAGTAGCTGGGACTATAGGCGTGTGCCACCACGCCCAGATAATTTTTGTATTTTTAATAGAGATGAGGTTTCACCACGTTGGCCAGGATGGTCTCAATCTCTTGACCTCATGATCCGCCTGCCTCTGCCTCCCAAAGTGCTAGGATTACAGGTGTGAGCCACCGTGCCTGGCCCGTTTTTTTGTTTTTTGTTTTTTGTTTTTTGAGACAGAGTCTCAATCTGTCACCCTGGCTGGAGTGCAGTGGTTCCATCTCGGCTCACTGCAATCTCCACCTCCCGATTCATGCGATTCTCCTACCTCAGTCTCCCGAGTAGCTGGGACTACAGGCATGCACCTCCACACCTGGCTAATTTTTTTTTTTTTTTTTTTTTGTATTTTTAGTAGAGACAGGGTTTCACCATGTTGGCCAGGCTGGTCTCGAACTCGTAATCTCAAGTGATCCTCCTACCTCGGCCTCCCAGAGTGCTGGGATTACATGAGCCACTGTGCCCGGCCCCTGGAGGCCTTTTCACTTGAGGGTCCTTCTCCCTTGAAAGCATCCGTTCCACTCTTTTCCTTCAGGTATTACATTTCATTATCTCAATGATCTTTCTTCTTCCCTAATATCAAATTCAGGTAGAGCTCCCCACTCCTACGGGTGTTTAGCCCAGTGGACGGTGGTGTGCACCAGCCCCTGAATTCCAAAACACATGCAGCCCAAGAGTGAGAGGGAAGGTGGGTGCCCCAAGCCTGCTCCATTCCACTTTTCAGAGACGACAGAGACTCAGGTCATGGAAGACAGAAAGATGTGCCACCCTTCAGGATAAGAACTTGTCTGTTTTTGTGCTGAAGACGCGTATTCTCTTCCTGCCCTGCCCAAAACCTGGTACCAACCAAAGAAGAAAATATTCCTCGACATGCTCTTGGCTGCTGCTCCTCCTTGACTACCTGCCTAATACCGAGGATGAATTGCCTTGAGGAGAACTAGAATTGCTAAAGCAGGAATCATAAATTCAGCTTTTGACTTTTCAGAACGGGCTCTTGAGGCCTGAATAAAATAAAATAGGCTTCTTTAGTTATCCATTTATTTGGCAAATATTTATTATACCCCTGCTATGAGCTGGGCAGGTTCAAGGCGTGGGATACAACAGTGGAAAAGGTGGTGCTTCAAAGGAGGGCCTTGAAAACAAACAGGAAAGACCATGAGTGGTGGCTCACGCCTGTAATCCCAGCACTCTGGGAGGCCAAGGAGGGTGGATCACCTGAGGTCAGGAGTTCAAGACTAGCCTGGCCAACATGGTGAAACCCTGTCTCAACTAAAAATACAAAAAATTAGCTGGGTGTGGTGGCTCATGCCTTTAATCGCAGCTACTCAGAAGGCTGAGACAGGAGAATCTCTTGAACCCGGGAGGCAGAGCTTGCAGTGAGCTGAGATGGTGCCACTGCATACACCAGCCTGGGAGACAAAAGGAAACTCTGTCTCAAAAGAAAAGAAAAAGATGGTGTTTTGCCCACATCCTCCATGGAGCTTGTCCTAGTGGAGAGAGGAAAATCATCAAATCAACAAGGAAACATCAGTATGTCACGTGCTATGGATTGATCTAGAGAATAACAGAGCAGAGCAAGAGGAGACAGGGGAGGAGGGATAGTTCTGGGGCAGGACCCTCAGGGTGGGGGTGGGCCTCTGGGAGGAGGCAGCATTGGAGCAGATGTGAGTGGTTTTTTTTTTTTTGAGACGGAGTCTCGCTCTATTGGGAGGCTGGAGTGCAGTGGCACGATCTCTGCTCACTGCAACCTCCGCCTCCTGGATTCAAGCAATTCTCCTGCCTCAGCCTCCTGAGTAGCTGGGACTACAGGTGCGTGCCACCACGCCCGGCTAATTTTTGTATTTTTAGTGGAGACGGGGTTTCATCATATTGGTCAGGATGGTCTCAATCTCTTGACCTCGTAATCCTGCCTTGGCCTCCCAAAGTGCTGGGATTACAGTGGTGAGCCTCCGCACCCGCCGATGTGAGTGTTTTGAGAAGAGAGAGTAAACAGTGCCAGTGAGGAGGAGGATGGGAGGGCAAAGGTGACCATGGTGGGGAGTGAGGTGGGAAGGAGCCCTCCTGAGGGACCCAGCCATGGACTTGGGAATCTATCCCCCCAAGAGCTTTAGGAAGCTGAAGGAGGGGAGGAGCTGGCTCTGATGTGGGTCTGGGGAAGTTCACGCCGGCTGCTCCTGTGGGAGGGTGGGAGCTGTGCCTGGGCCGGGTGAGCACTGGCAGAAGCAAGGACCCAGCAGCAGCCACGGGGCCACATGTGCACAGGGCCCTGGTGGTTTCCGAAGCAGGAGCCGCTGGCACGTGGGTTGGGTTGGGAAAGGGGGAAAAGGAAACAGAGGTCTCTAAGGTGACTTCAGGGTTTTTGTCCTAAGCAACAGGGTGAACAGTGGTGCCATTTCCTGGGAGAAGAGTGGGTTTGAGGGACCACGCCTTGCACTTTGGAAGGTGTTCAAAACATCCACGTGGCGGGGCCCAGCAGGTAATCACACGTGCGGGCTGGAGCGCTGCGGAGAGGCTGGAGGTGGAGATAAATGTGGGACTCACTCATTGGCAGAGTGTACTCCAGTGGGAGTGGCTTGCGAGCTTCAATACAGAGGAGGAGGAGTCTGAGGAACATTCAGGAGACAAGAGCTCACGAGGCTCCACGCTGCCCAAAGCCCTTGTCTCCCAGCTCACGTGTCATCACCTGAATGCCTGGCCCCCCATGGCTCTCAACATCCCCCTACCTGTCCAGTCTCACGCCCCTCCTCATCTGCCAAGTGCCTCACCTGTCCTCAGGCCCCAGCCCCTGCCCACAGCAAAGCCCTCTATGTCCCCACCCTCTTCTATGCTCGCCTGACTCTTCCCTGAGTGAGGACACTGCTTCCTTTTAACCCTTCAAGGGGGCTGCTTTTTCCTTCCAGGCTCCCTGTCCTAAAAGGCTGGAGGTGGGGTCGGGCTCTCCCGAGCTCCTCGTTGCCTCTTCAGGATCACTGTCCCTCTCTCCTTCCTCAAACCTCGCAGCGCCTTTGGTGCACAGGCCCTGGGGTGAGCTCCCTGGTTCCAGTCGCATGCCTTCCTCCCAGGCATTCCAGGTAAACCAGGATCACACGTGCAGTGGCTCCCCGTCGGTCTCTCGGCCACTATTCCCTCCACCTCCCTTCTCCATGATTTCAGCATCGTGGATGTAGACAGCCCATCCAACCTGGGACCTAGGGCCTAGACCTCCCTGCTGCCAAGGATCTGTTCTTTGGCCACCTGCTGACCTGGTCATATTATCATTGGCAAGAACAGTAGCAGCTGCAGAAATGCCACTTTTAATCCCCCGTCTCAGACCTCCACCTCCAAACGATATTCTGTCTTCTTCCTCTTAGTCTCCTGATGTGACAGCCTCCTCATATTTGGGGCCCCTAAGCCACTTTTAAGCCACCAGTTAAAAGCCACATCTTTTAACTGGTCACCATCCCCTTTCCTATTCTTTTTTTTTTTTTTTTGGAGACGGAGTTTTGCTGTGTCACCCATGCTGGAGTGCAGTGGTACAATCTCAGCTCACTGCAACCTCTGCCTTTCGGATTCAAGCAATTCTCCTACCTCAGCCTCCTGAGTAGCTGGGATTACAGGTGCCCGCCAACACGCCCAGCTAATTTTTGTATTTTTAGTAGAGACGGGGTTTCACCTTGTTGGCCAGGCTGGTCTCGAACTCCTGACCTCAGGTGATCCACCCACCTCGGCCTGCCAAAATGTTGGGATTACAGGAGTGAACCACCGCACCTGACCCCCTTTCCTATTCTTATGTTCTAACCCAGATTAGATCCAAGCACCATCATGTTAACTCTTTCCTTGCTGAACAGCTGAAAGTGGCTGGAGGACACTCGGCCATGCTGAACGTCCTCACTTTCACTTTATGACACAAAGCTGAATAGAACCTCGGTTCTGGTCAGCAACCCAATCACCCTTCTCTGGTCCATTTTTTCTCCCACCTCTCTGAGAGGCAGAGAAGTAATCAGTACGAAACACGGCCTCCTCCTTAGCACTCATTGCTTAGGCAGTTTGTTGGGATGAAGTGGGATGGCCTTGTTGGGAGGGCATGACTGTCTCACTACAAATCTGAGGGTGCCCACTGTCCCGCTGCAGAAAGAGCTGAGGCAGAGCCAGAGTTTTGTTTTTTTGTTTTTTTTTGAGTCTCACTCTGTTGCCCAAGCTGGAGTGCAGTGGCACAATCTCGGCTTACTGCAACCTCCACCTCCTGGGTTCAAGCGATTCTCCTGCCTCAGCCTCCTGAGTAGCTGGGACTACAGGCACGCGCCACCATGCCCGTTTAATTTTTGTATTTTTAGTAGAGACAGGGTTTCACTATGTTGGCCAGGCTGGTCTTGAACTCCTGATCTCATGATCCATCGCCTCGGCTTCCCAGAGTGCTGGGATTACAGGCATGAGCCACCACGCCTAGCCGAGCAGAGATTTTGATGTCACACGCTCGGTTTGAGCCCCTGAATGGGGAAGGACATGGTATTTATCCACTGACAGTACATTAGAAGGGAAGAGATTCACCAGAGATTCACCAGGGTGGGAGGAAGTTACTTTTAGGGGCTTGCGGGGAGTTTGTTGGGGTCTTCTTGACCCGGGAGAAGAGCAGGAGTAGCAATTCTCTCCCAGTGCCAAGCACTCTGCAGGTGACTGAACCAGCTGCTAGGACCAGGAGACACCTGCTACTTGAAAGAGCTCTGCTATGCATTTCACCTGTGCCCTGCATCCAGGAGGACTGAGCCATGCATCTGCCCTCAGGTGAGGGCTCTCAGGACCAGCTGCTTGCACGTCACCCGTGGGCCATCCAGCTGGGATGCTCTTCAGCCCAAATTGGTTTGATTTGGCAATAAGGAGGTTTAGTGACCTGCAATAAAAGTTTCGGTGGAATTTGGCAGAAGCCAAGTGGCTCTGGGGAGCATGTGGTATGTGAGGAAACTGAGGCAGCCAATGTAAACAACTCTTTGAAAAGGTGCTTTGGGGCCGGTTGCAGTGGCTCATGCCTGTAATCCTAGCACTATGGGAGATTGAGGCAGGAGGATCGCTTCAGCTCAGGAGTTTAAGACCAGCCTGGACAACATAGGAAGACCCTGTCTGTACAAAAAAAAAAAAAAAAAAAATTAGCCAGGCGTGCCGGCATGCACCTGTAGTTCCAGCTACTTGGGAAGCTGAGGTGGGAGGATCACTTGAGCCCAGGAGGTCGTCTGCAGTGAGCTGTGATTGCACCACTACACTCCAGCCTGGGCGACAGAAGAAGATCCTGTCTGAACAACAACAACATCAAAAAAAAAAGTGCTTTGGCCTCAGAGCCAGGTTACTTGTTAGAAAAAGACACAGGTTGAGAGAAGGAGGTAGACATGGAAGGGTTCTTGTTTGTTCTTGGCAAGGAGTCAGTAGAGAGAGAGAGAGATGGAAGATGCCCAAGAGCATCCAGGAGCCAAAGGTGGAATTTAGGAATCAGTGCACAGCAGGGAGGACTGGCTTCAGTGGGAAAAGGACACATCTCCCCTCCGGGAGGTGACAGGTGGGGCAGTCAGGTAGGCACCTTGGTGGCAGGATGATGGGAGAGTTCCTATCTGAAGGCTGCCAGTTTCTGAGTATAATAGAAAGTGAGGTTTCCAATAGCCATGATGGAAGATTTTGGGGGTGAGCTGATGAGGAGAGTCCCGCGGCTGGCAGGTAGTATTAGAGGACACAGTTACGGTTGATGTCCATGGATTGACAGCACCAGATTCTGCAGTGATGTGATTTTCTCCAGCACAGCTTAGGACCCAGCGGTAGCCAAGAAGGATGAGGAGACTGGCTCTGAGTCAGGGCTTCCAGGTTAGTGCATCAGTGAGACAGGTCAAGAAAAGTCAGGATTTCAGGCGAGGTGGCTCACACCTGTAATCCCAGCACTTTGAGAGGCCAAGGCAGGTAGATCACCTGAGGTCGGGAGTTCAAGACCAGCCTGACCAACACGGAGAAACCCCGTCTCTACTAAAAATACAAAAATTAGCCAGGCGTGGTGGCACATGCCTGTAATCCCAGCTACTCAGGAGGTTGAGGCAGGAGAATCGCTTGAATCTGGGAGGCGAAGGTTGTGGTGAGCTGAGATCGCGCCATTGCACTCCAGCCTGGTCAACAAGAACAAAACTTCATCTCAAAAAAAAAAAAAAAAAAGAGATAAGTCAGGATGTTGTCAAGAGATTGGCCAAGATGGGGAACTGTGGAATCCATGCTGGAGAAGGAAGCAAAGACTGGAGGGAGAGGCCAGAAAGGAGGATTGGAGTCAAAGATTGTCTTGCAGGAGAAAGGATGGAAGTGAGAGCAGCCAACAGCAGGAGAATAGATGACCACAGAGAGACAAAGGACCACCCAGAATGCAGTAAGTCAGGGTGGGACCCTTGGCTGCAAGTTCTGGCCTTGCGAAGGGGGCAGAGCTCCAGGGAAGGTGAAATGACTAGGAGGGAAGGAAGTCAGGGAACTGACAGAGAGGTTGGTTGTTGTAGGGGTCATGTAAGCGAATATCAGAGATACCCAGAACAGAGGCAGGGACTGTGAGAAAGAGGAAAATAGAAAGTATGTCTGCCGGGTGCGGTGGCTCACGCCTGTAATCCCAGCACTTGGGGAAGCCGAGGCAGGCAGATCATGAGGTCAGGAGATCAAGACCATCCTGGCTAACATGGTGACACCCTGTCTCTACTAAAAATACAAAAAATTAGCCGGGCGTGATGGTGGGCGCCTGTAGTCCCCGCTACTCAGGAGGCTGAGGCAGGAGAATGGCATGAACCCAGGAGGTGGAGCTTGCAGTGAGCCGAGATCGTGCCACTGCACTCCAGCCTGGGCGACAGAGTGAGACTCCGTCTCAAAAAAAAAAAAAAAAAAAAGGAAAGAGAGAGAGTATGTCTGGGGGTGGGCATGGTGGCTCAAGCCTATAATACCAGCAGTTTGGGAGGCTGAGATGGGCGGATCATTTGAGGTCAGGAGTTCAAGACCAGCCTGGTCAACAAGATGAAACCCTATCTCCACTAAAAATACAAAAACTAGGTGGGCCATAGTGGCACGCGCCTGTAATCCCAGCTACTCAGGAGGCTAAGGCAAGAGAATCTCTTAAGTCTGGGAGGAGGAGGTTGCGGTGAGCCAAGATCATGCCAGTGCACTCCAGTCTGGGTGGAGACTGGAGAATGAGACCCTGTCTCAAAAAATAGACAAATAAATAAATAAATAAATAAGAAAGAAAAGAGAAAGAAAGAAAGAGAAGAAAGAAAGAAAAAGAAAGTACACCTGGGTCTAATGTTGTCAGTGAATGAGTATAACTGAGAAGCAAGGACTTCGAAGGTGACAAGATCTTTAAAAGACAATACTGGCCGGGCGCGGTGGCTCAAGCCTGTAATCCCAGCACTTTGGGAGGCCGAGACGGGTGGATCACGAGGTCAGGAGATCGAGACCATCCTGGCTAACACGGTGAAACCCCGTCTCTACTAAAAAAAAAAGACAATATTAGCTGGGGGCACTAGTGCGCACCTATATTCCCAGCTACTCAGGAGGCTGAGCCAGGAGGATCTCTTAAGCCTAGAAATTCAAGGCTGCAGTTAGCTGAGATTGTGCCACTGCCTTCCATCCAGGGCAATACAGCAAGACTTTGTTTCTAAAAATAAATAAATAGATAAACAAAATAAAAGATAGTGAGTGATGATGGTTGGAAGAAGCTTTAGGGTTGGCTCTGGAGGGTCAAGGGATGAGGAAGAAGGAGCAGCCTCCCCGGGGGAGGGGTGCTGGGAAGTGAGAACCCCAGATGAGCGCATGGTTTCTGTTAAAACATAGGCTCCAAACTGGTAGCCAATAAGCCAAACAGTAGTTTGCTTTGCCTGCTCAAAAATTAAGCCAATGAAGGCTGGGCCTGGTGGCTCCCACCTGTAATCTCAGCACTTTGAGAGGCTGAGGCAGGCAGATTACCTGAGGTCAGGAGTTCAAGACCAGCCTGGCCAATATAGAGAAACCCCAACTCTATTAAAAATACAAAAATTGGCCCGGTGCAGTGGTTCACGCCTGTAATCCCAGCACTTTGGGAGGCCAAGGTGGGTGGATCATGAGGTCAGGAGTTCGAGAGCAGCCTGGCCAACATAGTAAAACCCTGTCTCTACTAAAATTACAAAAATTAGCCAGGCATGGTGGTGTGCACCTGTAGTCCCAGCTACTCAAGAGGCTGAGGCAGGAGAATCACTTGAACCCAGGAGGTGGAGGCTGCAGTGAGCCGAGATTGTGCCACTGCATTCCAGCCTGGGTGACAGAGTGAGACTCCATCTCAAAAAATAAAAATTAAAAAATTAAAATAAATAGCACTGCTATAAGCATTCGTATGCAAGCTGGCATGTGGACATATGTTTTCAGTTCTTGGGTAGATACCTAGCTAGGAGTGGAATTACGGGGTCATATGGTAACTCTATGTTTAACTTTTTGAGGAATCACCGAACTGTTTTCCACAGTGCCATGCTATTTTACATCCCTACCAGCATTGTATGAGGGTTTCTTGCCTCTTTTAAATTATCTGAAGATCTGGCCATGCTGGGTCCACATTCCCACATGCCAGCACTCAGCCTGGAACTGGATCAGGAAACGTGGGCACTCACCTTCCCGGGTTCTCACTACTCACAGTCCAGGCACAGACATTACCCACTGCCTTTGGCCCTTCATGCTCTATACATTTTCTTTCCTTTTTTTTTTTTTTTTTTTTGAGACGGAGTTTTGCTGTTGTCACCCAGGCTGGGGAGCAATGGCGGTATCCTGGCTCACTGCAGCCCCCGCTTCCCATGTTCAAGCAATTCTCCTGCCTCAGCATGCTGAGTAGCTGGGATTATAGGTGCCCACCACCATGCCTGGCTAATTTTGTATTTTTAGTACAGACAGGTTTTCACCATGTTGGCCAGGCTGGTCTCAAACTCCTGACCTCGGGTGATCTGCTCACCTTGGCCTCTCAAAGTGCTGGGATTACAGGCGCGAGCCTCCAGGTATTTTCCTTACCTGCTGGGCCCCAGAGCAAACCCCAGGCAGGGAAAGACTGTGGTGTGAAGGGTGGGGTTGAGAGCACGTTTGTTGACCAAGAGTCAGCTTTCGAAGGGCCAAGTAAAAGGGTCTCAGAAGGTGGGGAACAGGGAGTTGTCAAGATGAGAGAGGAATTAGCAGTGCGGAAATGACAGCAGAAGAGAAGAGATGGCCAGAGGAGCTGACATTTTGAACAGTGACTGAGTATAACAGAGACACGAGGTGTGGTGGGAGGAGCATCCCAGCTGGGCTCTGCAGGCTGAGGCCAGGCGGCTCCCACAGTGGTTCTGGTGGAGGCAGAGGGCCAGTCCTCCAGGCCCTGAAGCTCAGTAATTTAGGAGCTCAAGGAGGGATTTGTCTTTTTGTTTGGTTTGTTTTGTTGAGAGACAGAGTCTTGCTGTTATCCAGGCTCGAGTGCAATGGCAAGATCTCAGCTTGCTGCAACCTCTGCCTCCTGGGTTCAGGTGATTCTTCTGCCTCAGCCTCCCTAGTAGCTGGGATTACAGGCATGCGCCACCACACCCAGCTAATTTTTTGTATTTTTAGTAGAGACATGGTTTCACCATGCCAGGCTGGTCTCGAACCCCTCACCTCAGTTGATCCACCTGCCTCGGCCTCCCAAAGTGCTGGGATTACAAGCGTGAGCCACTGCCTCCCGTTGGATTTGTTTTTATCTAGATCAGAACTGTCCAATAAAAATAGAATACAAGCCATCTACATTATGAAACCATGTTTATCTTTGCCAATCATTAAGTGTAAATGGGGCTGGGTGCAGTGGTTCATGCCTGTAATCCCAGCACTTTGGAGGCCGAGATGGGCGGATCACGAGGTCAGGAGATGGAGACTATCCTGGCTAACACGGTGAAACCCCGTCTCTACTAAAAATACAAAAACATTAGCCAGGCATGGTGGAGGGCACCCGTAGTCCCAGCTACTCGGGAGGCTGAGGCAGGAGAATGGTGTGAACCCGGGAGGCGGAGCTTGCAACGAGCCGAGATGGTGCCGTTGCACTCCAGCCTGAGCGACAGAGCCAGACTCCGCTAAAAAAAAAAAAAAAAAAAAAAAGTAAATGGAATCTCATTGTGGATTTAAGTGAAATTGAGCATCCCTTTACTTAAGAGCCATAATAATTTTCTTTTCTGTGAATTCTCCTTTTTTTTTTTTTTTTTTTTTTTAGACGTAGAATCACTGTCACCCAGGCTGGAGTGCAGTTGGGCGATCTCAGCTCACTGCGACCTCCGCCTCCCAGGTTCAAGTGATCCTCCCGCCTCAGCCTCCCAAATAGCTGGGAGTACAGAAACGTGCCACCACACCTGGATAATTTTTTTGTATTTTTAGTAGAGACTGGTTTTCACCATGTTGGCCAGGCTGGTCTTGAATTCCTGACCTCAGATGATCCACTCACCTCAGCCTTCCCAAGTGCTGGGATTACGGGCGTGAGTCACCATGCCCACCTTCTTTTCTGTGATTTCTTTCTTCATATCCCATGACTGTTTTGCTATAGGATTTTGCTCTTTTGCACTTCAGTTTACAGGACTTTTTTTTTTTTTTTTTTTTTTTTTTTTTTTGACAGAGTCTCACTCTGTTGCCCAGGCTGGAGTGCAGTGGCATGATCTTGGCTCACTGCAACCCTCACCTCCCAGGTTCAAGCGATTCTCGTGCCTCAGCCTCCAGAGTAGCTGGGTTTACAGGCACCTGCCACCATGGAGTAGCTGGGACTACAGGCACATGGCACCACATTCAACTAATTTTTTGTAGTTTTTGTAGAGACAGGGTTTCACCATGTTATTGAGTCTGTCTCTAACTTCCAACTTCAAGTGATCTGCCCACCTCAGCCTCCCAAAGTGCCCGGATTACAAGCCTGAGCCACCATGCCTGGCCTAGGAGTCCTTTTTATGCAAATTTGTCGTTTTTTTTAGACTCTGGGCTCAAGCGATTGTCCTGCCTCAGCCTCACGAGTAGCTGGCATTACAGGCACATCCACCACACCTGGACTTTTTTTTTTTTTTTTTTTTTTTTTTTTTTGAGACGGAGTTTTGCTCTTGTTGCCCAGGCTGGAGTACAATGGCGCAATCTCGGCTCACCGCAAACTCCACCTCCCGGGTTCAAGAGATTCTCCTGCTAGCCTCCCGAATAGCTGGGATTACAGGCATGTGCCACCACGCCTGGCTAATTTTGTATTCTTAGTAGAGATGGGGGTTTCTTCATGTTGGTCAGGCTGGTCTCAGACTCCCGACCTCAGGTGATCCGCCCCTCCTTGGCCTCCCAAAGTGCTGGATTACAAGCATGAGCCAGGGCGCCCAGACGTACTTTTGTATTTTTAGTAGAGACGGGATTTGACCTTGTAGGCCAGGCTGGTCTGGAACTCCTGACCTCCAGTGATCGGCCCACCTCAGCCTTCCAAAGTGCTGGGATTATGGATGTGAGCCATGGCACCTGGCCAGAAATTTGTCTTATTTGTTGCATATATTATTTTTCAGTTTGTTGTCTTTTGACTATTATTTTTCCGTGGAAATTTTTAAATTTTTTGCTGTGGTCAGAGTTGGTAACTTCTGAGTTTTGAGTCATGCTTAAGTAAGCCCATCCCACTGCAAGATTATAATTTTTTTTAAATCTGTTACTTTTATGGTTTCATGTTTTAGACGTGTATCATTGAGGCTTTTGAAACTTATTTTAGTGTAGGTAATGCAGGAAGGATACAAAGGCATTGTTTCCAGATGGCTACTCAATATTTCAGAATGATTTATTGCATAATCCATTCTTTCCTTTGTGTATTTGGGTGTGTTTCAGGACTGTGTATTCTATTAATCTTGTCTATTTGTGTTCTCCCCAAAAGTATTTTAATTATAACAGGTTTTTTTTGAGATGAAGTTTCACTCTTGCCCAGGCTGTAGTGCAATGGCGTGATCTTAGCTCACTGCAACCTCTGCCTCCTTGGGTTCAAGTGATTCTCCTACCTCAGCCTCCCGAGTAGCTGGGATTACAGGCATGAGCCATGCCTGGTTAATTTTTTGTATTTTTAGTAGAGATGGGATTTCTCCATGTTGGTCAGGCTGGTCTCAAACTCCTGACCTCAGGTGATCCGCCCCCTCAGCCTCCCAAAGTGCTGGGATTACAGGCGTGAACCACTGTGCCAGGCCTAATTATAATGGTTTTTTAATATGTTTTAATATCTGGTTGGGCTAGTTCCCTTCTTTCTCTTTAAGAATTCCTTAGTGCTTTTGGTTTTGTTTGTTTTTCAAGACAGGGTCTCGTTCTGTTGCTTAGGCTGGAGTGCAGTGGCGTGATCATGACTCACTACAGCCTCCACCTTCCAGGCTCAAGCAATCCTCCCACCTCAGCCTCCCAAGTAGCTGCAACTACAGGCACGCACCACCATGCCTGGCTGATTTTTGTTGTTGGTTGTTTTTTTTTTTTTTGTAGAGACGGCATCTCGCCATCTTGCCCAGGCTAGTCTTGAACTTCTGGGCTCAAGCGATCTGTCTGCCTCAGCCTCCCAAAAGTGCAGAAATTACAGCTGTGAGCCACCACACCCAGCTATGAATTCTCTTTGTCCTTAAAACCAGCTTTTCTGTGTCTTGGGGGATCTCACAATTAATTTATAAATTAATTGAGAAATAATTGGCATCTTTATAATATTTATTTCCCTCCTTTTTTTTTTTACACAAAGTTAGCATACCATATAATCTATTCTGCTTCTTGCTTTTTTTCACTAAACAATATATTCCAGAGATCTTTCTTTCACACTTCATAGATTTTCCTTATTCTTTTGTATAACTGCATGGTATTCCATTGGTAGATGTACCACAGCCTGTTTAATTGGTCCCTTACAGATGAATACTTAGACTTTGAATCCTTTGCTGTTACCAACATTACTGTAATGAAATCTTGTGCATGACTCCTTTTGTGTGTACACACCAGGCTCAGTCCTACCACAGGCACTTTGCCCTTTCCTCCCCATCACCCATATTCACATGGCTCATTTCCTCTCTGCCTTCCTTCTCCAAGAGGCTTACCCAGCCCTCTCAATCTCCCTGTCCTGTTCAATTTTTTTCGTATAGCAATCATCACCTTCAAACACAGTATGTATAATTTACTCTTTGATTATGTTTATTGTCTGTTTCCTACCACCAGATTGCAAGGGGTTTAGTTGCTGTTTTGTTTTGGTTTTGTCCAATTTGTTCACCGATTTGTATTCCTGGCACCTGAAAGGTATCTGATACTAAAATAATAATTGCTGAAGGGCCAGGCTTGGTGGCTCATGCCTGTAATCCCAGGACTTTGGGAGGCCTAAGCCCAGGAGTTCAAGACTAGCTTAGGCAACAAATAGATTTGTAGGATAAATTCCTAGAACGGGATTGCTGGGTCAAAATGTAGGTCTTCCCTTTTATTTCAAATTAATCTTTTTTTTTTTTTTTTTTTGAGACAGGTTTTCTCTCTATTCCCCCAGGCTGGAGTGCAGTGGCACGATCACAGCTCACTGCAGCCTCAACCTCCTGGGCTCAAGCAAGCCTCCCAACTCAGCTTCCCGGGTAGCTGGGGAGGTGGCGTGCGCCACCACACCCGACTAATATTTTGTATTTTTTTTGTAGAGGCGGGGTTTCGCCTTGTTGCCCAGGCTGGTCTCCAATTCCTAAGCTTAAGCGATCTGCCTGCCTTGGCCTCCCAAAGTGCTGGAATTACGGGTGTGAGCCACTGCACCTGGCCAGGCTTTCTCATTTATTTGTATAATAATCACAGTCCTTTTAAGGTTCTTTGTAGCTATGGTTATTTTCTCATTTCATTTCTAATTTTGTTAGAAATGGTCTTAAGAAGGTATTTTCAATATTTCAAGAAGCCCAAATTCTACAGGCTTGTACTAACTAGCAAAATAAAATGGTCCAAGGTTTCCTGCTTTGAGCTAAAATGCCATCAGCTCAGTGGGGTAATGGTGGTGATCTCCTGCTGATACGAAGCTCTGATAGTAGCTTGAAAATTGTTGATGTGTAAAGAGAGGAGTTACAATTTAGTTAACACTTAAAGGCAGATATTTTCAACAGACATGTTTTCTAAAACATGGATCTGTGGTGAAGGTGGTGATGTTGGGGCAAACAAAGGGGTCCTTGGTCAGTAACAATGGCCAATAACCGTAAAGCTGTGTTAGGAAATCTCTTCCAGCCTTTGCTGCTTTGTGTTAACCCTTGTCAGCTTGGACAGAAGAGCCATAACCTGTTTAGCAAGAAACAGGTCCACTGTTTTTGTCCTGGATTGCCTGCAGCTGTTATTTCTAAAAGTTCTAAAAGTTCAGTTGCTATGACAACTATGTGAAAGCCCCAGAACATCTATCAACTTTGAACAGAGTGAATCTGGATGGAGGTGCGACAGAGTGGGAAGAGCAAGGTATGACTCATTCACTCATTCTTTCATTAAATGCCTCTTTTTTTTTTTTTTTTTTTTTTTTCCTGAGATAGGGCTTTGCTTTGTAGCCCAGGCTAGAGT